>NC_133126.1:21039126-21345465 GCF_048418815.1 Hemitrygon akajei
ACCAAGGAGAAGATACTTCCAGCTAACAAAGTAGTTTAAAACAGTTTATTTATTTTCAGTGGTACACATTTAAATTGCAACAACATTCTTAAAACACATTTAAAACTCACAGAGCATTTCTATTGTAAAATATCCAAATACAAATGATTTCTAAAAAACAATTTCCAAAACACAGCTACAATCCTTATAAAAACTGAAAAAACATAACCAACAATATGGATGAATGAATCATCCTTTGCAGAAATTGAAGCTAGAGGAATGTATTCTAGTTCACCCCATTTCATTCACTTTTCTTGTTTTCCTTACCCCATTCCTAATAAGCCTGTACTGCCCTCTACATTTATACTGCTTTTTCTGCCACATGTATGACTTCACATGCATATGATATTTCCTCAGATACCCTTTTTACACAATTAACCTAAGAGCTATTTGAAGACACAGAACCAAGCTTCCCATAGTTAATGCTGTAAAGCTAACTTTACTGAGTACATAAACCTTCCAAATATAAACATATCAGTCATTTGATATGCTAAACAATATTATCTATTTGGTCTGAAAGCTTCCTTGATTTAAACAACCTAGTCAGCTTGTCTGTTTTGAAACAAGCCAAATTAAATAGCCCATTGTCTTAAACTGCACCTCTTGAGCAGCAATAAAGCAGGTGTAGTGGGCTAGCAGTCTGCTCCATAGAGCTTGTTTGCAAGGATACTCTATAGACTCTGCTTGTTTTAACTGCAAACTGATTACTGCTTACAATTTACATTTTAAGAACTAGACTGGCCCCCGTTTACCTTGCGAAGCTAAACAACTGTTTAATCCTACAAATGGCAGCTGCTGTGTTCATAAAGCCAAGCCTGGCAAAGAAGAGATCCCCTGGCCCAGGAAGCAAATGTCCATCACAAAGGAAACTGATCAGGCAACTTGTGCATCAAGGATCAAAGGTCAACTTTATTCACCATATACGTTTACAGGTATAAGGAATTTACTGTGGTGTGTTAGTCAGGGTATGACATGTAACAACAAAACAACATTCAACAATGACAAAGAATAAAGAATTGGATAAAAATGAATTTAGAGATTAAAATACAAATATGGAATAAAATGTGCATAAGTACATAAATACCACATGTATTTACAATGCAAATAGCATTATAAAAAGTGTTTACAGTGCAGTGACAAGGGTAACAGATAGAGGGGTGTGGGAGGAGTGGTTGGTCAGACATGGGGGAAGAAACTTTAAAGTTGGTATGAATTTTGTTTTATCGACCCTACAGAGCTTTCAGGAAGAACGTATTGTGATCAGGGCCTGAAAGCAGGTGGAGGTAGGGTTGATGGGGTGAGTGCTGGTGGAATTGGCAAAGTAGGAGTTTGTTAGGAAGAAGAAGGAAAATGCACTGAATTGATGACAACCCTATCAATGAGTGGTCAGGAAATGGTCTGACAGATAAGATAAGGGCATTGAATGTAAGCAAGGTGAGATTTGTTTGCAGAACTACTGCGGACAACAGCTGTAGTAAAATTGTCGCAAAATATTCCATCTTGTTCCTAAATCAGGCTTTCTCTCCATCAGTCCTGCATTGACGAAGTACAAAGCCACTTAGCAACAAAGCAAATCAACAAACACAAAATATGAAGGAGAAGATTGGTATTTCCCCGGAGGAGTTGAGTTGCAGAGAGTTAAGATAATTTGCTTTTAAATCTTTTTCTTCGGCTCAGCACTGATTTTGCCAGGGGTTACTTGGGAAGGAATAAAAGATCTGAACTATTAAAGCAACAGTTTGTGAAGGCAGCTTGTAGGTGTAATTGAATTACTATTGACAGCTCAGTTCGTGCAGGACAGACACATAACACCAATTTGCATCTTTAAATGGACAATTAGCTGAAAATCCTGAAATGGCCCAAACCTTCTCGGCTTGTTGACAGACATCTGTCTGTACACCAAGGCTGCTTGGAAAACTGCTGTGCACTGAATGCATGGACAAGAATGTTTAATGGAAGCATTTGTTGATTGTTGGCGCTGGGGGTGGGATCATGGATGGGATGGAGATTACCAGCTGGTTGGAGATGTACAAATGCACAAGGATCCAGCCATTTAAAATGGGACAGGCTTGAGCTGACTTACATCTTGCACATTCCTTTCAGGACATCTCAAAGTACAGTCAGGGGCCACATTATTAGGGACCTCCTGTTCGTGGTCTTCTGCACATGTAGCCTAACTGCTTCAAGGTTCAATGAGTCATGCATTCTGAGATTCTCTTTTGCGTACAACTATTGTAACGCATAGTTATCTGAGTTACCGTAGCCTTCCTGTCAGCTTGAACCAGTCTGGCCATTCTCCTCCGACCTCCCTCATTAACAAGGCCGTTTTGCCCCCGGAGCTGCTGTTCACTGGATGTTTTTTTTGTGTGTGTTTTTCACACCATTCTCTATAAACTCTGGAGCCTTGTGCATGAAAATTCCAGGAGATCAGCAGTCCCTGAGATATTCAAACCTCACAGTCTGACACCAATAATTATTCCACAGTCAAGTCACTCTGATCACATTTCTTCCCCATTCCACTGTTTCGTCAACTGAACCTCTTAACCATGTCTGCCTTGATTTGCTGCCACATGATTTGCTGATTAAAATTCAAAATTCCAAGTAAAATATATTATTAGAGTATATATATATGTCACCACCTACAACCCTGAGATTCTTTTTCCTGCGGGTATACTTAGAAAATCTACAGGACAGTAACTGTAAACAGGATCAATGAACAACAAACAGAGCAAATGTAAATATAAATAATTCGCAATATATAATAAGAGCATGAAATATCAAGATAAAGAGACTTTAAAGTGAGACCATCAGTTGTGAGAACACCGGAAATAAAATGAGTGGAGCTATCTCCTTTTGTTCAAGAGCCTGATGGTTGAGGGGTAGTAACTGTTCTTGAACAGTGGTGCGGGTCCGGAGGCACTTGTACCTTCTACCTGATGGCAGCAGTGAGAAAAGAGCATGGCCTGGGTGGTGAGGATCTTTGATGATGGATGCTGCTTTCCTACGGCAATTACTTATGTAGATCAACTCCTCTTTTGTCAACTCCCATTTGAGGTGTTAATCCCTCTCAAGGATAGACAAACCCTCCCAATGGTGTGACTGACTGACTTACTTTCTTAATTTGGCCTCTGATAAACCCTATCATTGCGTGAAAGGTAATAATTCTCTGCTGGGGACAGATAGTACTGACTGATATAACAACCCAGCTCAAGGGAAGTACTCTCGACTGTGGGGAACAGTTAATCCTCTCTCCAGGACTCTACTCAGCCGTGGCACTGACGCACTCACCCAACTGGAAAATTGATGAAATCGCTAGGTGGTGGGACTAATTAGAGTCAGCTGAGGGTGGAAGGTGGGTAGTGGGATGGATGGTGTCTAACGTACTGTTTTAAATGTGGGACGTAAAACTCTCAGCTGGGGACTGACCCCCTATCTCAGGGGCAACAGATAAACCTCATCTGAGCTAGGGACTGCTAAAGCCTGTCTGAAGGAGATAGATGACATTTCTGATTCCCTAAGGCATGCAGGTCGGTAGGTTATATACCCCGTAATGTCAGTTTGTGATGGAAAATGGTGAGAGAATGGGAATGAGGGGGAATAACGTGAGTGGTAAAGGATTAGTATAAGTGGGAGCTGAATGGTTAGTACAGACTTGATGTAACAACCTGTTTCTGTGCTGTATCTCTCTATTATTCTTGGAATATCAGTTGTTTGGATAAACAGTCTATTAGAGGAACTCAGGAGGTTGAGGGGCAAAGGGGAGGTGGAATGAATTAACAAAGTTTGTGGCCAAATTGCCGCATCAGGTCCAAATTTCTGTCAGAATCCCCTCGCTTTCCCCACTCTCCTACCTGATTTCAGTCTTCTGAATCTCCACTGGAACCACTTCTTTCCTTGTTCATCCAGATTGCACCATATGCTCTTCCTTACATCTCCAGTTACATGCATGAACTCTCTCAGCCAAAGGACTGTTAAACCTTTTCAGCTGGGGCCCTGATGCCCCCTCCTAGTCGTATGACTGTTAGAGAATTCCTTCTGCAGCACTGCAAATCCCTCTCTGCTGAAGAACTGATTTATCCCTGCACCCTCTCACTAATCACTGATACACCCCCTCCGCTGGGGACAGGTAAAAGCTCTTAGCTGTGGGAGTTACATGCATTCAGTGTAACACACACAAAATGCTGGAGGAACTCGGCAGGTCAGACCAGCATCAGTGGAGAGGAATAAAGAGTCAAGACCCTTCATCAGGACTGGAGAGGAAGCCAGAATAAAACTGTAGTGGGGCAGGGTACGGAAGGCAGACAAGCTAGAAGGTGACCGATAAGTCAGGTGAGGGTGAATGTAGGTTTGTGCATGAGAGGGGATGAAGTGAGAAGCTGAGAGGAAGACAGGTGGAAAAGGTGAAGTGCTAAAGAAGAAATCTTTGATAGGAGAGGAGAGTGGAGCATCGGAGAAAGGGATGGAGGAGGGGCACCAGAGGGAGGTGATGGGCAAGTGATGATGAAAGAAAGGGTAAGAGGGAGCCAGAATGGGGAATGGAAAGGAGAGAAGAGAGGTGGAGGAGCTGGAGAAGTTGATGTTCATGCCATCAAGTTGGAAGCTACCCAAATGGAATATGAGATGAAGGCTGAGTTTGATAAGCTCCCTCCACAGATAAAAAAAACTATACATTGGTATTCTTTCCTCTTCGGTATTTCCTATATCCTTGAGGTGATGCCCACATCTATAAAATAATTGGAAAAATTGGCAATTGGTTTATTACAGTTATGTCCACAATGATGAGCTGCTATTGGAGAGAGTCCAGAGGAGGTTCAGGAGAATGATCCCAGGAATAAAAGGGTTAATGAGTGAGGAGCTTTTGATGTCTCTGGGCATGTACTCACTGGAGTTTAGAAGAATGAGGGAGGAACCCATGAAACCTATCGAATATTGAAAGAACTAGATAGCATGGATGTGAAGAGGATGTATCCTATAGTGGAGGAATCTAGGACCAAGGGACTCAGCTTCAGATCCAAGGACATCCCTTTAGAACAGAGACAAGGAAGAATTTCTTTAGCCAGATGGCGGTGATTCTGTGGAATTATTATCTAAAGCAGGCTGATGGGTTCTCGATTAGTAAGTGTGTCAATGGGTAAAGGGAGAAGACAGGAGAATGGATTGAGAGGGATAATAAATCAGCCATAATGGAATGGCAGAGCTAACTTGTTAGGCAGAATTATCTAATTCTGTTCTTATGTCTTATAGTCCAACATATCAAATGTTCCAGACCTACATGAGACTTGTAGGTTGTCTCTTTCACTGCCCTCTAAAACACTGAGTTAGAATCAGAATGAGGTTGATTATCATTGACATATGACATGAAATGTCTTGCTTTGCAGCAGCGGTATAGTGCAACACATAAAAAATTACTACAAGTTACAATAAGAAATGTAAAAACGAGTTAACATAGAACCATAGAAATCTACAGTACATTACAGGCCCTTCGGCCCATAATGTTGTGTCGACCATGTAACCTACTCTAGAAACTGCCTAGAATTTCCCTAGTGCATAGTCCTCTATTTTTCTAAGCTCCTTGTGCCTATCTAAGAGGCTCTTTAAAGACCCTATTGTATCCACTTCCATCACTGTTGCTGACAGTGTATTTCATGCACCCGCCACTCTCTGTGTGAAAAACTTACCCCTGACGTCCCCTCGGTACCTAATTCCAAGCTCCTTAAAACTATGCCCCCTCATGCTAGCCATTTCAGCCCTGGAAAAAAGCCTTTGACTATCCATACGATCGATGCTCTTCATCATTTTATTCAGCTCTATCAAGTCACCCCTCATTCTCCGTCACTCCAAGGAGAAAAGGCCAAATTCACTCAATCCATGTTCATAAGGTTTTCCCTCCAATCCAGACAACTAAATGAAAGTCTTTGCACTCTCTCTATAGTATCCACATCCTTCCTGTAGTGAGGTGACCAGAGCTGAATTAGTGCAAGAACAGTCAAAATTGTAAGTTAGTGTTCATAGGTTCAAGGACCATTTAAAAATTTGATGGCGGGGGGGAAGTATCTGTTTCTAAAGTGTTGAGTGTGGATCTTCAGGTTCCTGTGTCGCCCACCTGATGGTGGTCATGAGAAGAGGACGTGTCCTGTGTAGTGGGGTTCCTTGATAGGATGCCAGCTTTTTCATATCATGCCAATGTAACAATTTGAATTGAAGCATAAAGACCAACCAATAGAACTTTAAATTTACTTCCTATTACTACTTTAACCAGAGGGTGGTGAATCTGTGAAATTCTTTGCCACAGGCAGCTGTGGAGGCCAAGTCTTTATGTGAACTTAAGACAGAGGTTGATAGATTCCTGATTGGTCAGGGCATGAAGGGATACAGGGGGAAGGCAGGAGGTTGGGGCTGAGAGGAAAATTGGATCAGCCATGATGAAATGGTGGAGCAGACTTGATGGGCCAAATGGCCTAATTCTGCTCCTGTGTCCTATGGTCTTACGATGTTCTTGCTCAACTAACTTTACTTTTTATGATGAGTAATCAAAGATTCCTTCATCAATAAAAGGCCTAGCATCAGTAAATTACAGAAGGAAATAAACTTTAATGAATCAAGTGTCCACTGAGTCACATACCTCCCCCTCATTCAAAAAATACATTCAATGGGATTTTAAATAACTTTCAAATTGTGTTAAAACAGTTTTATCAGGATTTCCCCTGCTTTTCTATATTTCATGATATTGAAGAATGATGCTTCAATGGGGAAAGAGGCCACTTGACCCATCATAACTATCCTGGATCATTTGAGGAAACATCCAATTAGTCCCATTCCCTTTTATTTTTTACCATAGCTCATTAACTTGTTGAATAAAATGCATACTTCAGTGTCACTTAAAGATTTGCAGTGTCATTCAGGACAAAGTAGCCCAGTTGGCTTCCCCATCCAACTCTCTTAAAAATCCCCGGCCTAGCATAAGGCCAACACGGCTACAGAGTGTATCATCTGGGCAGCAGGTGCACAGGAGCACATCACCCTGCAGCTTCCTCCCATTGCACGCCATCCTGATATGGAAATATAATGGAGTTGCTTCATCATTGCCAGGCCTAGAACATGGAATTCTCCAGCCGTGCTGTGAAAGTACCTTCCCCCTGAGGACGAGGCTTACACACATCTCCCCAGGAGTGAGTATGGGGAGGCAATATATGTTGGCCTTGCAGTGATACCTAAGTCCAATGAAGCAAATGGATAAAGGAGTTCTCCTTTAATTAGGAACAGTTCTCTTGTTAACGGTTTTAATGAATTTGTTTCCAGCTCCCTGTCAGAAAATAGCTCAATAACTTGTTAACTTGGAACAAATCTGGCTCAGAGAGATTTGTTAGATCTGCTGTTTCCTGGAGCCATGAGGTAATCTTGCAGCTCTACTAAACCCTGGTAAGACCACACTTGAAATATTGCGTTCAGTTCTGATCACCACGATGTGGAGATGTTAGAGAGGGTGCAGAGATTTACCAGAATGTTGCCTGGATTAGAGAGCATGTCTTATGAGAATAGGTTGCCCAGGCTAGGTTTTTTTTTTGGGGGGGGGTGCGAAGGACTGACTGCATAGAGGTGTTCAAGATGATACAAGCAATAGGTTGAGTGGTGTGCTGATGGCTTGCTTGTATGCCACTGGCGTATGGGGCAGCAATGAAGATCCTCCATCTCTGTTTGTCTTGGCTATCTTTTCTATTGTGTGGTTTCGGGTCCTCATTTCTGCTTTCTCCAGCTGTCTCTGAGTCCAACCTATCTGCCAAAGGAACACAGGCGCTGAGTTTGCTCTTGCATGTTCTGGTGTGTTTGTGATAAATACATGGTCATTTTTGTCAGCCATGCAAGTCCCAGGTGGAGACTCAGGTATACCATTGCACACAGATATAGGATTCTTCATTGCTGTTTCTGTAACAATTTTTTTTTTGACCAGTCAAGTTTGTTAGCCCTGAGCTGAACCCCAAAACCTGGAGCACCGGTGGACCACTCTTGGTCTGGCCTCTACCCCTTGACCTGTTTGGGTGACCCTACCAGGAGCAAAAGCACAAGGCGCTGACTCCAGCCAACGTAGCTCTCTGGGTCATTGAGGCACGCAAGCCTCCAAACCCTATGTCAAGGTTGTGGTCCTCCTGGTGGTTTTCTCAGGCTGGAAATGGCTAATATAAGGTTATAATTTTAAGGTGACAGGAGGAAAGTACCAAGAGGAGGAGCTGTCAGAAGTAAGTTTTTTTATTCTGAGAGTGGTGGGTGCATGGAATGCTCTCCCTGGAGTGGTGATAGAGGCAGATACATTAGGGGCATAAAAGAAACTTTCAGATAGGCATGCAGATGATAGAAAACATGGAGGGCTATGTAGGAGGGATGGGTTAGATTGATCTTAGAGTAGATTAAAAGATCGGCACAACATCACGGGTCTAAGGGATTGTACTGTGCTGTAATGTTCTATGTTCTATGACTGGAGTATATAAAATTATGAGGGGTATAGACAGGATAATCTGCAGGAAAAGTTTCCCCAGAGGTAGATAAACTAGAGAACATAGGTTTTGGGGGTAACAAGAAAAAGATTTAGAGGGCATCTATGGAAATCTTTATCCCCCAGGGGTGTGGTAGAGCAGATACATTAGAAAGATTTAAGAGACTCTTAGATATACACATGAATGAAAGAAAGATGGAGGGCTATGTGGGAGGGAAGGATTAGATTGATGTTAGAATAGGTTAAAAGTGTCGGCGCTTCATCAAGGTGCTTGGAAGTGAATTAAGTTCCTCTCACCCTGCAATCAAGGAAATAGTTACACAGTTCAGGCACAAAGAGAGCTGGTTTAAACAAGAAAGCTCTTTTAACACAGCTGTTAACAAATGTTATGGGAAAATAAATATTTAATGCAGCCTATATTGTGAAATTCAGAAATGCTAATGATATGGCTGTCAGCTCCATGAAAATTTATTTTAATGGCTATGTTTCTTCAATTAACATGACTGTTTAGACATAAGCTTTCAGAAGTTTAATGCTTTGTTGGATATATTAGCATATTTTATAAGCTCCAGTCATGGGGAATTAGACTGTAAGGGGTTTCTCTCAGATGGAACAATTAGGAGAATGCTTTTGTAGCTATATAAAGTGCTCAAAATTTCAAAAGTAAATACAATAACGCTGACAACCTGCAGCATGTGGTTAGGTCAGACACGATCTAAGATAATGTAACTGGAGGTCATGTGATCCTCCAGCCACTGACCAACCCACAACTCTTCCACCTGAACTTCGACCCTTGATTTGAGAAGCTACTGCCCACAACTGGCTTTGTTGGCGCCGGAATTATGGGGACACTTGCAGGCTGCCCCCAGCACAGCCTTGATGCAAATGACACATTTTGCTTTATGTTTTAATGTACATGTGAAAAATAAAGCTAATCTTTATCTTTAACTCCAAAGCACTTGAGCAGACAACATACATTGGCATGGTCTGCTGACATCTAGAAGGCCACCTTCTGGCTAGGCTAAGGACTTAAGAACATCACAGGCCATGAAGACACTCTCGAACACTCCCTAATTAACCATTCTTATATGCAAGACAGCAATGTACAACCCCCTATATAATGGTTTATTGAAACACATATGCTTGTAGATATAGTACACAGTAAGAATAAATCTACCAGTCCTCTGCAAGGGTCGCAGCCTTGTCATGGTGGAGAGGCATGGGAGTTCCTGAGATCCCCAGAGTGATACGGTGTGAAGTTTAACCATCTGGTGCTTAGTTCCTGGTTGGGTTGCCCGTGGTGGTAAGGTCAAGGGGAAGGTTCCTGACAAAGAGCAATCCAACCAAGACTTTAGCGGTAGAGCTGATGGAAGATGATGACACGTCACAACAGTGGTGAAGACAGAGGAAGGCTCCAGCAATGAAGGGGCCCCAGTTGTCTTGCACTCTATGTCACTGGATCCTGACCTGGAGCTCCCATGGACTATGGGTGGATGTCCACACATCAGCTTCCCCATGTTAAATAAAGTCACCCTCAATCATTCTTTATTAAGAGAATCCACCTAAATATTCTGGAGTTCTGTGGAGCCCAGATAGGCATCTATAGCCACCTGAGGACTCACCAATAGACAACCCCATAGGAGACCATCATACTCAACATGAATGATCATACTGATACCTACCAATGTATATCAATACTTTTTTAAATGCATTCTTTTTCCAGGATTTAGATACTGCTCTTAAACTGAGGCTTGCCAGATGACTTCAAAGGACAAATTGGTGTCAACTATATTGAGGTTTACTTGAAGGCTTAAAAAAACAGACAGGTTTTCGCTATTAAGCCAATCTTAACCTTCAAACCTTCAACCGTAGCTGGGCAAAGGCTGTGCTAGTGGGATGATGAATGTTGTCATTTCTGTGTCTGCCTTTGCCGAAGAGATGGCTCCTGAGATATGGGGGAATGGTCCATGTTCTGCAGGGTCTCGTCATGGAGCTTTAATATTAGAGAGCGAAATAAGGATGTAAAACATAATTGGTCCATTCAGCCCTTCCAGCATGCCATTTTGTCAAGGCTGATTTATTATCCTTCTCAAACCCTTTCACCTGCCTTTTCTCCATAACCTTTGACACCCATGGGGGAAAAAGCTTCTTGTAGTCTGAGGCTATGCTCTCTTGCTCTACACCATCCCGCAGGAATGATACAGTGAACACAGTTAAGTCGAAGACCATTGCTTTGTGAATGTTCAGTGTAAGACACATTCACTTGCATGCTTCACTGAGCCAGTCAACAAAACTCGGAGCCTGACCTTTGAATGAAAACATTTGAAAGCATTGATGTACTGCACTTTAATGACTGAGGTTGATATGAACTTGGATCTGAAGTTGAGACAATATTGGTTGAACAATTTTCACAAAGATTAGCTCCTCTCCAGCAGGAAGCTTATTGGAGGATGAGGTGAAGAACTGTGGGGTTAAAATGCCCATATCCCTCCATTCTCTGCATTGGTGGATGTGAATTTAATCTGAACATCTAAAGACAAATACATCTGAGAATCATGGATGGGAGGTAAAACACAGACTAGATGGGCTGAAGGGTCTGTTTCTGTGTTATAGTGCTCAATAACTTTATGAAAAAGCTTTCTTTTTTAATTTCACAGCCTTTCTTGCGAGGGTCTGCAGTGACAGTAGTGATATGCTGAATTGAACTGCATTGTCAACTTTTTAGCAATCATTCCAATATTTATGAGCTCCCTTCCCCAATTCTCTTTGATTTATTGACCCTTTTGAACTCTTGGGGATTAGTTTCAGTTCACGGAGCCCCCTCAGTTCAACTGCAACAAGCAGGATTTCCTGGTGCCTCCCATTTTAATTCTGCTTCCCATTCCCATTCCAACATGTTGGTCCATGGGTTCTTCTACTGCCATGACGAGGCAACTCTCACTTGGGAACAGCAAAACTTCATAGTTCATCTGGGTAGTCTCCAACCTGACAGCATGAACACTGATTTCTCCAACTTCTGGTAATCTATCCCCCATTCTCTCTCAGTCCGTTCCTCATTCAGACTCCCCTCCCAAACCTTCTTTTCTCCTCATCTGCCTATCACTTCCCTCTGGTGCCTTTCCTCCTTCCCTTTCTCCCATGGCCCACTGTCCTCTCGTATCAGATTCCTTCTTCTTCTTCTTCTTCTTCTTCTTCTGCCTTTTACCTTTTCCACCTATTACCTCCCAGCTTCTTTCTCTATCCCCCACTCCCCAACCCACCCACCTCTCTCCTCAGCGGGCTTCACCTCTCACTTGCCAGCTTGTACTCCTTCCACCTTCCCCCACCTTCTTATTCCAGCTTTCTTCCCCTTCTATTCCTGTCCTGATGAGATATCGGCTCTTTACTCCTCTCCATGGATGCCGCCTGCTTTGCTGAGATCCTCCAGCATTTTGTGTGAGCTACTCTTGACCACTGGACATGGTTGCTTCAACTCCATCTCTCAATAGGCAGAAACTGAAAAGTGCTTGCCTCCACAATAACCTTTCTTGGCAAAAATTTGTGAATAAACACAATAGATGAACAGCAACATTTGGAATAACAGAGATGTGATACTCATATTTAATAACCAACACTGGAGATTGATTTCAAGGCTGCAATCTGATATCACTGCTCAGATGGTTGATGCAGACTGCACAGAGCTAAAGCCTTCCGAGACTAGCCACAAAGTCTAACGTATCACTTTCAGCTCTCTTGTAACGTTGCAAAAACAAAGCTGAATCCGTAACATGAATCCTGGGGAGGTGAGAACACATGTGGTTTCACTTCAGTTCCATTGTTTCCTCAGATACAACTCACTGAGTTTCTTAATGAATTATCCTGCATGAGGTGGTGTTAAGTAATGTTATGATTCAGCCTTGGCACAATGAACTGCTTGATTTTAATCCCTTAGTGGGCCCTTGTGTTCCAGATTAAATGTGGCCAACTGGCAAATGGATATAGAAACATAGAAAACCTACAGCACAATGCAGGCCCTTCGGCCTACAAAGTTGTGCCGAACATGTCCCTACCTTAGAATTTACTAGGCTTACCCATAGCCCTCTATTTTTCTAAGCTCCATGTACCTATCCGAAAGTCTCTTAAAAGACCCCATTGTAAGCACCTCCACCACCGTTGCCGGCAGCCCATTCCACGTACTTTGAGGTGCTGTGTGTTTACAGACACTCTGCTTTGGCTATGTTATGCCGCTGGTATTTAGGGCAGCAAAAAAGGTCCTCCATCTCTCTCTGTCCACACTGTCGCTCACATATAAAGAAGGATTCTTCATTGCTGTTTCCATAACAACTTTTTTCTGACCAGTTAAGGTTGTTAGCCCTGAACTGAACCCGCAAACCTGGAGGACCGGTGGACTACTCCTAGTCTGATCGCTACCCTTTCACTTGTTTGGCATGGGTGACCCTACCAAAAGCCAAAGCACTAGGCCCTGACTACAGCCAACATAGCTCTCTGGGTCATTGAGACAAGCCTCCAAACCCTACAACAAGGTTGTGGTCCTCGTGGAGATGTGAAACTTAAGAGTTTCCCATTTTCATGGGATGTGCAGACTTTACCCACCCTGTTCATCTATCTCGAATGCATATACTGATCCAGTACTAAACTCCCTGTGTACAGGAGAACTGCCACCGGCTTAGCAGCTCTTAGCTACTTGTCTAAACACATTCTATCTCATGCTGAGGACTGATTGATGTAATACGGAGATACTGATAGGGACAGAGAAGGCAAATCTCCCAGGAACAACCTTTTGTCCCGTGCGATTTTTAACATCACTCAGAGCGGTTCACCATGCAGAAGCGATTTGGACCATTGTGTTGATACTAGAGGAGTAAAAACAATCATAGTCAAACTAATTTGACCCTGGTTCAATTCCTGCCACTGCCTGTAAGGCGTTTGTATGTTCTCCCCATGACCACTCTGGTTTCCTCCCACAGTCCAAAGACATTCAAATTGGTAGGTTAATTGGGCTTTGTAAATTGCCCCATGATTAGGCTAGCGTTGTTGGGTGGCATGGCTGCAAGGGCAGGAAGGGACTATTCTGTGCTGTATCTGAATAAATAAATAAGTAAACACATTTATTATCAAAGTATGATTGTTTCCATATACTACCTTGAGATTTATTTTTTTGTAGGTATTTCAGGAAAATAAAGAAATTCATTAGAATTTATGAGAAAACGGTATAGAATGACAAACAATTAACGTGTCAAAGAAGACAAATTGAGCAAATAAAAAACATTAATGGTGAAAACGTAAGTTGTAGAGTCCTTGAAAGTGAGCCTGTAGATTGTGAATCAGTTCAAAGTTGTTGTGAATGAAGATATCCACGCTGGTTCAGGAGCCTGGTGGTTGGATGGTAATAACCGTTGCTGAAGCCGGTGGTGTGGGAGCTCAGGCTCCTGCACCTCCTACCTGATGACAGATGTGAGTAGAGAGGATGGCATGTGTGGTGGGGATCCTTGGTGATGGATGTTGCTTTCTTGTAGCAGTGCTCCATGTAAATATATTCATTATGACAGCTTCCAGCACTCAGTCCATAGCCTTGAAGTCACACTCTTGCAGTATGCATCCAAGTACTGTTAAAATGCGATGACAGGTCTCTGGCTCTGCTGCTCTTCAACATGCCTACTGCCCTCTGAGGGAAAAATGATTCCTCATCTCCCCTCCAATCCTTCCACCAGTTACTTTTAATTCTACACACCCCTCTGAGGGATGAATATTCTCCACTAGTCTGAATGAAGGCAGCTTCAACAATACTCAAGAAGCTTGACATAATAAGGGCATAACAGCTCAATTAATGGGCAGCTTATCCATTCACCAATTCACCATCAACGCACAGTAGCGGCAGCATGTACCACTTATAGGATACACAATAGCCAGCTCACCAAACTTCTGTAGACAGCACCTTACAACCTCTACTAGTTGGGACAAGGACACCAAAAGCATGGGAACATCACTACCTGGAAGTTGCCCTCCAAGCCCCATGCCATCCTGACTTGTAAAAATATCATTGTTCCTTCATATCGACAGCTGGAAGATTGGGGTTCAATTCCCGCTCAGTCTGTAAGGAGGTTACACGCTCTCTCCATCACAGCGTGGGTTTCCTCTGGGTGCTTGGGTTTCCTCCACATGCAGGTGAGGGTTAGTGAGTTGTGGACATGTTATGTTGGCACTGGAAGCATAGTGACATTTCTGGTTTGCCCAGCACAATCCTCATTGATTTGATTTGATGCAAAATAGCATGTTTCACTGCATGTTTCAATATTCTTGAGAAAAATAAAGCTACTTTTTATAAAACAATTCTTTATCTTTTTTCTCTTTGTAGAGAGCACTTTCCAAACCCACAAACTCTACCAGTTAGAAGGACAAGGACACCAAAAACATGGCAACACCACCATTTAGAAGTTGCCCTGCAAGCCACACACCATCCTGACTTGTAAATATATCACTGTCCCTTCACTGTTGCAGGGTCAGAACTCTGGAACTCCCCTCCCTAAAAGCATTGTGGTTGCACCCGCCCCTCAAGTACTGCAGCGGTTCAAGAAGACAGTCCGCCGCTCACAAGTAATAAGGGATGGGAAAATACTGCAGATACAAGCTCAGCCTGTGAAGCTCACATCCTTTAAATAAATGAATAGATATATATGGAAATGGTCCACCAAGGACAACGGAGAGAAAAGAGTTGAGACCTGACTGAAGCCAAGTGATTAAAAGCAGAGCCATTTCCCAGCTTGGAAGCTTTTAGGAGAATTGTGTAAACTCTTTTAGGCATCCATAGATCCTTCAAAGTTGCCATGCACATTGATAAGGTGGTTATGTTACTATCTCTGATATCTTTCCCTCCCCCCTGATACTTCCCTCCAATTGATTTCAATTTTTCATAACAGGACAATTGTGAAAAAATAGTGCCTTCAGCTACTGACCTGCCTGTGTTTCAAGAAGTCAGATATGTACAGTATTTGAGGGCTTTCAGAATTTCTAAATTTATTTCCTCATGGGATGTGGGCATCGCTGGTGATACCAGCATTTATTACCCTTCCATAGTTGTCGCTGATTTGAGAGTCAACCACATTGAGATGTTGGGAGGGGATTTCTTTCAGTTAATGCAGTCAAGGGTACACCACAGTAGCACAGCAATTGGCATGACACTACTACATCTCGGGGCATGCCAGAATTCAGAGTTCAAATCCGGTGTCCTCTGTAAAGAGATTGTACATTCTGCCCGTGAACGCATGGGTTTCATCTGGGTGCTCCAGTTTTCTCCAACGGTCCAAAGGCATAGGTTAACAAACAACAGTTTGTAGGTTAATTGCTCATTGTAAATTGTCCTCCGATTAGGCTACTGTTAAGTAGGTGGGTTGCTGGGCGATGAAACTTGTTGGGACAGAAGGGCCCACTCTGCAGTGTGTATTTATACAAATATATAGAGAAAATCTCAAGGCTGTGACACTGGGCATTGTTCTTCTCTGAGAGCTTACAATAGGTAAGTCACACTCGATGTTCCGGAGAACAACAGAATGGGACTCCCTGAGCCGGCTGAAAGTATTGTTGTGTGTAGGATTAGAGGAAGGTGGAACTCAGAGGTCAGCCTTGTGTCATTTACAAAGGCTCGAAAGGCTCAAATAGATCTAGATGGCAAGTGAAAGGTTATTGTCAAAAACATTTACAGCAATGACATGAATATCTGAAATGCTGAGACCTTGTGTAAAGATAAATTGGCTCCCCAGTCTCAAAATTCTTGCACATAGTTTAACCAATCCTGGGTTAGCTTTCATTATCCAGATTTAAGGTAAAAGGTAATTGCTAATTGGTTTATTATTGTCACTGGTACCAAGATACAGTGAACAGCCTTTGTCTGTGTACAATTCCAACCCCTAGCAGTCACCTATTCACCAAATTGCCATCGGGGAGATGCTACAGGTCCATCATCACCAGGAGTACACATCATCTCTGAGATTCTTTCCTGTAGCTATCCAGCTTCTCAACAAAACCCCACCCTAGCAGTCCCTACACAACATCCGTTAAATGGTCCTTCCTGCTCTCCTTGTTCAGCTGATATTATTCCGTTCAAACGTTTACATTTGTTCAAGCTTCATTATTGATGTTTGTGCTAATTGTTGATTAGTTGCTCATGGCTATTTGCTATTTACAATTGTCTTGTAAATTGCTGGCTGCTGTTGTGTTGTCTGTTATGGTATTGTCCTGTGTTTTATGCTTGGCACTGAACCACAATCAATTCTGGTATGTTTCTGACTCTGATCCTGAATTCAGATAGATCGTTCCACAGATAATTATATTGAGGTAGTACAAAAAAGGGAAATATCCAAAATGCCAAAAATAGTGTTACAGAGAAGGTGCAGTGCAGGTGATACAAGTGCCATGATGAGGCAGATGGAGATATCAAGACTTCATCTTTATCAGATAAGAGGTCCATTCAAAAGTCTTCTAATAGCAGGATAGAAGCTGTCCTTGAGCCTGTTGGGATCTGTTCTCAAGTTTCTCTTCTGCCCGAGTGAAGAAGAAAGAATGACCAGGGTAGGAGGGGTCCTTGATTATGTAAAAGGGGTAAGTATGGGAAACAGGAAATAGAACAGTACAACACAAGAACAGGCCCTTCAACCACTATGATGTGCTGAACCAGCGAAAAAGTTAAAAAAAATCAAACTAATCCCTCCGAACTACATAATGTTTGTATTTCTCCACTTCCTCATATTCATGTGCCTATCCAAATGTCTCTTAAAGACCTCAAATGTATTTGCCTCTACCACCGTGCCAGGCAGTGCATTCCAGGCATCCGCCAATCTCTGAGTGAAAAACCTTACCTCTTACATCCTTTGAACTTATCCCCTTTCACCTTCAATGTACGCCCTCTGATATTAGACACCTCTAGCCCGTCCATTCTATCTCTGCCTCTCATAATCTCAAAAATGTCTATTGGATCTCCCCTCAGCCTCTGCCCCTCCAGAGAAAATAGCCCAAGTTTGTTCAGCCTCTCATGACAGCATGTGCCGTCTAAATGAGGCAGCATCTTGGTAAACCTCTCAACAGATGGTCAGTCAGCATCTGAGGAGAGAGAAACTGAGTTATTGCTTCAGGTCTGCCTGACCTGCTGAATGATTCCAGTTTTTTTAAATTTGCAGTTACTGCAACTTGTTATTATCCATGCCTACCCACTCTAGCCATGACCAACGCCGCCAGATCGCTGATTTGAGTCTCAAGACTATCACTCTACTACCACACTGTGCTCCTAGCCTAGGTCTCTAGCTGCAGAGTGGAAGGTAGGTTTCGGCCAAGATTCTTCAAACCTCATTAACAATTAACACCCGACCACATCAGATCATGGTCCTGCTAACCTACTGAGTGAGATAGGTTAACCTTAGGGCTATAGTTTCATTAAACCAATTCACCAGTCACTGAACTTTGTGTGTTAACGTCACCTCCAAGAGCTCTGGCAAGTAATTGCTGTTTGTTTCACTTATGGGAAGATTCTGATCAATGAAGTATCTATTTCTCAAATGTAAATAACGTAATATAAGAATTACAACTGCTTTATTGATCTTAGTTCTCTGAGCAATTGTTCCTTAAGGTGTCCGTCTTAGCATCAGAAGCACAGATTTTTTATTTTGTGCATTCACAGAACACAAGTGACATCTTGCCATTCCTCACTGACCATGACAAGGTGACAATGAGATATTTTGAACGTACACAGGTTTATGCTGCCTGGTTTAGAGGGCATCTGCTACCATGAGAGACTGGATGAATCATAAGACCATAAGACATAGGAGTAGAACTAGGCCATTTGGCCCATCAAGTCTGCTCTGCCATTTAATCATGGCTGATCCTTTTTTCCTCTCCTCAGCCCCACACCCCGGCCTTTTCCCTGTGACCTTTGAGGCTGTGGTCAATCAAGAACCTATCAAGCTCTGCCTTAAATGCACCCAATGACCTGGCCTCCACAGCTGCCTGTGGTAACAAATTCCACAAATTCACCACCATCTGACTAAAGAAATTTCTCCACATCTCTGTTTTAAATGGATGCCCCTCTTTCCTGAGTCTGTGCCCTCTTGTTCCCACCATGGAAAACATCCTTTCCACATCCGCAGCATAAGGAATAAGGTGGATGATCTTGTTGTACAGTTACAGATTGGCAGGTATGATATTGTGGCCATCACTGAGACGTGGCTAAAGGATGCATGTCTCTGGGAGCTGAACGTCCAAGGATACACGGTGTATCGGAAGGATAGGCAGGTAGGTAGATGGGGTGGCGTGGCTTTAATGGTAAGAAATGATATTAAATCATTAGAAAGAGTTTACATAGGATTGGAAGGTGCAGAATCTTTATGGGTTGAGCTAAGAAATCGCAGGGGTAAAAGGACCCTGATGGCAGTTATCTACAGGCCTCGAAACAGCTGCAGTGATGTGGACTACAGATTACAACAGGAAATAGAAAAGGCTTGCCAGAAGGGCAGTGTTATGATAATTGTGGGGGATTTTAACATGCGAGTGGATTGGGAAAATCAGGTCGGCACTGGATCTCAAGAGAGAGAATTTGTAGAATGTCTATGAGATGGCTTTTTAGAACAGCTTGTTGTTGAGCCCACTAGGGGATCGGCTGTACTGGATTGGGTATTGTGTAATGAACCAGAGGTGATTAGAGAGGTGGAAGTGAAGGAACCCTTAGGAGGCAGTGATCACAACATGATTGAGTTCACTGTGAAATTTGAGAAAGAGAAGCCGAAATCTGATGTGTTGGTATTTGAGTGGAGTAAAGGAAATTACAGTGGCATGAGAGAGGAACTGGCAAGGTTGATTGGAAAGGGACACTAGCGGGAAGGATGGCAGAACAGCAGTGGCTGGAGTTTACGTGAGAAGTGAGGAAGGTGCAAGGCAGATATATTCCAAAGAAGAAGAAATTTTCGAATGGATAAAGGATGCGACCGTGGCTAACAAGAGAAGTCAAAGCCAAAGTAAAAGCAAAGCAGAGGGCATACAAGGAAGCAAAAATTAGTGGGAAGACAGAGGATTGGGAAGTTTTTAAAAGCTTACAAAAGGAAACTAAAAAAGTCATTAAGAGGGAAAAGATGAACTATGAAAGGAAGCTAGCAAATAATATCAAAGAGGATACTAAAAGCTTTCTCAAGTATATAAAGAGTAAAAGACAGGTGAGAGTAGATATAGGACCGATAGAAAATGATGCTGGAGAAATTGTAATGGGAGATAAGGAGATGGTGGAGGAACTGAATGAGTATTTTGCATCAGTCTTCACTGAGGAAGACATCAGCAATATACCGGACATTCAAGGGTGTCAGGGAAGAGAAATATGTGCAGTCACAATTACGACAGAGAAAGTACTCAGGAAGCTGAATATTCTAAGGATAGATAAATCTCCGGGACCAGATGGAATGCACCCTCGTGTTCTGAAGGAAGTAGCAGTGGAGATTGCGGAGGCATTAGCAATGATCTTTCAAAAGTCGAAAGATTCTGGCCTGGTTCCAGAGGACTGGAAGATTGCAAATGTCACTCCGCTATTTAAGAAGAGGGCAAGGAAGCAAAAAGGAAATTATAGACCTGTTAGCTTGACATCGGTGGTTGGGAAGTTGTTGGAGTCGATTGTTAAGGATGAGGTTACGGAGTACCTGAAGGCATATGACAAGATAGGCAGAACTCAGCATGGATTCCTTAAAGGAAAATCCTGCCTGACAAACCTGTTGCAATTTTTTGAGGAAATTACAAGTAGGCTAGACAAGGGAGATGCAGTGGATGTTGTGTATTTGGATTTTCAGAAGGCCTTTGACAAGGTGCCGCACATGAGGCTGCTAAACAAGATGTGTGTCCGTGGAATTATGGGAAAGTTACATACGTGGATAGAGCGTTGGTTGATTGGCAGGAAACAGAGTTGGAATATAGGGATCTCATTCTGGTTGGCTGCCGGTTACCAGTGGTGTTCCACAGGGGTCTGTGTTGGGGCCGCTTCTTTTTACGTTGTAAATCAACGATTTGGATTATGGAATAATGGCTTTGTGGCTAAGTTTGCTGATGACACAAAGATAGGTGGAGGGGCCAGTAGTGCTGAGGAAACAGAGAGTCTGCAGAGAGACTTGGATAGATTGGGGGAATGGGCAAAGAAGTGGCAAATGAATTACAATGTCGGAAAGTGTGCAGTCATGCACTTTGGTAGAAGAAATAAATGGGCAGACTATTATTGAAATGGGAGAGAATTCAAAGTTCTTAGATGCAACGGGACTTGGGAGTCCTCGTGCAGGATACCCTTAAGGTTAACCTCCAGGTTGAGTCAGTGGTGTAGTAGGCAAATGCAATGTTGGCATTCATTTCTAGAGGAACAGAGTATAGGAGCAGGGATGTGATGTTGAGGCTCTATAAGGCACTGGTAAGACCTCACTTGGAATACTGTGTGCAGTTTTGGGCTCCTTATTTAAGAAAGGATGTGCTGACATTGGAGAGGGTTCAGAGAAGATTTACTAGAATGATTCCGGGAATGAGAGGGTTAACATATGAGGAACGTTTGACCGCTCCTTAGGCTCTAGAGTTTATAAGAATGAGGGGGGACCTCATAGAAACATTTCGAATGTTGAAAGGCATGGACAGAGTGGATGTGGCAAAGTTGTTTCCCATGGTGGGGGGAGTCTAGTACAAGAGGGCATGACTTGAGGATTGCAGTGCGCCCTTTCAGAACAGAGATGCGAAAATAATTTTTGTAGCCAGAGGGTGGTGAATCTATGGAATTCGTTGCCATGGGCGGCAGTGGATGCCAAGTCATTGGGTATATTTAAGGCAGAGATTGATAGGTATCTGAGTAGTCAGGGCATCAAAGGTTATGGTGAGAAGGCGGGGGAATGGGACTAAAGGGGAGATTGCATCAGCTCATGATGAAATGGCAGAGAAGACTCGATGGGCCGAATGGCTGACTTCTGCTCCTTTGTTTTATGGTCTTATCTACTCTGTCTAGGACTTTCAAAATTTGAAAAGTTTCAATGAGATCCCCCCTCATCCTAAATTCCGGTGAGTAGAGACACAAAGCCATCAAATGTTTCTCATATGATAATCCTTTCATTCCCAGTAGCTTCCTTATGAAACTCCTCTGAACCCTCTCCAATGCCAGCACATCTTTTCTTAGATAAGGAGCCCAGGACTGTTCACAATACTCAAGGTGAGGCCTCACCAGTGCCTTATAAAGTCTCAACATCACATCCCTGCTCATGTATTCTAGAACTCTTGAAATAAATGCTAACATTGCATTTACTTTCCTCAACACTGACTCGGTCTGCAAGTTAACCTTTGGGGTGTTCTGCACAAAGACTCCTGGGGATTGTTTTCTCTGGAGCGCCAGAGGCTGGGATGAGATCTGATGGAGGTTGTCAAGATTATGAGAGACATAGATAGAGTGGAAAGAGAGTATCTGTTTCCCTGGGTTGAAATGTCAAATTCCAGAGGGCATCCATTGAAGGTGAGAGTGGTAAGTTCAAAGGGGATGTGAGGGGCAATTTTTTTACTCAAGAGTCGTGGATGCCTGGAATGTACTGCCTGGTAGGGTGATAGAGGCAAATACATTAGAGGCTTTTAAGAGGCGTTTGGGTGGGCACATGGATGTAAGGAGGATGGAGGGATATGGAGATGGTGTAGGTAGGAGGGACTAGTGTTTCGGTGTTTTTTGATTTGCTTTTTAGCTGGTTGGGTACAACATTGGCCTGTATACTCTTCTATGTTCTATGTTCAATGTATCATGGTCTAGCGAGAACTAAATGGTTTTCTGAGCCAATACTGGTGGCAAATTGAATAAAGTTCAAGTTAATTGTCATAGGGACCAGGTAGGAATGGCGTGAAAATTAGCTTGTTGCAGCAGCAGCATTGTATGTTATTAGCATAGCAAACATATATGAACATGAACTTAAATGAACCCAACTTCATGACAAAATTTACAGAGGAACATTAGTCAGCAATCTAAGAGAGAGAATCAGAAGTACAGTATAGTCAGAGGTGGAATTAGGATATTTTAAGTTGGCTCGAGGACCTAATAGTATTGGGGAAGAAGCTCTTTTTGAACTTTGGAGTGTGGGACTGCAAGTTACTTTACCTCCTACCTTTTGGCAGCAATGAGAAGAGGGCATGGCCTGGATGGAGGTGATCCCTGATGATGGATGTCACCTTCCTGAGACACTGCATCTTGTAAAGTCCATAATTGTGGGGAGAACTGTACCCACGATGGAACTGGCTGCTTCTTTCTTCGCTTCTAACTAAACAGAAGATCCTTTTCTCAAGGGTAGCCTCCAACCTGATGGCATGAACAGCGATTTCTCAAACTTCCAGTTATACCTCCCCCCAACCCGTCACCATTTCCCATCCCCTTGTCCCTCTCTTATGTTATCTCCTTGCCTGCCCATCTCCACCCTCTGGTGCTCCTCCCCCCATGCCATTTTTCTCTTTCTTCCATGGCCTTCTGACTCTTTCATCAATCAGCTTCCTAGCTCTCTGCTTCATCCCTCCCACTCCATGTTTCACCTAATGCCTGACATTTCTCTCTCCCCTCCCCCCACCTTTCAAATCTACTCCTCAGCTTTTTACTCCAGTCCTGCTCAAAACCTTGACTGTACATTTTTCCATAGATATTCCCTGGCCCGCTGAGTTCCTCCAGCATTTTGTGTGTGTTGAGAAGATCCTACCTGTTCCCCTCCACCACAACCCTTCCCCTTCGCTCCTCCCACTTTCTTCATACTCAAAGGGCCACAGCTGAGCCTGCCTTTTCATTGGCAATGTAGAATCATCCATGTTCAAAGCCTTCCCTGGTAATGTTCCCCAACTCTTCCTGCTGAGCTCGTCAATTTCATCAACTTGGTTCATTTCTGACACTTCTTTCCCCTTCTTGATCTCTCTGTCTCCACCTCTTCAGACAAACTGAATATCGACATCTTTTATAAACCTACCAAATCCCACAACTATCTTGACTAGACCTTTTCCCATCTTGTCTCCTGTAAAATTCTATTCCATTTTCTCAGTTCCTCCATCTCCGCCACATCTGTTCCCAGAATGAAGATTTCCTTTCTAGGACATTAGAGATGTCCTCCTTGAAAGAACAAAGTTTCCCTTCATTCATCATTGATGCTGCTCTGTTCTGCAACTCTTCCATTTCCTAGACATCCATGCTCATCGCATCTTGCTGATGCCTTAACAGAGATAGAGTTCCTCTTGTCCTCACCTACCACCCTATGAGCCTCTACATTCGACACTTCTCCTCATCCTGCACCACCTTCAAAGGGATCCTACCATGAAACACATCTCCACCCCCCAGCTCTCTGCTTTCTGCAGGGATCTGTCCCTCCGTGATTCCCTTGTCCATTCGTCCCTCCCCATTAATTTCCCTCCTGGCACATATCACTGCAAGCCACAGAAGAGCTACACCTGCTCCTTTGCCTCCTCCCTCACTTCCATTCTGGGCCTCAAACAGTCCTTCCAGGTGAGTCAACTCTTCACCTGCTAATCTTTTTTTGGGGGGGGGTCATCTATTGTATTCAATGCTCCTGATGCAGCCTCCTCTACACTGGTGAGACCCAGCATAAGATGGGGGACTGGTTTGTTGAGCAACTCCATCCCATCAGCCAAAAGCAGAATTTCCCGGTGGCCAGCAGTTTTAATTCCTATCCATTTTCCCATTCTGACGTGTCAGTCCTTGGCCTCTTTTTCTGTGATGAAGCCTCTCTCAGAGTGAAGGAGTAACACCTCATACTCTGTCCTGGCAGCCTCCAACCTGATGGCCTGAACATCGATTTCTCCTTCAGGTAATTTTTTTCCCTCGCCCTTCTCTCTTTTTCTACTCCGCACTCTGGCTTCTTACCTATTCTCACCTGCCTATCACCTCCCACAGGGTCCCCTCCTCCTCCCCTTTCTCCTATCGTCAATTCTTCTCCCCTATCAGATTCCTTCCTCTCCAGTCCTTTAGCTTTCGCACCCACCTGGGTTCACCTGTCACCTGGCTTCCCCTCCTCCTCTTTTTATTTAGGTGTCTTCCCCTTCCTTTCCAGTCCAGAAGGGTCCCAGCCCAAAACATCAATTGTTTATTCATTTCCATTGATGCTGCCTGACCTGCTGAGTTGCCCCTGCGACTTGTGTGTCTTACAATGGAACAGGCTGAGCCCATTACATTCTGAAGCCTCTTGAGTTCCTGTGCATTAATTCCATAGAAAGCAGTGATGCAGCCATTCAGAATGACTGACTGGTTTATAATTGTCATATGTTCTGAGATATCGTGAAAAGCTTGTCTTGCATACAGATCAAATCATTACACTGTATTTCCATAACAGTTTAGACCCAAGACACTGGGGTAGAATTAGTCCAATCGACCCATCGAATTTGCTCCACCACTCGATCATAGTGGATTTATTTTTCAAATCAAACATTTGCTGTTTTATATATAGAACAATGGGTGCTTGGGAGTGAGTTACAGGCTGGATGCTATCAAGGTGTTCAGGTGGTTTAATATAAACAATAATGTTCATCTAAGAGTGGGTTACAGGCTGGTATCTAATTAAGGGATTCAAGTGGTTTATACGTAGAATAATGGATACGTGAGAGAGAGTTATTGGCTGGCATCTAATCAATGGATTCAGGTGGTTTAATGTAACGATTAATGTATAGCTGGAGGGTGTTCCTGGATGGAACCTAATCAAGGGGCTCTGGTGGCTTAATATGGGGATTAATAAATACCTGGGAGTAAGTTACTGGCTCGAATCCGAGGCCTTCAGGCAAATGAAAGTGTTTACCAAGGTATGACAGCAAAATAGTAATTCATTCAAGGATTCAGCAGATATCAGAGCCCTGAGGAGAGGATTAAGTAGTTTAAATCCATAATGTGAATGCTGAGATTACAGAACAGGCTTGAAATTAGATGTCCCATCCTTTTCTTGTAACAGTAATGGATTTTTGGGAAGGTTTTACTGAACCTTCAGGCAAACTGTGGACATCTGATTGAAAATTTGTCGTCAGTGCACTAAAGCAGAGATTATATTTGGTCAAGAACTAATTTCTTATTGATTACTAATAAATTATTATGCACTGCCAACCCAGCAAACTGCCTTTTCCAAAAGCTTCCTTCTGGAAATTGCTTTAGGGCTATTCAAACAAAAACTTCACACCATCTTAAAAAATTCTTTCCCCTCCACCCACTTGGGCAGTTTATCTGATCAACCATTTTAGTTTGCTCCCCTCCATCTATTACCTCAGCCACTGCACTGCAACTTGAGCACTTAAAACCACTTTTATAATGCTATTTGTATTGTAAATACATGCTGATATCTATGTATTAATGCACATTTTATTCCATATCTGTACTTTAACCTCTATCTTTTTTATTTAATTCTTTATTCTAAATATTTGTTGAATATTGTTGGTTTTTGTTGCATGTCATGCCATGACCTGCACACCACAGCAAAACAGACAGACAGACGTACTTTATTGATCCCGAGGGAAATTGGGTAAAACCTAATGCATGCAAATATATATGATGAATAAAGTTGATCCTTAATCCTTGGTAATCAATAAAAATATAAAATGAAAGAATTAGGTTCTGTGGGTGCTTTGAGCACTCCTCCCCCACACCTGATGTTTCTTACCTTTAATTATCTTAATTGCCTGAATATCTCCAAATCTATCGATCTCTGTCTTCCATATACTCAGAGACAGAGCTCCCAGTAGTCCTCTTGCAAAGAGACTTACAAAGATTCACTACTCCCAGGTGAAGACATTTTTTCTCAGCTGCGATGGGATGGTGAAGAATGTACAGAGCCGAATAAAAGTATTCTCTCCCCACCCCTGGAAGTTTTCATGTTTTATTGTTTTACAACATTGAATCACTGTGGATTTAATTAGGCTGTTTAGGCACTGATCAACAGAAAAAGACTTTTCATGCCAAAGTGAAAACAGATCTCGACAAAGTGATCTAAATTAATTACAGATATAAAACACAAAGAACTGATTGCCTAAGTATTCATCCCTTCAAGTCAGATGCACCTTTGGCAGAAATTACAGCCTTGAGCCTGTGTGGATGGGTCTCTATCAGCTTTGTACATTTGGACAGTGCAACTTTTCCCCATTCTTCTTCACAAAACTGCTCAAGCTCTGTCAGATTGCGTGGGGATTGTGAGTGAACAGCCCTTTTCAAGTCCAGCCACAAATTTTCAGTTGGATTGAGGTCTGGACTCTGACTTGCCCACTCCAGGACATTAACTTTGTCGTTTTTAAGCCATTCCTGTGTAACCTTGTCTTTATGCTTGGGGTCATTGTCTTGCTGGAAAACAAATCTTCTCCCAAGTCGCAATGCTCTTGCAGACTGCATCTGGTTTTCCTCATGATGTCCCTGTATTTTGCAACATTCATTTTACCCTCTACCTTCACAAACCTTCCAGGGTCTGCTGCAGTGAAGCATCCCCAGAGCACCACAATGCTTCACGGTAGTGATGGTGGGTTTTTGATGATGTGTGGTGTTTGGCTTAAACCAGACATAGCATTTAGTCTGATGGCCAAAAAGCTCAAATTTAGTTTTATCAGACCACAACACCTTCTTCCAGCTGACTTCAGAGTCTCCCACATGCTTTCTGGCGAACTCTAGCCGAGATTTCATGTTAGTTTTTCTGAACTGTGGCTTTCTCTTTGCCACTCTCACATAAAGCTGTGGCTGGTGAAACACCTGGGCAACAATTGTTGTATGCGCGGTCTCTCCCATCTCAGCCACTGAAGCTTGTAACTCCTCCAGAGTTGTCATAGGTCTCTTGGTGGCCTCCCTCACTGGTCCTCTTCTTGTACGGTTACTCAGTTTTTGAGGATGGCCTACTCCAGGCAGATTTAAAGCTGTGCCATATTTTTTCCATTTTTTGACGATTGACTTAACTGTACTCCACAAGATATTCAGTGTCTTGGAAACTTTCTTGTATCTATCTCCTGACTTGTGCTTTTCAATAACCTTTTTACAGAGTTGCTTGGATTGTTCGTTTTGTCTTCGTGGTGTAGTTTATGCCAGGATACTGACTCACCAGCAGCTGAACCTTCCAGATACAGGTGTAGTTTTACTATAATCAATTGAAACCCCCTTGACTGCATGCAGTGATATCCATTTAACTAATTATGTGACTAATAAAACCAATTGGCTGCACCAATGATGATTTGGCATGTCATATTAAAGGGGGTGAATACTTATAAAGTCAATTATTTTGGGTTTTATATTTGTAATTAATTTAGATCACTTTGTAGAGATATGTTTTCACTTTGACATGAAAGTCCTTTTCTGTTCATCAGTGTCAGAGAAAAGTTAAATTAGCTCCACTGTGATTCAATGTTGTAAAACAATAAAACAGGAAATCTTCCGGGGTGGGGGGCGGTGAATACTTTTTATAGACTCTGTACCTGGCATGTTGGCCTTCATCAGTTAGGGCACTGGAAACAGGAGTCGGAACATCATAGTTCAATTATACAACCTGTTGGCAAGGTCACGTCGGGAGTATTATGTACAATCTTGGTTACCTTGTTATAGGAAAGATATCATTAAGATGAAAAGTGTGCAAAGAATATTTACATGAACGTTGCCAGAGCAAAAAGCTGCAGAAGGTTTTAAACTCTGCAAGCTCCATCAAGGGCACTAGTCTGCTGAGTGGCATACATCATTAAGGACCCCCATCATTCAGGACACGCTCTCTTTTCATTGCAGCAACCAAAGAGGAGATACAGGAGCCTGAAGACACACACTCAACATTTTAGGAGAATCTTCTTTCCCTTCGCCATCAGATTTCTGAATAGACAATGAACACCACCTGAGTAATTTTTATCCCTCTGTTTTGCACTACTTATTTAATTTAATTTTCTTTTTTATGTCTGACTTATTGCATTGTATATTTTTAGTTAAAATGTGTGCACTGTACTGCTGCCTCAAAACAATAAATCTCACGCCATATTGCCAGTGGTATTAAACCTGATGCTGATTTTCAACATAGCGTTCGGTTCTGGTTGCCTCATGTAAGAAGGATGTGGAAGCTTTAGAGAGGGTGCGGGGGAGATTTGCCAGGATGCTGCTTGGATTGGAGAGCGTGTCTTCTGAGGATAGCTTGAGCAACCTAGGCTTTTTCTCTTTGGAGAGAAGGTGAATGAGAAGTGACTTAATAGAGGTGTACTAGTTAAAAGAGGACTGCTAGAGACCTTTTCCCAGGGCAGAAATATCTAATACCAGGGGGCATAGTATTAAGGCGACTGGAGGAAAGTAGGGAGGGAATGCCAGAGTTCCTTTTTTTTACACAGAGAGTGGTGAGTGCATGGAATGTACTGCCAGCAGTGATGGTAGAGGCAGTTACATTAGGGACATTTAAGTGACTCTGATAGGCACATGGATGATAGAAAAATGGATTTATGAGGGAGTGAAGGGTTAGATTGGTCTTAAAATAGGTTAAATGGCCAGCACAACGTTGAGGGCCAAAGAGCCTGGACTGTGCTGTAGTGTACAATGTCCTAAGTTCAGGGACTTGTGTCAAAGGGAGAGGTTGAGCAGGCTAGAACTCTAGACATTGGAACCCAGGATACTGAGGGGTGACCTAACAGATATGCAGAAAATCATGTGGGGAATAACTTATTTGTTTAGTAATACTTTGTGGAGTATGCCTTTCTGCCTTTACGGCCCAGCAAACCCCTGGCAAGCCCGATTGACCTTAACCTAATCATGGGACAGTCTACAATGACAAGATGTACCGACCTGGTACATCTTTGGTTTGTGGGAGGAAATGAGAAAATCCATGCATCGGATGGGGAGGTTGTACAGAGACTCCTTACAGAACGGCACTGGAATTGAACTGTGAAATCTGGAATTCCCCTGAGCTGTAATATCGTCGGGCTAACCATTGCGCGACTGTGACACCATAAATGCATGCTGTCTACTTCCCAGGGAAAGGGAATCAAAAACTAGAGGGCAGGTTTAGCAGAATGAGTGGAATTTTAATCCACTCATTTTGATTTTAATCAAGTTTGTAAAATTCTTAACAGGCTGGACAAAGTTGAAGTGGAGTTCTGTTATGTACCGGTGGGTAACTTGTACTTGTCACGTGACAGTGGTGTTGAAGCTATACTGAACCTAAGGTCTTGTGCTGGTGGAGTGACGTCATTTTCCCACTAGTGGAGGTCATGTGACAGTTTTTTCAACAGGGTATAAAAGGAGGACCCCTCCCTGTGAGGAGGGGCAGTTTGTGGCTGGATTTGCCATTTTGACTCCATGCTACTGCGTGGTCCAATATTATGATGCAGTTCCGTTGAAAGGTGGAGTTTTATTTAATGCCTAAAGTTTAAAAGGTCATTGCCGGCAGTTTCTTTATAATACTGCCAGTTAAAAATCAGTGGAGAGTGAAGATCGGAGTTCGGAAGCTAAAAGATTGAGGAAAGTCGATTTCGATGGTGAAACAGGTTCGACCTTGTTTGATCCTCATTCGGAAGGAATCGTTGGCTGTGCCCGTGTTAGCCCCTGCGATAAGAGCAGAAAGGGCTGGGTGCACAGATTCGTCAAGGAAAGGTCAGTGCCTTTAAGCCGTTTCATTTTCATCTTCGTAAATTCTCCGGGAAAAGTATAGTTCGACTGGGAACTGCAGCAACACGACGTGAAAGAGAATTTAAATTGTCTAAAAAGTCTCTCCTTTAATGGACTGTAAACATTTTGAACTTTTGCAGTACTACTTTGAAGAACTGTTTTTGCAACATCGCTTTAAGAACTGTTTTCACTTTATTCCTTTAAGAACTGTTTAAGCTGCCGCACAGCAGCTGATTTCCGGTTGCGTTAGTCGTTTATTTACTTTTGGGGGTTTGTTTTTCAGTGTTTAATAAATGTTTTATTTGTTATAAAAAACCCTGCCTCACTTATATATTTATTGTTGCTGAATCGGTAACAAGTTCATGCTTGCTCTCTCTGGGATGACTTTGGCCGTGGAATAATTGTTGGTGCCAGACAGGGTGGTTTGAGTATCTCGGAAACGACTGATCTCCTGGAATTTTCACGCACAACTGTCTCTGGAGTTGACAGAGAATGTTACAAAAACAAATAAAATATGAAGGCATAATTTTCAATGCATAAAATCAAAAACTAGAGACCATAGATTTGAGGCGCCTAGATTTAAAAGGAATATAAGGGCAGCTTCTTCATGCAGGGCGTGGTGCATATATGGGAAAAGTGATCCTTTGAATTGTGAGGCAGGTACAATGAGAGCATTTAAAAGACTCCTGGACTGGGTGGGTGGTTAGGAAAGGTTTAGAGGGATCTGGGCCAAACACAGACAATTGGGACTTGCTTAGAAGGGCATTGTGGTGGCCATGGATGAATTGGGCTGAATGGACTGCTTCCATGCTCTAGGACTGCGTACTGAATTTTTATTTTTGTTTTATTTAGAGGTACAGTGCCGACAGGTTCTTCTGACCCAATGAGCTTTGCTGCCTGACAACCCACCTGTTTAATCCTAGCCTAATCACAGCGCAATTTACAATGACCAATTAACCTTTAGTTAATTTCCTTCCACTGTCCAAAGACCAATACATCTTTGGACTGTGGGAGGAAGCTGGAGCACCCAGAGGAATCTCATGCAGTCATGGGGAAATGTACAAACTCCTTACAGATGGCAAGAGAATTGCACTCCGAACTCTGACACTCCAAGCTGTAGTAGCATGGCACTAACCACTATGCTACTGTGGTGGCCACAGACTGGGCTCTCATTTTGAGAATGTGATCCAGAACTGCTGCTCACTTGTTGTTTTTCACGCAATTCTCTGTAAACTCTAGAGATTGTTGTGTGTGAAAATCCCAGGAGATCAGCAGTTTCTGAGATACTCAAATCACCCTGTCTGGCACCAACAGTTATTCCACAAAGTTATCCCAGACAGAGCAAGCATGAACTTCACTTCCCTGTCACACCACTTATATACTTGATTAAAATTCCTCTTACAGTGCTAAATGAGTACAAGCCAAATCTGCTCAATTTCTCCTCATAGTTTGGGAGGTGAATCAGAATCAAGTTATTATCACTGACATATGTCATGGAATTTATTGTTTGTGGAGGCAGTACAGTGCAAAACATTAAAAAATCACTATAAGAAATGTATAATAAATAAATAGTGCAAAATAATGAGTTGTGTTCATGGGTATTGGACCATTCAGAAATCTAAAGGTGGAGGAAAAGAAGCTGATCCTAAAACATTGAGGCTCCTATACTTCCTCCCTGATGGTAGAAATGAGAAGAGGGCATGTCCTGGTTGATGGGGGTCTTTAATGATGCTTCTTGAAGCATTGCCTTTTGAAAATGCCTTTGATGGCAGGGAGGCTAGTGTCCATGATGGAGCTGGCTGAGTTTAGAACCCTCTGTAGCTTTTTCTGATCCAGTGCAAAGGCGTACTCCTTCCACCATTTTCCTTGAGTATTCTCCCAACAAGGAGAATTCAAGGTACACAGCACTTTCCCAGACACCCCTCTCTATTTTGAGAGGGCTTCAGGCCAGAGGCTCCCATCAGCTGACGAGGATGTTGTATATTTTTTCAATGGAACTTTGGGAAGAACCTTGAAGCGTCTGTACTGATGGAGCTTAGAGTGGAGGGCGTCTTGTGGGAACCTGGTGATGGGCATTTCAACAATATGGCATCCCCATCACATCAGAGGCAGGAGAATGTAATTAAAACCACACTGTTGGCACTGACATTGGTTTGCCAGTAGATCTGGAGGACTTTATGGAGATGGTACTTCCCTAGTGCCTTGAGGTGCCCATCCTTGAGATTCCATGTCTCCTAAGAGTACAGGAGAGCAGGAATCACTTCCACCCACGGGACTGTGTGCAACTCAAACTACCTGCGTCTCAATGTCACCAAGACCAAGGAGATGGTGGTGGACTTTAGGAGATCTAGGCCTCATATGGAGCCAGTGATCATTAATGGAGAATGTGTGGAGCAGGTTAAGACCTACAAGTATCTGGGAGTACAGTTGGACGAGAAGCTAGACTGGACTGCCAACACAGATGCCTTGTGCAGGAAGGCACAGAGTCGACTGTACTTCCTTAGAAGGTTGGCGTCATTCAATGTCTGCAGTGAGATGCTGAAGATGTTCTATAGGTCAGTTGTTGAGAGCGCCCTCTTCTTTGTGGTGGCGTGTTGGGGAGGAAGCATTAAGAAGAAGGACGCCTCATGTCTTAATAAGCTGATAAGGAAGGCGGGCTCTGTCGTGGGCAAAGTACTGGAGAGTTTAACATCGGTAGCTGAGCGAAGGGCGCTGAGTAGGCTACGGTCAATTATGGAAAACCCTGAACATCCTCTACATAGCACCATCCAGAGACAGAGAAGCAGTTTCAGCGACAGGTTACTGTCGATGCAATGCTCCTCAGACAGGATGAAGAGGTCAATACTCCCCAATGCCATTAGGCTTTACAATTCAACTGCCAGGACTTAAGAACTTTTTTAAAGCTATTATTAATGCTTTTTGAGTTAGTGATTTAGATGCATATCATATTATTACTGAGTTAAGTATTGTATGTAATGAGTTTTTGCTACAACAAGTGTATGGGACATTGGAAAAAATGTTGAATTTCCCCATGGGGATGAATAAAGTATCTATCTATCTATCTATCTATCTATCTATCTATCTATTATAAAGTTTTAGGCTTAGACCTGGATAGAGTGAACTGTGAGAGGATGTTTCCAATAGTGTGAGATATAGGGCCAGAAGTCACAGCCTCAGAATAAATGGATGTCCCTTTAGAACAGAGATGAGAAGGAATTTCTTTAGCCATAGGGTGGTGTATGTGTGGAATTCATTGCCACAGACAGCTGTGGAGACTGATTCATTGGATCTATTTAAGGTGGATGTTGTTAGGTTCTTGATTAGTAAAGTCATTAAAGGTTATGGGAAGAAGACAGGAGAATGAGGTTGAAAGGGATAATAAATCAGCCATGATCCAATGGTGAAGCAGACTTAATGAGCCAAATGACTTTTGGCCTTATGGTCTTAATAGTTATAGAATCATACAGCATGAAGAGGCCAGTCAGCTCACTATGTTCATACCTGCCAGTGGGCACTGATCTGTAATTATCCCATCTTCCAACACTTAGCCTGTAACCTTCAATGCCAAGGTGATTAAAGTGTTCACCAGGAAGTGACCCTGCCTCCATTACCCTCTCTGCCAGTATAGTCCAGGTGCTCACCGCTCTCTGGGTGGAAACATTTCTCCTCAGATCCTTCCTAAATCTCTTCCTGTTACTCTCAAATCGATGTCCTCTAGCTTATGCATCTTTACCTTTTCAACATTACTTCTACCACACCTCCTACCAGCATGCTCCAGGAACCTACCGTTCTTGATAAAAATAAATCTTCTGTTGTAAAACTCCTTTAAAGTTTTAAAACACCCACCTTAAGTCTATATGCTCCAGTATTTGACAATGGGACTTTGAGGGAAAAAAAGCTTCTGACTGTCCACCCATCCTTTGCCTTTCATACTTTTATATATGTTTACCAGATCATCCCCTCAGCCTCCGACACTCCAGAGAAAACAATCCAAGTTTGTAAATGGTTAGTATTGTCACATGTACCGAGATAAAGTGAAATACTTTTGTTTATATGCCCTCCAGACTGAATTCTGTACTTAAGTACATTGAGGTAGTTTAGTGTTTTAAGAACAGCTGCTTCCCATCTGCTATCAGGTTTCTGAATGGTCCAACAACACTATCAAAAACATGAAGAAGTCTGCAGATACTGAAGATTCAACACAACACACACAAAACACTGGAGGAACTCAGCAGGTCAGGCAGCATCTATGGAAAAGAATGAACTGTCGATCTTTTAGGCCAAGACCCTTCTTCAGGGCTACCTCACTTACCCTATTTTGCATATCTCATTTATTTATTTATTTATTTATTTATCATCACATATAATATTGGTTTTGTTTTATTATTGCTACATTCCCCTCTCTCCCCATTTTCCGCAACACAGGAGCCCCCCTTCCCCCCCCACCCCAGGGCTGTGTGCTGCTCACAGATGATTGCACGGCCACACACCTGAGGAATCACATTGTCAAGTTTGCCGATGGCACGACAGTGGTGGGGCTCATCACCAACAATGGTGAGATGACCCACAGAAAGGAGGCAGAAAAGCTTGAGGCCGGGTGCCAGGCAAATAACCTCTTCCATAATGTCAACAAGTCAAAGGAGATGGTTATCGACTACAAGAGAACTTGCACCACTCACAACCCTCTTTACACTGGCGGCACAGCAGTGGAAACTGCAAGCAGCTTCAAATTCCTGGGAGTGCACATCACACACAACCTCCCTTGGTCCAAGAACATTTCCTAAACAGTCATAAAAGCTCACCAACCCTCTACTTTCTGAGGAGGTTGAAGAGAGCTGAACTTCGCACGGCCTTACTCACATCATTCTACAGATGCACAGTAGAGAGCATCCTAACAGGCTGCATGGCTGCCTGGTCCAGGGACTGCACTGCGGTGAACAGGGAGCATCTACAACTACTCAAAGCATCACTGGCACCAGCCTACCTGCCAGCACTGAAAGGTGCCAGAAAAGGGCCAGTAACAGCACGAATGATCCCATCCACCCTGCTCATGGACTGTTGGCCCCACTCCCATCAGGGAGGAGGTTATGTAGCATCCACACCAGGACCACCAGACTCAAAAATGGTTCCTTACCCCAAGGAGTAAGGCTGATCAATACCTCCACCCACCAACTCAGTCACTACTTTACCACACACAAAATGCTGGATGAACTCAACAGCCCAAGCTGCATCTGAAAGAGTAAACAGTCGACATTTCCGACTGAGACTATTTCCTATCAGTCACCTTATGCATCACTCTACAGACATACTATCAATTTACTGTATGTATATAAGCTATCTTATGTATTTATATTTATTGTTTATTTTTATTATTATTGTATTCTTTATCTGTTGTGTATTTTTGTGTTGCATCAGATCTAGAGCAACAATTACTTTGGTCTCCTTTACACTTGTGTACAGGCAGTGAAATTCTTGAATCTTGAATGTACCAAGACAGCGTGAAAAGCTTGTTTTGCATATTGTTTATACAATCAAATACAGATCTCAATGCACACAGAACATTGAGCTAGAATAAGGCAGAACAATAATAATGCAGAATAAAGTGTATAAGATATCAAAAACGTGCTGTGCGGGTGAACACTAAAGTACAAGATCATAACGAATTAGTTAGTGAGGCCAAGAGACTATATTTTATTTAATTACTTAATAATATATTTTTATGACTTGTACTGTACTGCTGCCTCAAAATGACGGACTTCGCAACATATGTGAATGATAATAATCCTGATTATGATTCATATTCAACTGGAAGCAATAACAATGCAGAACAACTACACCTTGTAACTAATACTCTCTACTCCAGGAAGCATCCTGGTAAACCTCTTTTGCATCCTCTCCAGAGCCTCCACATCCTATCTGTAATTCAGCAATGAGAATTGCACCCCATACACCTAATGTGCTTCCATCAAAGTTTTGTTGACCGTCAGACACTCTTTACCTCAGGTGGGCACATTCTGTGCTGGAGCACAGAAAGTGATGCTCAATTTCATCTCCACCAGCTATCTACAGTAAAGATGTCAATAAGATTGAAAGAGTGCAGAGGAGATTTGCAAGAATGTTGCTGGGACATGACGACCTGAGTTATTGGGGAAGGCTGAGTAGATTAGGACTTAATTCCCTGGAGCACAGGAGAATGAGGGGAGCTTTGATAGAGGTATAAGGGGTATGGAGAGGATAAATGCAAGCAGACTTTTCCCACTGAGGCTGGGTGAGACTAGAACTAGAGATCATTGGTTAAGAGTGAAAGCTGAAATGTTTAAGGTGAATTTCTTCACTCAGAGAGTGGTGCAAGTGTGGAATGAGCTGCTAACGGAAGTGATGGTTGTGAGTTTGATTTCAACATTTATGAGATTTGTATAAGTACATGGATGGAAGGGGTATGGAGGTCTATGGTCCAGGTGTGGGTTGGTGGGACTAGTTTGGAATGAACTAGATGGGCTGAAGGGCCTGTTTCTATGCTGGAGTACTCTAAGACTCGGTGACTTCACGGCAGCATAGCTCTCGGGGTATGGAGCGTGAGTCACGCTGTGAATCACAGAGCCGCATTCTGAAAACAAACACTTAGCACTAATCCCAGTCCCTGCAAGGCATCCAACTGAGCTCACAACCACAAGAGAAAATAATTATAACTCATTTGCACAGCACTGAAAAGGCTTCAAACGGTGAAGATGTCACAGCAGAGTGGTGCCGAGTTGGTTCAGCCCTGTCCCTTGGAGAAATCTCTGCCAAGCCAGGTGCTGACATGCCCTCTAGACAGTGATATGTTAATACAGGAATTGAGTGAAAGACGCGCTCTTCACCGGAATCTCCGGAGGGATCCTCTACTTCAGCTTCAGCCAAGTGAGATGCACTTCTAGTGGATTAATACAGAGAGCATTAAACTGCATCTCGAGAGCAGGATCAGACTTGTCTGATGCTGGGAGGTGAATGCACTGTCTCATTGAATGTCACCAAGACACAGTCAGAAGCCTACGGATGTTAAGTAATGCTGAGCAACCACTTGTTGACGATCAACATCAAGGATGGTAGGTGACATGACAACACAAGACATACCATTTATTTTAATGACATTAGCTTCCTGACAAATGGCAAAAGAAATCTCCACCTTTTCTTCAACTTGCTGTGCAGTTTGTCAACATAATTGAATGGTGTACACATCATGGAAAATGTTAAAATATAAAGGTAAGATTAGCTTTAGCTGTCACACGTACATTGAAACATACTGTGAAGTGTGTCATTTGTGTCACATCAAATCAGCAAGCATTCAGCTGGGAAGTCCATCACATCACCACGCATCTGGCACCAACATTACACGCCCGCAACTTAACAACTCCTTTGGAATGTGGGAGAAAACCAGAGCACCCAGAGGAAACCCACGCAGTCACAGGGAGAATGGACACACTCCTTATAGAAAATGGCAGGAATTAAACCCGAATTTAAAACAGCAGTCCTGGTGAAGGGACTTGGCCTGAAACATTGACTATTTACTCCTCTCCATGGATGCTGCCTGACCTGCTGAGCTCCTCCAGCATTTTGTGTGTCTTGCTCTGTAAAGCACTGCACTAACCTTTATAAGACTAGAAAATATAGGAGCAGAATCAGGTTATTTGGCCCTTCAAGTCTGCTCCACCATTCTATCAAGGCTGATTTATTATCCTTCTTAACCTCATTCTCCTACCTTCTCCCCATAACCTTTGACACTCTGACTAATCAAGAACATATCAACAACTCAATGACCTGTGGCAATCCTATTCTAAATGAACATCCCTCTAGTCTGAGGCCATAGCCTCTGGTCCTAGACTCAGCCACATCCTCCCTACATCCATTCTATCTAGACCTATCAATATTCACTGGATTTCAATGAGATCCCCGCCCCCCCCCACTCATTCTTCTAAACTCCACTGAGTACAGGCCCAAAGCCATCAAATGTTCCTCATACGTTAACCTCTTCATTCCGGAATCATTCTCGTGAACCTCCTCTGGATTCTCTCCAATGCCAGCACATCTTTTCTTAGATAAGGGGCTCACAATACTCATGTGATCTGACCAATGCCCAATAAAGACTCAGCCTTACATTCTTGCTCTTATATTCCAATTCTTTCGAAATGAATGCTAACTTCACATTTGCCTTCCTTACCACCTGTAAGTTAACCTTTAGGGAATTCTGCACAAGAACTCCCAAGTTCTGCACCTCATATACTTGTATTTTCTCCCCATTTATAAAATAATCTGTCTTTATTCTTACTACCAAAATACACGGCCATATACTTCATTACACAATATTCCATCCACCACTTCATTGCCCATTCTCCCAATCTGTCTAAGTACTTCTGCAAGCTCCCTGTTTCCTCAGCCACCACGACCCCCCTACCTATCTTCTACCATCCACAAAGTGATCAATTCCATCATCCAAATTATTTACAAATAATAGGTAAGGATCAGTCCCAACACTTACCCCTGCAGAACATCACTAGTCAACAACAGCAAATCAGAAAAAGCCCCTTTATTCCCAGTCTTTGTCTCCTGCCAGTTAGCCAATCTTCTATCCATGTCAGTAACTTTCCCATAATACCATTGGCTCTTATTTTGTTGTGTGGCTCTTTGTCAAAGGCCTACTGAAAATCCAAATAAACAACATCCACTGACTCTCCTTTATCTATCCTGCCAGTTGTCTCCTCAAAGAATTCAGGCAAGATTTCCCCTTCAGAAAACCATGCTGACTTTGGCCTATTTTATCATTGCCACCAAGTACCCTGAAACCTCTTACTTAATAATAGACCCCAACATTTTTAGTACCACTGAAGTCAGGCTAAATAGCCTATAATGTCCTTTCTTCTGCCTCCCACCCATCCTAAAGAGTGGAGTGGCATTTGCAATTTTCCTTTCCTGCTGAAGCATTCCAGAACCTATTGATTCTTGAAAGATAATTACGAATGCCTCCACAGTCTCTACAGCTACCTCTTTCAGAACCTTGGGCTGTCATCCATCTGGTCCAGGTGACTTGTCTATCTTTAGCCTTTTCAGCTTCCTGAGGTCCTGCTCCTTAGTAATAGCCGTATGCTCACTTCTGCCCCCTGACACTCTCTCATTTCTAGAATACTGCTAGTGCCTTATGGCTTTTTAATTGACTTCTGTTGGTTTTTAAAATCTCCACCATCTTCTACCTTCCCACTAATTATATGCTCTCTCTTTTGCTGTTATACTGTCTTTGACTTCTCTTGTCAGCCGTAGTTGCCTCATCATCCCTTTAGAATACTTCTTCATCTTTGGGATGTATCTTTCAAATTTCCCCCAGGAGCACCATCCATTGCTGCTCTATCATCATCCCTGATAGTGTCTTCTTCCAATCAGCTTTGCCCAGCTACCTGTATATTGAAATACCAATTGCCCCATTCTCAGTGCTATCACTCCAGTTTCTATCCCCCTTTCAAATTAGTTTAAACACACCCCAACAACTCTAGCTAATCTGCCTGCAAGGATATAGGTCCCCCTCAGGTTTAGGTGTAACCCATGCTTTTTGTACAGGTTGTACGTTCCCCAGAAGAGATCCAAATGATCCAGAAATCTGAATCCCTGCCCCCTGCACCAATTCTTCAGCCATGCATTAACTTGCCAAATCCACCTTGCTCTTGCCCTCACTGGCATGTGACACAGGCAGCCAACTATCCTGGAGATCCTGCTTTTCAGATTAATGCATAACTTCCTATATTCTCTCTTCAGGACCTCCTCCATTTTCCAAACTACATAGTTGGTGCCAATATGTACCTAAAGGCACCCTTTCCCTTTAGGATGCCATGGGCCCAATCTGAAGCATCTCTGACCCTTGTACCTGGGGACAACATGCCATCTGGGTGTCTTTTTTCACGTCCACAGCATCTGCTTTCTCCTCCTTTAATTATGGAATTCCCTATCATCACTGCAGTCCTCTAGTATCCCTTATCTTTTGAGCCACAGAGCCAGAGACCTGGTCACTGTGGCTTCCTCCTGGTAGGTTGTCTCCCTCCCCACTCCTCTCCACAACAGTATCCAAAGCAGTATACTTGCTGTTGAGGGGAATCCCACAGGGCTACTCTGTACTGGCTCTTATTCCCTTTCACTCTCGTGAAAGTTACCCAGGGGCCAGTCTCCTGCAACTTGGCGGTGATTACCTCCCTGTAGCTCCTATCAATCACCTCCTCATTCTTCCATGTGAGCCAAAGGTCATCGAGCTGTAGCTCCAGTTCCTTAACACAGTCTCCAAGGAATGGTAGCTTGATTCATTTCATGCAGGTGTGGTTGTCAGGGAAACTGGAGGTCTCTCAGTGTTCCCACATCTCAGACAAAGAACATATCACCACCTCTGGATCCATGCAGGGAAGTTTGCTAGTGCTTCTTGGGGGGGTTTAAACTAAATTTGCAGGGGGCGGGGATCCAGAATGTGAGAGAGGATAGCAAGAGGAAGAATAAAGGACAGGTGGGGACTACACGGTTCCAGAATATTAAGTGTGTAGTTGAGGAAGGTGGGGCGGAACAAGTGATAAGGAGGACTCATGTACAGAGGGATGGTCTGACGGAACATGGAGTTAAATGGGTTGAAAGAATAAGTAAATTTAGGAAGGACAACAAAATTCTAGGGGCGTATAGCCCGATGGGAGTTCAGGGAGCTGGGTTAAGCACAATAGGCAGCGATTCAAAGAGAGAGAGGAAAAATGGGTTAAAAATTCTATATCTGAATGCACGAAGTGTCAGGAATAAGGCGGATGAGCTTGAAGCCCAGGTGCGAATGGGTAACTATGATGTTGTTGGGATAACGGAGACATGGCTGCAGGGAGATCAGACCTGGGAAATGAATGTACAAGGGTATACGTGCTATCGTAGGGACAGAAATGTGGGCAGAGGGGGTGGGGTGGCCCTGTTGGTGAGGAATGAGATTCAGTCCTTTGCAAGGGGGGACATAGGGTCAGGAGAAGTAGAGTATGTGTGGATAGAACTGAGGAACAGTAAGGGCAAAAGGACCCAAATGGGTGTTGTCTACAGGCCACCAAACAGTAGCATGGATATTGGGTGCAAGTTGAATAGGGAGTTAACATTGGCATGTGGCAAAGGTAACGTCGCAGTAGTTATGGGGGATTTCAACATGCAGGTGAACTGGGAGAATCAGGTTGATGCTGGACCACAGGATAGGGAGTTTGTAGAGTGCCTATGGGATGCATTCTTGGAACAGCTTGTACGAGAGCCGACCAGGGACAAGACTATTCTGGATTTAGTGTAATGTAATGAACAGGATTTAATAAGTGATCTTGCAGTAAAGGAGCCATTAGGAGGTAGTGATCATAATATGATAAGCTTTTATCTGCAATTTGAGAAGGATAAGGGCAGATCGGAGGTGTCAGTGTTGCAGATGAACAGGGGAAACTATGGAGCCATGAGGGAGGAGCTGGCCAAAGTTGACTGGACGGATAGCCTAGCAGAAAAGACAGTGGAACAGCAATGGCAGGTATTCTTGGGAATAATGCACAAGGTGCAAAATCAGTTCATCCCCCAGAGAAGGAAGGATTCAAAGGGGGGAAAGGGGCCACAGTGGTTGACAAAGGAAGACAGAGATTGCATAGTATTAAAAAAAAAGGAAATATGACAGAGCTAAGGTGAGTGGGAGGACAGATGATTGGGAAGTTTTTAAGGAACAACAGAACTTAACTAAAAAGACAATACGGGGAGAAAAAATGAGGTATGAACGCAAGCTAGCCAGGAATATAAAGGAAGATAGCAAAAGCTTTTTTAGGTATGTGAAGAGAAAGAAGATAGTTATGAACAATGTTGGGCCCTTGAAGAATGAATTGGGTGAAATTGTTAAGGGAAACAGAGAAATGGCAGAAGAATTTAATGAGTACTTTAGATCTGTTTTCACTAAGGAAGACACAAGCAATCTCCCAGATGTATGGATGGGCCAAGGACATAGGGTAACAGAGGAAATGAAACAGATTGACATTCGGAAGGAAATGGTGATGAGAGGACTGATGGGACTGAAGGCTGACAAATCCCCAGGTCCAGATGGTCTGCACCCTAGGGTACTAAAGGAGGTGGCCCTGGAAATTGCGGATGCATTGGTAATCATTTTCCAATGTTCCTTAGATTCAGGATCAGTTCCTGAGGTTTGGAGAATGGCTAATGTTATCCCACTTTTTAAGAAAGGAGGGAGGGAGAAAACAGAGAACTATCGACCTGTCAGCCTGACATCGGTGGTGGGAAAGATGCTAGAGTCCATTATTAAGGATGAAATAGTGGCATATCTAGATAGCAGTGATAGGATTGGGCCAAGCCAGCATGGATTTACCAAGGGTAAATCATGCTTGACTAATCTGTTGGAGTTTTTTGAGGATGTAACCAGGAAGTTAGACGGGAGAGATCCGGTGGATGTAGTGTACTTCGATTTTCAGAAGGCATTTGATAAGGTCTCACATAGGAGATTGGTGGGTAAAATCAAAGCTCAGGGCATCGGGGGGAAGGCATTGACATGGATAGAAAACTGGTTGGCAGATAGAAAGCAAAGGGTAGCGGTGAATGGGTGTTTCTCGGAATGGCAGGTGGTGACTAGTGGGGTGCCACAGGGCTCGGTATTGGGACCACAGCTGCTTACCATTTACGTTAACGATTTGGATGAAGGCATAGAAAATAACATCAGCAAATTTGCTGATGATACTAAGCCGGGTGGCAGTGTGACATGTGATGAGGATGTTAGGAGAATTCAGGATGAATTGGATAGGCTGGGTGAGTGGGCAGATACTTGGTAGATGGCATTTAATGTGAATAAGTGTGAGGTTATCCACTTTGGGAGTAAGAACAGGAAGGCAGATTATTATCTGAACGGTGTAGAGTTGGGTAAGGGAGAAATACAAAGAGATCTCGGAGTCCTTGTTCATCAGTCACTGAAGGTGAATGAGCAAGTGCAGCAGGCAGTGAAGAAGGCTAATGGAATGTTGGCCTTTATTACAAAGGGAATTGAGTACAAGAGCAAGGAAATCCTCTTGCATTTGTACAGAGCCCTGGTGAGACCACACCTGGAGTATTGTGTACAGTTTTGGTCTCCAGGGTTAAGGAAGGACATCCTGGCTGTAGAGGAAGTGCAGTGTAGATTCACGAGGTTAATTCCTGGGATGTCTGGACTGTCTTACGCAGAGAGGTTAGAGAGACTGGGCTTGTACACGTTGGAATTAAGGAGATTGAGAGGGGATCTGATTGAAACATATAAGATTATTAAGGGATTGGACAAGATAGAGGCAGGAAATATGTTCCAGATGCTGGGAGAGTCCAGTACCAGAGGGCATGGTTTGAGAATAAGGGGTAGGTCATTTAGGACAGAGTTAAGGAAAAACTTCTTCTCCCAGAGAGTTGTGGGGGTCTGGAATGCACTGCCTCGGAAGGTAGTGGAGGCCAATTCTCTGGATGCTTTCAAGAAGGAGCTAGATAGGTATCTTATGGATAGGGGAATCAAGGGATATGGGGACAAGGCAGGAACTGGGTATTGATAGTAATTGATCAGCCATGATCTCAAAATGGCGGTGCAGGCTCGAAGGGCCGAATGGTCTACTTCTGCATCTATTGTCTATTGTCATTCTCAGTGAACTAGCTGTGTACCAACAGAAAAAAAATACTAGAAACTTACTCATAAAGTCTGCGTGTGCTGGCTCAAGCCTGTTCTCACTCAAGCTCATTGAGCCGAAACCAGACCACTCTAACAATGCCCCACTCCAACAATGGCCGCTCTGCATACACTTCCTGAATAAAAACCGGGAGCACCTGAGCTCTTTTTAAATGTCGCACCGCATCACCAACAAACAACCTACCATGCTGATTGCCACTTGTTGAGAAAGTCAACATGTGTCTTGAGGGAAAGGAACCAGATTGAAACTTCGAGCCAGATTAAAAAATTTAGGGAGTCCAGCCGAGGCTGGAGGCTGAACCACTGTTTAGCTCATTACTCTGTGTCTTACTCGACTCAGCACTAAACTGACTCTGCACATGTGGCCTGCAGCCATCGGGCTCCTGGCCCGGCCGCACTCATCTCACTGCTGAACTGCCTCCATGGCTGTAGGCTCACTATCGAGGATTCTGTGCTCAGTGGATTATTAGATTAATTTTTTATTGCTTGCACAATTTGTTCTTTTTCTTTACAAACTGGATGTTTGACGGTCTTTGTTGGGTGTTTTTTTTCATGGATTCGATTATATTAATCTGTTTTCTGGTTGCCTACAAGAAGATGTATATGGTATACATTGATAGTACAAAGTTGTAAATGTACTTTGAACTTGGAACTTTGAAGGAAGGGGATATGGTTAGAGGGCTATTTGTTTCTTGAGATGAAAGAGCTAAATTCCCCCACTTTGGATGTAATTTTAAGGTGATTAGGGAAAAGTATAGTGGGAACATCAGTAGTTTTTTTTATATCCAGAGGGTGATATATGCAAGGAACACCCTTTTGGGCTGATGGTAGAGGCAGATCTATTAGGTACATTGACAATAGAATAGATGGAGGGCTATGAAGGGTGAAGGGTTAGAATGATATTAGAGTAGATTAAAAGTGCCATCATGGGGTCAAAGGGCCTGAACTGTGCTGTAGTGTCCCATGTTCTACAAACCTCTTCAGTTTCTGAACCACACCCCAGTGCAGTTTGTCTCCTTTGAACCCTCTTCAGTGTCAGCACATCTTTTCTAAGATGGGGGCCCGAGCCTGCTCACAATACTCCAAGTGAGGCTTTACCAGCGTTTCATAAAGTCTCAACATTACATTTTTGCTTTTATGATGCCTATAAAAAGTATTCATCCTCCCTTGGAAGTTTTCATGTTTTATTGTTTTAAAACATTGAATCACAGTGCATTTAATTTGGCTTTTTTTGACACTGATCAACAATAAAAGAGTTTTGTGTCAAAGTGTAAACAAGTCTCTGCAAAGTATTCTTCTTTCCAATATTTTTATTAGTTTCTACATAGAGGAATACAGAGTACAAGAAAGTGTATATAAGAGGTCAGAAAAGATATAAGAAAAAAACACCAGTTACAAAGTGTTCTAAATTAATTACAAATATAGAACTCAAAATAATTAATTGCATAATTATTCACCCCCTTCAAGTCAGTATTTAGTAGATGCACCTTTGGCAGCAATTACAGCTTTGAGTCTGTGTGGATAGGTCTCGATCAGTTTTACACATCTGGACACTGCAATTTATCCCCATTCTTCTTTACAAACTACTCAAGCTCAGTCAGATTGCACGGGGATCGTGAGTGAACAGCCCTTTCCCAGACCAGCCACAAATTCTCAATTAGATTGAGGACTGGACTCTGACTTGGCAACTCCGGGACATTAACTTTGTTGTTCTTTTGAAAACTGGTTTTCCTCCAAGATTTCCCTGCGTTTTGCTCCATTCATTTTACCCTCCGCCTTCACAATCCTTCCAGGCCCTGCTGCAATGAGGCATCCCCACAGCATAAAGCAGCTACTACCATGCTTCATGGTAAGGATGATGTGTGTTTGATGATGTGCCGTGTATGGCGTATGGCAAACATTGCATGTAGTCTGATGACCAAAAAGCTCAATTTTAATTCCATCAGAGTATAGAATCTTCTTTCAGCTGACTTCAGAGTCTCCTTCATGCCTTCTGGTAAACTCTAGTTGAGATTTTACGTGAATTTTTTTTAACAATGGCTTTCTCTTTGCCATTGCTCCATAAAGCTGTGACTGGTGAAGCACCCAGGCAACAGTTGTTATATGTGCAGTCTCTCCCATCTCAACCACTGAAGCTTGTAGATCCTCCAGAGTTGTCATAGATCTCTTGATGGCCTCCCTTGCTAGTCCCCTTCTTGCGTGGTCACTCAGTTTTTGATGACAGCCTGCTCTAAGCAGATTTACAGTTGTGCCATATTCTTTCCCTTTCTTGATGATTAACTTAACTGTATCCCAGGGGTATTCAGTGACTTGGAAATTTTTTTTGATCCATCTCCCTGCTTGAACTTTCCAATAAACTTTTCGTGGAGTTGCGTGGAGTGTTCCTTTGTCTTCGTGGTGTATTTTTTGCCAGGATACTGTCTCACCAGAAGTTGGACCTTCCAGATACAGGAGTATTTTTATTACAATCAATTGAAACATCTTCACTGCACACAGGTCTCCAAATATAGATTACCATTTAACTAATAATGTGACTTATAAAACCAATTGGCTGCCTCGGTGATGATTTGGTGTATCATATTAAAGGGGAATGGGTGAATTCTTATGCAATCAATTATTTAGTGTTTTATATTTGTAATTAATTACCGTAGATGTCGGATTATAAGCCGCTACTTTTTTCCCACATTTTGAACAGCTTTGAACACTGCGGCCTTTACTACGGTGCGGCTAATACATGATTTTTTTTCATGCCGCCAAAAACATTTTGCCTCGTAACAGTAGACCAATAAAATTGATGAGTAGTTCACAGAGGTCCAATGAAATTGTACGATAAATCAAGCGCACTTTCACAATTAAATTATTGTAAATCAGTCATTTGTACTCACCCTCATCAACATGGAAAACACTCGAAGAAAAGTATTGTGCTGCCTTTATGGCAGTTATTTAGTTTATAATATTTTCGCTTAGTAATTCATTTGTTAGTTAAAGTTAGAAGTGTTTTAACTATATTTGTTTTCTGTACTACATCCCGGGATGCTATGACGTCACACCCGGTTTCGCCGCGTCTTGTGGGAAATACCGGTTTGCGATAAACGGGAAGGCGGGGGGCGAGCGGCCGAGCGGCGGAGCCAAAACGCTGCTTTTAAGTTAAAGGCGATCAATAACTTTTCCTGGTAGGCTGCAGTATATATATTTTTTACCAGTCGTTAGGAGATATTGGAATGTTGTTCAGTAAAAAAGTATACGCAACGTATATTTAAAAGTAGCCACGTTACAGGCACGGTTCGAAAAAAAGCATTTGCAATATGTATTTGTTTATGTTACCATATGGATTTAATTAAAAGTTAAAAAATCCTCACGTGTAATATCTTTCCGTGTAAATATCTCATATTACAACGTGGGACACCTGCGGCCGAAAATCCGGTGCGGCCGAAAATCCGGTGCGGCCTAAAATCTGGTGCGGCCTAAAATCCGGTGCGGCTTGTACAAGTACAAAATTGATTTTATTTCTAAAATTAGAGCCAGCGGCTTTTAATCAGGTGCGCTCTGTAGTGCGAAATCTACGGTAGATAACTTTTCAGGGATCTGTTTTCACTTTGACACGAAGGAGTCTTTTTCTGTTGATCAGTGTCAAAAAAGCTGAATTGTTTTCACTGTGATTCAATGTTGCAAGACAATAAAACACGAGAACTTTCAAGGAGGGTGAATGCTTTTTATAGGCAGTGTATATTTTAGTCCTCTTGAAATAAATGCTAACATTGCATTTGCCTTCCTTACCACAGACTCAATCTGCAAATTAACCTTTAGGGTATCCTGCACAAGGATTCCCAAGTCCATTTGCACCTCAGTTTTTTTTGTGTATTTTTTCTCCATTTTGAAAACAGTCAACCCTTTCACTTCTTTTACCAAAGCAGTATTGAGCTCAAGAGGTGTTGCTGTAGTTGGTAGCTGGTAATTGGCTTCCTATTGTCACATTTACAGTGAAAAACTTTGTTTTCCACACCATTCAGGCAGATCGTTCTTTACATAAGTACATGTGCTACAGCAAAAGGAATACAACAGCAAAATGCAGAATATATTATTGCTGTTACAGGGATTGGAAGGCAATGCCAAACCACTTCTGCAGAAAAATTTCCCAGGAGCAATCATGGTCATGGAGAGACCATGATCGCACAGGTCATACGACATGGCACAGACTGAAGGAATGTTACAGTGAAAGTACAGAGCAGCTGTAAGCAGCAAGGGCCACAGCAAGGTAGGTTGGGAGTTCAAAGGATCACCTATATAGGACATGAGGTCCGTTTGAGGAATCTTATTAGAGTGGGTTAGAAGCTGTCCTTGAAGCTCCTGAACCAGCGTGGATAACTGCACTCACCTCAACTCTGAACTGATTCCACAACCTACAGATTCACTTTCAACGACTCTTTACATCTCATGCTCTCAGTAGCATTTTTAAAAGTTTGTCCTCTTTTGCACATTTGTTAATTGTCAGTCTGTGTGAATTTCCCACTGCTTCAATTGTATTTCTCTTTTCTACTGTAAATGACTGCAAGCAAACGAATCTCCAGTTCCTGTATGGTGACGTATGTGTATTTGATATTGAACTTAACTTTGAACTTTGACACTGGTGGTACATGTTCTCGAGCTTTTGTATCAACAACGGATGACTTGGGTGAGAGGGGTTTTTGATCATTTTGGTTGCTTTCAAGTTCAAGTTTATTGTCATCTGGCTGTACATATATACAGCCAAATGAAGCAACGTTTGTCTGGATCATGATGCACCCACAAGACATATTTCACACACGGCACATGAAACAAAATATTACCACAAATACCTTAATGAGCTATAATTCATAATGCATGTGAAGTGTGCAGCTCAGTAAACAGTACGGTCCCAGTAACAAGACCTTAGTGATGGCAGGGTATCCATTTTCTCAAAGCCTGGGGCAAGAAGCTGTTACCCCATCTGGCAGTCCCAGTCCTGATAGCCTGTACCTCCTTCCTGATGGTATTGGGTCAAAGCGATTGTGAGATGGGTGGTAGGGATCTTTCATAATGCTCCGGGCACTTTGGGTTGGTAAATGTCACAAATGGAGGGGGGGGGGGGGGTGGAGAGGAGAGTGCTCCTCTCAGTGGTTTTTACTATCTTCTGTAGCATCTTGAAGTCTGAAACTTGGCAGTCTCCATACCCCAAATCGATGCAGTCAAGCAGGACACTTTTGATGGGGCTCCTGTCAAACGTTGATAGCATGGTGGAGGCCTCAATCTCCCCTGAAAGTGTAGATGCTGCTCAGTCTACTTGTCTATGGCAATCAAGAAGTGCTTCTGAAGGCAGTGGGAAGTGTCTGTGAAGTTGTCGGAGGGGAGGCTGGTTTTCGTGATAGACTGGGCAATTGTTAACAACTCTCTTCACTTTCTCCTGGTCCCAGGCAGAGCAGTTGCTACACCAGGCTGTGATGCAGCTGGGTTGCTTGCCTAGAGAGGACGGTTTGGGATGGGGGCCAGTGGGGTGCAGCTTGTCTAGAGAGGACGGTTTGGGATGGGGGCCAGCGGGGTGCAGCTTGTCTAGAGAGGACGGTTTGGGATGGGGGCCAGCGGGGTGCAGCTTGTCTAGAGAGGACGGTTTGGGATGGGGGCCAGCGGGGTGCAGCTTGTCTAGAGAGGACGGTTTGGGATGGGGGCCAGCGGGGTGCAGCTTGTCTAGAGAGGACGGTTTGGGATGGGGGCCAGCGGGGTGCAGCTTGTCTAGAGAGGACGGTTTGGGATGGGGGCCAGCGGGGTGCAGCTTGTCTAGAGAGGACGATTTGGGATGGGGGCCAGCAGGGTGCAGCTTGTCTAGAGAGGACGGTTTGGGATGGGGGCCAGCGGGGTGCAGCTTGCCTAGAGAGGACGGTTTGGGATGGGGGCCAGCGGGGTGCAGCTTGTCTAGAGAGGACGATTTGGGATGGGGGCCAGCAGGGTGCAGCTTGTCTAGAGAGGACGGTTTGGGATGGGGGCCAGCGGGGTGCAGCTTGTCTAGAGAGGACGGTTTGGGATGGGGGCCAGCGGGGTGCAGCTGGAGGGCAATCTGCTTTCACAAATGTCTCAAAGGCATGACCACCTCAGGGAGATTGATCTCAGCAGAGAGACAGGAGTGGGAAACAAACAAATGGAGCAAATTAGCATTTAAATGGTGGAAAGAAAGTGTTTTCGTTAAGCACCTTCTATGGCCCCAGGACGTTCCAAAGTGTTTTACAGCCATTTCCGTCCTTTTGAAGTGTAGTCATTGTTGTAATGTAAGATAAAACAGTGGCCACTTTTCACACAGCCAGATACTGCAAGAAAGAATGAAATTGCTGCACCATTTCCACACTGTACAACAGTCCCAGCCCTGCAGCTGTCCGCAGAATGATTAGAAAGATTCAGTACCTGCTGGTCAACAGAAAAATAATTTACCAGGAGACTTCTCCAAATGGTAATCTATCTGGCGCCATACAGAGTACCACTCTCTATTCTATCTCTTTCAATCATGACCTCTGTGTGACATTTTCAAACTGCTACTGAACACTATCTGATGAGTTTCTTTAATCATTTTTAGATCGGGACTGAAATTATAATATGGAATCAGGCCAGCTGGCCCATCTGGACAATGCTGTTCCCAGCTCTACACAAGCCTCTTCCTGATGCAGGGCTTCAAACTAAAACGTTGGCGATTCCCTTCCTTCCACAGAAGCTGCTCAGAATCAGGTTTACCTGGCGCTGAGTTCCTCTAACAGCTGTCAGATTCCAGCATCTGTGCTCTCTTGTCTCTCATTGCCTTGTTTCTACTAACATTATTAATGTAAGACCACCCTACTAGATGCAAAATGTCGACATAAAGAAGAAGCTATGTGCCTCAATTTCATATTGATTTAACATCTCCACTGCTCTTGGTTCTTTTCTGTTACCCCAGTGGTGTAAGATGGCTCTGATGGTGGCAAATGAAACAAAGAAAACAACTAAATACCTCATTAATTGCACTTTTTCTGGTAAATGATCTCTGCAAACAATAGACTGTAACTTCCCGGTCAGTGTTGGGTTTTGAACCGCTGTCTGACCTGGCATTTTTGCAGTGGGAACCGAAGTCTCGAAGGTGCAGGATGGCTGTGGCATGGTGTGTATGAGGTGAATCAAGGCGGCGGGGAATGAGTCAATGTTTGGCCATTCTTGGAGTGAGTTTGGTGTCAACTGGATTCAGCAGAACCGAGGTGAGGCGATGCAGAGTTGAGGAGGCAGGGCCTGAACCCAGGCCTGAGAGCGAAGGGAAGACCCGTGGTTTGATTGATTTAGGCGCTGAGCCGAATTGGAAAGGTTGGTACGGGCTGAATTGGGATGGTGGGACACTGGTCCGAGAGCGTATCGCAACAGCAGGATCTGGGTCTGAGAGCAAGGGCTGGATGATTTAAGTGCTCGGCCAGATCAAAAAAGACGGGGTGTGGGAGGCAGAGGCGAGGCACGTCCCAGTTGAAATAGCTGCTCTGTGAGCTTTACTCAGCTTCGCGCTGAACTTCAACTCATTACTCCGCGAGTTTACTCATCTCTGCACCGAACTGTGGCCTGCAACTATCACAGTGTGAACTCTCTTTTGCTAACTTCATTTCTGAATGCTATTTGCTTACTTTCATTGTTTGTACTTTTTTTCCCCCTTTTTTTTCTCTCTGCATGTTGGACGGTCTCTTTTTGTTTTAATGGGTTCTGCTGAGTTTCTTTGTTTCGTAGCTGCCTGCAAGGAGATGAATCTTGACATTGTATAAAATGTACTTAATTTGATATTAAATGTACTTCGGCTTTTGACCTAATCAGGGCCCAATTGGGACTTATCAACATTCCGTTCTTCTCCAGCAGGCTAGAAACAATTTATGCCTCTGTGCTTCAAAACCTCCAAAAATTTGATGCTGCAAACTCTCAGCCACTCTGTGTCCTGAGCCCTTGAGTTGTAACTGGAACCATCACTACCACGAGTACTGTCATTGCAGGACAAAAAAGTGAGCAAGAAAATTATTGTGGATACTATCTGCCCAGTGACCTACATTTTTTCCCTTCTGGAAAGCACTGTAGGGCTATTAAAGCAAAAACAAAGAAACTTCATGCCATCTTAAAAGTTCCTTCCCACAGGCAGTGAATCTGATCAACTATTTTAGTTCACTCCCCCACCCCCTCTATCTATTACCCCCATCCCTGCACTGCACTGTAAACGTGTTAAACTACATTTTATAATGCTGTTTATATTGTAAATACATGCTGGTATGTATGTATTTATGCACATTTTATTCCATATTTATACTTCTATCATTAGAACACAGGCTCCGACTAATTCACCACACGGATGTCAGCAGGGATCAGATACCAGAACTCTACAGTACAGTATACAGATCCTTCTGCCCGCAATGTTATGTCAGACTTTTAACCTGCGCTAAGATCAATCTAACCCTACAATAGCTCTCAGTTTTCCTGTCATCCATGTGCTGATATAAGAGTCTCTTAAATGACTCTTGAGTATCTGCATCTAACTCCATCCCTGGCAGGGTGTTCCATGTACCACCACGCTCTGTAAAATCTGTACTTTACCAATTCCATTCAGATGGAGAGACAGCCTTCAGTTTTAACCCAACGGTTGGAAGGGAACCCCTTTGGTGTTCCACAAGTGTTTCTCCCACTAATATATATCTCCACTGAGAATGAAATTAGATGACACCTGAACGTAGCCTGAGCTTTAAAATCTGCTCAGGATGGGTTTGGTTAAAATTTCCTTTGCTAACTACAGCAGACAGAACTCATTTCCCCCGGGGTAGAATGTATTTATGCATTTATGCAGATTTTATTCCATGTAACCTCAAACTTTATTATTTATATAATTCAGCATTCTTTATAATTACTTACTGTTGTGGTTTTCTGTTGCATGTCATGACACACACCACAGCAAATTCCAAATACATGTACATGTATATAATGAATAAAGTTGATCCTTGAACTTTGAAACTAAGGAGTCAGAAGTTTTTTTTTCCGCAGCACAGAAATATCAAATGCTGGAGGACATGCACTTAAGGTGAGAGAGGGCAAGTTTAATAAAAAGATTACCTGTATTTGTCACATGTACATCAAAACATCAAAACGTACAGTAAAATGTGCTTTTTGCTTCAAATCAAATCAACAATCTTTGTGCTGGGGGCAGCCCACGGGTGTCACCAACGTAGCTTTCCTGTAATTTACTAGCTCTAACCCTAACTACATCTTTGGAATGTGGAAGGGAACTGGATCATCCACACATTCAAGGGGAGAAAGTACAAACTCCTTACAGACAGAGCTGGTATTGAACCCCCGATCAGTAATCACTGGCACTTGTAGAGCGATTTCTCTAACTGCTATACCACCTTTTAAATGAGAAGTTGTGGGGTGGGGGCAAGCTTTTACACAGAAAGCGGTAGGTGCTTGGAACGGATGCCGGGCGATGGTAGTGGCAGCAGGTATACGATAGTGGCGTTTAAGAGGTTTTAGATATACCCATGAACAGGCAGTGAATGGAGGGATGTGGATCATGTGCAGGCAGAAGGAGTTTAGTTTAATTTGACATCATGTTCAGCACAGACATTGTGGGCTGAAGGGCCTGTTCCTGTGCTGTACTGTTCAGTGATCAATAACATTTAATACTCAAATGGAACTGTGGGGAAATATACTCAACATTTTAGATGGTGTACTTAATGCTTCCTTGTGACTGAGGTGTCTGACTATATGTCAGTTTCCATAACCAGTCTTATCTAGGCCGGAAATGTTTCTTCTCCAAGTGATGTTGAATGGCAGATTTAGCATCCTGCATCTCCTCCAGGGTCTGCATGAACACAGGCTCTGATTAATTCATCCCATGAATGTCAGCAGGGCTCAGATACCAGAACATAGAACATGAATATCGAACACTACGGTATAGTATAAGTCCTTCTGCCCACGATGTGTCAAACTTTTAACCTACTCTAAAATCAATCTAACACTACCGTCTTCACACACAGCTCTCAATTTCTCTATCATCAATGTGCCTATCTAAGAGTCTCTTAAATGTCCCTAATGTATCTGCCTCTATCACCACCCCTGGCAGGGTGTTCCATGCACCTACCACTCTCTGTGTAAAAAATCTTACCTCTGTCATCCCTCCTATACCTCCCTCCAATCACCCTAAGAGAAAAGCCCAAGCTCCTTTAGTCTTTCCTCATAAGACATGCTCTCTCATACAAACAGCATTTTGGTAAATCTCCCCTGCACCCTCTCTAAAGATTCCACATTCTCCCTGTAGTGAGGCGACCAGAACTGAACAAGGCTGTGGGTGTACAGAACTTAAGCCAGTTGAGATGTTAATCTGAGCCCTTACACATCCTCACGGATACAAAAGGACATGTGGCACTGAATTAAAGGATAGGAGCTTTCCCTAACGTCCAGCCAAAGTTGTTCTCCCAAATAGCCTCTGACAACCAAGTCAAGCTCCCGGCCTTCAGGCTTGGCTTAGCTATGAAACCCAGGAGAACTGTTTTTATTGACAGGAGAAGGGGTAAAGGGGGGTACTGGTGCCAAAATCAGTTGCTTCGGACGGGTGGGGCTCGTCAGCTGAGGTTGACAGCTCATCTACGAGAAGGAAAACTCTGATCTCAAACTTTCACTGCCTTGTGGCTATACCCACTCATGCTGAAGGCTTAGGGAGTAAATCCCAAGGGGGGAAAAGTAGAGCTGCAGTCTCTAAGGCAGTCCCACGTTGAGTTCAATGCTGACTGACATCCTATACAACAGGATGCAAAGAAATTCCTTGGTTGTGTGAATCTCTCAGATGATGTACTGTAGACTTTAGTGATAAATGCAAAAATCCATACAGCAATGAGTGCAGAAGATCAACATGGTGCAAAGTTCAAGTGATTTCTCTCTTGTTCTCCTTTCCCCTCTCAGTCCCCTCCTTTGTCTTCCATGATCAGGCATCATTTCATATTTCATCACAAAAATAGGCCAATTGGCCCATGAAATCTGTGCCAACTCTCAGCGTAATTCCATGACCCCCAATTGTTTCGATCTTGCACTTCTATTAAAGACAGGGCATACCATCTCCCCCCTCCATCCACACGCAGACAATTCTACCACTGCGGGGGTAAATTATAGTGGTCAAATACCTAACAGGCAGCCAGTGTTTAGGATGTGGAACAAACTGACACATATAACACCGGAGGTCAGAATTGAACCTGTGTCTCCGGGTCTCTAGAGAGTAGTTTCAGCTGCACTACCTACAGCATCACTGGTTATTGATGATTTTATCCTTATAACACTTGTGAACTGGTTAGTACTGAACAAAAACAGTTAACTCTTTACTCTCCAAGCTACGGTTGGGTATATAAATTCCCGGGACCATGAGGGTCTCATTCAGGTGCTCCGGTTTCCTCCTACATTCCAAAGGGTTAGGGTTAGGGTTAAGTGTGGGCGTGCTTTTGTTGGCATCCAGGAGACTTGAGTCATAAAGGCACATGGCATGGTTTAGGCTTTGTGGCCCATTATGCCCGCGCCAACCATCATTACTGATCTCATTTACCGACGCTTAGTCCAAAGCCCAAAGCCGGCATGTTAGCATAACGGTTAGTGTAATGCTTTACTACGCCAGCTGTAAGGGTTAAACTCTCACTGCTATCTGCAAGGAGTTTGCACATTCTTCCCATGCCTGTGTTGGTCTCCTCCACTGCTCTGGATTCCCCCCACATGAAGTCATAGAGTCTTACAGCACAGAAACAGGCCCTTCAGTCCATCTAGTCCCTGCCGAGCCATTTAAGCTGCCTACTCCCATCGATCTGCATCGGGACCACATTCCAAAGACGTATGACTTAGTGGGTTAATTAGTCACATAGTTGGAATTGGGCGGCAGGGGCTCATTAAACTGGAAAGACATGTTACTGTGCTGTATCTCAGGATAATAAAATAAAAGTGGCTGGGGATCAATTGGGAAGGGATTTGACAGAGGAGATTGCTTCAGGAGTCTAGTCACAGTGGAGAAGGGGCTGTTCTTGAGTCTAGCTGTCTGGTCTTTCATGCACCGGTATCTTCTCCCAGAAATTAGAAGAGAGAAAAGGGGATGGCCAAGGTGGCAGATATCCTGATGCACCACACCTCGAAGATGGGCTGAATGGATGGAAGTGATGAGCGTATGATAGATATACACAAGCAGGTTAACCATTCAACATCTCATTATTCCTTGTGACAGCTTGCTGCCCATACCTTACCTACTGATTTTCCCCTGTGTAACAACAGACTGCTTCAAAGTTCAATGTAAATTTATTATCAAAATACATATATGTTACCATGTTCTACTTATTCATTTTTTGTGCATATTCATTCGTAGTAGAACAAAGAAATACAATAGAATCAATGAAAAACTACACACACAAAGACTCACAAACGACCAATGTGCAAGAGAAGACAAACTGTAAATTTAAATAAATCAAATAATAATAAATAAATAAATATTGAGAACATGAGATTTTTGAGTCCTTGAAAGTGTGTCTAAACAGCTTCTAAAAGCTTGACTGAACAGTTTCATTTTCAGAGTTCTGAGTTTCTGAGAAGTTCTCTAAACACAAAAGATCTTTTTCTCTAGTGTATTTTTCTCTATGCCAAAGTAGTTGAGCCTGGAGCAAAAAAAAAATGCAGGAACTGAAAATCCGGAACAAAAACAGTAAAGTGTAAGAAGTGTTCAGGTGGTCAAGCAGTGTCCGTGGGGAGAGAAACAAATTCAATGTTACCAGCCAAGGACCAGAAACAGTCTTTGGCAAGAACAGGCGAAGGTTCTAAGTAAGACTTTTTTCCTCTTTCTTTGTCTATTCTAGGAGGCAATATCAAAGGGCTGATGAAAGCAGGACTGAAGGTGTTATATTTGAATGCACGCAGTATAAGGAATAAGGCAGTTGATATTGTAGTGCTGTTAGAGATTGGCAGGTATGACGTAGGCATCATTGAGTCATGGCTGAAAGAAGATCATAGCTGGGAGCTTAACATCCAAGGATACACATTATACTGAAAGGACAGGCTGGTCTGTAGAGGGGATGGCATGCCTTTGTCGGTAAAAATGAAACCAAACCCCTAGAAGAGATGACATAGGATTGAAAGATGTAGAACCCTTGTAGGTAGAGCTAAGAAACATCAAGGGTAAAAATACCCTGATGGGAATTATATACAGGCCACCGAACAATAGCCAGGCTGTGGGGGTACAAATTACAATGGGAGATAGAAAAGACACGTCGAAAGGGCAATGTTATGATTGTCATGGGGGATTTCAATATGCAAGTAGATTGGGAAAATCATGTTGATGCTGGATTCCAAGAGAGGGAATTTGTAGAATGTCTATGAGATGGTTTCTTAGAGCAGCATGCTGAGCCCACTAGGGGAAAGACAATTCTAGATTGAGTGTTGTGTATCCAACTAGGGAGATTAAGGTAAAGGAGCCCTTAGGAGACAGTGATCACAATATGATAGTGTTCTCACTGCAGTTTGATAGTAAGAAGCTAAGGTCAGATATATCACTCTAACAGTGGAGTAAAGAGAATTACAGAGGCATGAGAAGAGCGTTGGCCAAAGTTGACTGGAAGGGGACACTAGTACAGTTGTTGGCAGAACAGCAATGACTAGAGTTTCTGGGAGCAATTCAGAAGATGCCGGACAGGTACATCTCAAAGAAGAAGTATTCTAAAGGGAGGATGACATGATCCTGGCTGACAAAGGAAGTCAAAGGCAGCACAAAAGCAAAAAATAAAGAGAATGGGAAACTAGAGCATTGGGAAGCTTTTAAAAACCAACAGAAGGCAACTTTAAAAATCCATATGTGGAGAAAAGATTAAATATACATTTAAACTAGCCAATAATATAATAAGGATACAAGAAGGTTTTTCAAATGTATAAAAAGTAAAAGAGAGATGAGAGCGGATTTTGGACCATTGGAAAACGATGCTGGACAAGTAGCTATGGGGGACAAAGAAATTACGGAGGAACTTAATCAATCTTTTGTGTCAGTCTTCACTGTAGAAGACACCAGTAGAATTTTGAGAGTGTCAAGGGGCAGAAATGAGTATAGTTGCTATTACTAAGGAGAAGGTGCTTGAGAAGCTGAAAGATCTGAAGGTAGATAAGTCACTAGGCCTAGATGGACAAAGAGTGTTGGTTTAAACTAGAGTTGTAGGGGAATGGGAACTAGAGTGCTAGAACGGATAGTGGAGGGGTCGTGGTGACAGATGTTGTTAAGACTTCAGACAAAGTCAGGAATAAAAAGGTTGAGCATGGTGTGATTAATGTCCTGAGCTGCATATATTTTAATGCAAAAGTATTGTAGGAAAGGAAGATAAGCTCAGAGAATTTGACTACCGGTAGTTACAACACCTCAGCAAGGACAGTACAAACTTTATGGACATTATTCAGATTTTGTTGTCTGGAGGCAAAAGGGGGTGGATAAATCCCAGGGCCTGACAAGTTGTTCCCTCAGACCCTGTGCAAGCTAAGTGCAGAAATTGCAGAGGCCCTAGCAGAGATATTCAAATCATCCTTAGCGACATGTGAGGTACCGGAGAATTGGAGGATAGCCAATGTTGTTCCACTGTTTAAGAAAGGCTCTTAAAATAAACCAGGAAATTACAGGCCAGTAAGTCTGACATCAGTATTGGGAAAGCTATTGGAAGGTATTCTAAGGGACCGGATATATGAGTATTTGGATAGACACACTGATTAGGGATAGTCAGTATGACTTTGTGTGTGGTATAGAGTTTTTTAAGGAAGTTACTAGGAAAATTGATGAAAGCAAGGTAGTGGATGTTGTCTACATGGACTTAAATGAAGGGCATTTGACCAGGTCCAACATGGGAGGTTGGTTAAGAAACTTCAGACACTCGGCATTCAAGAAGATGTAGTAAACTGTATTAGTCATTACCTACAGTATGTAGGTGAAGCGAGAGGATGGTAGCAGATGAATGCCTCTGGAGGCCTGTGACTAGATCAAGTGGTTAACTTTATCAGTAAATTTGCAGATAACTCCAAGGCTGGGAGTGTAGAGGACAGAGAGGAAGACTATCCGAGCTTACAGTGGGATCTGGACCTGCTGGAAAAATGGGCTGAAAAGTTGGAGATGGGAATTAGTGCAGACAAGTATGAGGTGTTGCACTTCGGTAGGACCAAGCATAGTAGGTCCTACACAGTGAATGGTAGGACACTGAGGAGTCCTTGTGATCTGGGAATGCAGGTCTATAATCAGTTGAAAGTGGTGTTACAGGTAGATAGGCTGGTAAAGATAACTTTTGGCATGTTGGCCTTCATTAATCAAAGTACTGAGTATAGGAGATCGGATGTTACGTTAATATATAAGACATTAGTGAAGCCTAATTTGGAGTATTGTGTGCAGTTTTGGTCACCTACCTACAGGAAAGATGTAAATAAAATTGAAAGAATACAGAGAAAATTTACAAGGATGTTTCCGGGATTGGGGAACTTGAGATATTAAGGAAAGATTGAATAGGTTAGTCCTGTATTTTTAGAACATAGAAGATTGAGGGGAGATTTGATAGTATACAAAATTATGAGGGGTATAGATAGGGTAAACACAAGCAGACTTTTTCCATTGAGGTTGAGTGGGACTACAACCAGAGGTCAAGGGTGAAAGATGAAAAGTTTAAGGGGAACATGAGAGAAAACTTCTTCACTCAGATGGTGGCGAGAGTGTGGAACAAGCTGTCAACACGAATGGTGCATGTGAGATTGATTTAATTGCTTAAGAGTAGTTTGATAGTTACATAAATGGTAGGGTATGAAGCACTCTGGTCCCGGTGCAGGTTGATGGGAGTAGGCAGTTTAAATGGTTCAGCATGGACTAGATGGGCTGAATAGTCTGTTTCTGCACCGTACTTTTCTATAACTCTAATACTTTAAAATCCAGCAAAAGAAGAAATAAAAAAAATTTAAAAATGAAACCAAAGTACCAATACATCTGGGTGATTGCATTACAGAACTCCCCATTCATCCCATAAAGGCAACCATAAGACTATAAGACATAGGAGCAGAATTAGGCCATTTGGCCCATCAAGTCCACTCCACAATTCTATCATTGCTGACTTATTATCCCACTTTACCTTGTTCTCCTACCTTCTCCCTATAACCTTTGCCACACTTACCAATCAAGAACCTATTAACCTCCACTTTAAATATACTCAACGACCTAGCCTCCAAAGCTGTATGTGGCAATAAATTCCATAGATTCACCAATGCCTTGCTAACGAAATTCCTCGTCATCTTTATTCTAAAGAGGGGTCTTTGTATCTGAGGCTCCACCACTATAGGAAATATCATCTCCATATTCATTCCAACTCATCATTTCAATATTCGTTAGGTTTAAATGAGAAACTCCAACAAGTTCAGGCCCAGAGCCAGCAAATGCTCCTCATATATTAACCTTTTCATTCCTAGGATCATTCTTGTGAACCACCTCTGGACCCTCTTTAATGCCAGCACCTCCATTCTTTGTTTCAAATTAGTTTCTTTTTTTTGGATAATATATCTGTGGATGCAGGAATCCAAAACAAAGGTGGAAAATGCTGGAAGAATTCAGGGAACTGATGGAAATCCCATCGGAGAGAGGAAGAAAACTTCTTCAAGGTAGGCATAACTGAAAGAAAAGTTGCAGATACAGACTGAGTTCCTCCAGTGTTTCTTCTTATAGTTCCTTTTTGTCTGTAACTACTGTTTTCTAAATTAATAGAGATAAAGATTAGCTTTATTTGTCAGTGGTACATCGATACAGTCAATGAAATGTGTCATTTGCATCAACAACCAGTACTATCTGAAGGCAGTCCACAAGGGTCGCCATTCTTCTGGTTCCATCATAGGACTCAACTCCCTAACCATAATGCACATCTTTAGAATGTAGGAGGATGCTAGACCACTCATAGGAAATCCACCCTGTCACATGGAGAACGTGAAAACTCCTTAGAGACAGTGGCAGAAATCAAACCCCGATCTTTCGATCGCTTGCGCTGTAAAGCATTTGCTAACTGCTCTGCTACTCTGCCGTCCAACTCAGAGGGTCAATCAGCTTCTGTGGGGAGAAAAAGTAATTGTCAAGTTTCAGGCCAAAACCCTACATCAGGACCTTGACAACACTGCTCAGCATTTGTTCTGTTCTTTCCACCCTTCCCCAACTCTCTGACTTAAAACACATCAGTTTTCTCTCTTAAACAAGAACAGAAATGCTGGAAGGACTCAGCCAATCAAGCAGTATCTATGGAAAGAGAAACTAGTTAGTTTAAAGAAGAGGTTTGTATGATGTACATTGAAACATACATAAAGTGAAATGCCCCATTTGTGTCAAATCAAATCAGCGAGTTTTGTGCGAGGCAACCCATAAGTGTCACTATGTTTCCAGTGCCAACATAGCATGCCCACAGCTCACTAACTCTAACCATGTTTAGTTTGGAATGTAGGACAAAACCAGTGCACCTGGAAAAAACACACTCAGTTTCGGGGAGAATGTACCAATGCCTTACAGCAGGTCAGCAATTGAGCATTAATCTTGCATTCGGTGCTAACTGCTGCTCTACTGTGCTGCCTGCATTTAAAGTTCAAAGTAAATTTATTATTAAAGTACATATACAACATGTACAACCCTGAGATTTTTTTTTCTTGTGGGCATACTTAGTAAATCCATAATAGAATAATAATCATTATAGAATCAATGGAAGTCTGCACTGACTTGGGTGATCAACAGTATGTAAAAGAACAAATCGTGCAAATACAAAAAGAAAGAAATAACAGTAAATAAATAAATAAATAAATAAATAAGCAATAAACATCGAGCACGTGAGATGAAGAGTCCTTGAAATTGAGTCCATAGGTTGTGGGAACATTTCAGTGTCTTGGATCAGAGTTGGGGGAAGAGTGGAGGGGTATTTGGTTCTAGAGCAGAGCTGGGGTGCGGGGGAGTGAGGTGTAAGATGAAAGATTGTATGGAACACAGAACATAGAACAGCATTACGCAGGAAGGTTTTATCTATGCCCAGCACAATGCCTTATTAAACTAATCCCTTGCGCCTGCGTGTGATCTATATCCCTCTATTCCCTGCACATCAGTGAGCCTAACAGCCTCTTGAATATCATGATTGTCTCTTCTTCTGCAACTGCCCCTGACAGTGACCTCCAGGCACCTACTGCTCTGTGTGTAAAACAATACTTGCCTTGCACATTGCCTTTAAACTTACCCCTCTCACATTTCCCCCTCTGCTCTCTAATATTAGACCTTTCTATCCTGGGAAAAGGTAACGGCTGTGTGCCTTGTTTGTGCCCCTCATAATATTACTGTACTGCTCAACACTACTTAATGCATAAATGTAAGAGTGATGCATGGTTTAATCTTGTAAATTATTTTTATTATGAATAAAGTTTATATCGCTTAAAAATATATGTTCTACCATCAGGTCTCCCCTTAGCATCCGATGCTCCATAGAAGCCAATCCAAGTATGTCCAATCTCTCCCTATAGCTCATACCCTCTTGTCCAGGCGACATTCTACGGACCTTTTCATCATTCTCTCCTAAACCCTGCATATCTTCCCTGCAATGGGGAGACCGGAACAGCACACAGAACTCCAGATACAGCCCAGCCGAAGTTTTATACAACTGTATTTTGACTTCCTGACCTAGAACATAGAACACAGAACAGTACAGTACAGGAACAGGCCTTTCGGCCTACAATGTTGTGGCAAACCAATTAAATTAGTAATCAAATGGCTAACTAAACTAATTTCTTCAGCTACACAATGTCCATATCCTTTGATTCTCCTCTCGTTCATGCACCTATCTAAACATCTCTTAAAAGTCCCTATTGATGACTTATCCCTTAGACATACTCTATGCCCCTAGTGTTAAGGGCAAGCATACCATGGGGCATAGAGTATAGAGTAGCCCCACTGGAGAGGATTAGCGATGGGCGCTCAGGCAAATACGAGCATGCCGTATGCTTCCATGGAGGTTCCACAGATCAAGTGATAAGGACCATGATTACTGACCATTAATGGTGAATTTTATAGAAATGGGCTGAGATAAAGGCATGATAGTGGGAAACAATATATTTATTCTCTTACACTTCTTCAGCAAGGTCAGATCTCAATGCTTTGGCTATGATATCTAAGATGACAGCACCAGGATATCTGTGAGTAAGCATCTCTCTTTGGGGAAGTGGAACTTGTGCTGGAAAGGGCAGTGAAACTAATACTTGTCGCATCTACGCTGTCACAGGAAGCTACTGTTGTAACACCATTCATAATGGTATTCTGTACACCAACGAAATCAATACAGCATGGGTCATTTCTTTCCTCATAAGAGTTATTTTCAACTTTGTGCAGTGGCACAGACAGGCAAGTCTCTACTTACACCACCCTCCTCATTTTCATCTCCAGTGATTCTAATTGAAGTGAAAATCATGCGATGAGTAGCTGAATTAAAAACAGCCTGTGTACGCTACAACCCAGAAGGAAAATTAACCCTTTCCCCTTCATTCAGATAGATGGGGACGTGGTATTAGAGATAGCCAATGTGCAAAGATACAAAAAGTGATGGATACAGCCAGTAAAAACCCTTCTCACCATTGAGTACATCTACAAAGAGCACTGCCACAAGAAAGCAACATCCATCATCTAGGACGCACACCATCCGGGCCATGCTCACTTCTCACTGCTGCCAGTCAGGAGGGAGGTTCAGGTGCCTGAGCTCCTATACCATGAGGTTCGAGGCTAGCTATTACCCTTCAACCATTGTAGACATTTTCGCTTAACACAACACTGAAATGATCACTGACCACAACCTTCAGAGACTCTACAACTTAAGTTTGCGGTATTTATTTATTTAAATTATTATTTGGTTATTTTTTACTTGCACAATTTGTCTTCTTCTTTTGCACGTTGATTGCTTGTCAGTCATTGTGTGTGTTTACAGTATATATATGGCCAAGTGGTTAAGGCGTTCGTCTAGTTATCTGAAGGTCGCTAGTTCGAGCCTTGGCTGAGGCTTGCGTGTGTGTCCTTGAGCAAGGCACTTAACCACACATTGCTCTGCGACGACACCGGTGCCAAGCTGTATGGGTCCCAATGCCCTTCCCTTGGACAACATCGGTGGCGTGGAGAGGGGAGACTTGCTGCTTGGGCAACTGCCAGTCTTCCATAAAAAAACCTTGCCCAGGCTTACGCCCTGGAAACTTTCCAAGGCACAAATCCATGGTCCATCGAGACTAATGGAGGCCTATATATATATATACACACACAGTATATAGATAATAAATTTAATTTGGAATTTTAAACATTGAACCTAGTCAAAATTGGTGTGGTATGTCAGTTTATACAGTCTAATGACAAATGTCTTCTGTCCATTTCCCTCCACAGATGCTGCCTGACCTGCTGAGTTCCTCCAGCATTTTGTTCTTTATGCTCCAGATTCTCACTTCTGCAGTCTCTTGTGGATCCATATGCAACCTCTCTTGGGAGACCCACAGGAGAAGATTGACATACAACCAACATAGAGTTATGGATTTGAACTTTACTTGGGAAATATAAAATCAGGTTACCCAAGCCTAATAAAGATAGAGATGAAAGATTAGCTTTGTTTGTCGCACGTACATCGAGATATGCAGCGTCATTTGCGCACCGTTTGTGATGTGCTGGGGACAGACTGCAAGTGACATCATGCTTCCAGTAACAACATTGCACGTTTCTGCACAGTTTGTCGTCTTTTGCACACTTGTTGAATGTCCCAGTTGGTACAGTCTTTCACTAATTCTGTTATGGTTATTATTCTATACCGGACTTACTGAGTATGCTCGCAAGAAAGCAAATCTCAGGGTTGTATATGGTGATGTATATGTACTTTGATAACAAATTTACTTTGTACTTTGGAAGGTATGGCAAAGGCAGTCCTATCTCTGTGACCCCAGGACATAGTGGGAGGCTCTATTCAGCTCTTGATGCACTCTCCTATTGGAAGGGAAGGCAGAGGAAGATGACTCATTCCCAGCAGTTCAGTTGGTAATTGGTACTTGGTTTATTACTATCACAGTGAAGAGCCTCTGTTTGCATGGCATCCAGGCAGATCATTCCGTACATAAGTGCATCTAATTAGCACCAAAGGAATGGAAACAAAATGCAGGATATAGAAGTTACGGTTACAGAAAAAGTATCACGATGGCCAGCTCACTGAAAATATCACTAGTAGAACATCAGGCCATGTGAGCTGTCTGGCGAGAGCTTGAGACCGCAGTCTATAGTTCTCAGGCCGTGGCTTCTCACTTTTCCAAGCGCTGCAGCAGACCACAGCCCTTGTCACTACCTTAGTATAGTAACACGATAATCTCTTTGCACCAGAATGGATTTTGTACTTCTGCTTTGTATTATTTCAAACAATTTTAGTTTTTCTTGTGAAAGTTGTGTACATGATGCTGTGCGCCTGAGATGCTGTTGCAAATTTTTCATTTCACCTGTGCATACGCGAACTTGTCCACATGACAATAAACTTGACTTTGATGAAGGAGAGCACTCTGAGGGATGCCAAGGATTGCTCAGGTGGATGTCAAAGGCCTCATAACATAGCCATTCACCTACAAAATTGCTGACACTGTTCCTTTGCTGCTGGAAGTTTAGGGCAGTGAAGATCAGTGGGCAAGAAACACAGAACATGAAGATAACTTCCTTCCTTCCTTTCCCTTGTTCACTTTCTATAAGCCATAGAGTACAGCAGCACAATAACAGGGTCTTTGGCCCATCTAGTCTGTGCCGGACTGGTCTTCTGCAGAGTCCCATCTACCTGTACCCAGACCATGGCCCTCTATACCTCTCTCATCCATGTACTTATCCAAACTTCTCTTAAATTCGACAATTGACCCTGCATGTAACAGTACATTCCACATTCACATCACCCTCTGAGTGAAGTATGTAGGTTATGAGAGTGAGGCCTCTGTTGACCATGGGTTGTGTCCTAGACCTCAGGTGCACAAGCCAGGGCAGTACGATATGGAGAGCAAGCTGTTGCCCATGTAGCAAGCTCCCCCTCTCCACACATCTGATGAACCCAAAGCAACGGTACAGACCGATACAGTTTGGTACCAGAACGTTGCAGGAGTTACCAGTCAGCATTGAACTCAATGTAGGACTGCCTTAGGGATGCCAGCTCCAGACTTTTCCCTCAGGGTTTACTCCCAAAGCCTTCCCCATGAGTGGGTATAGCCGCAAGGCAGCAGAAGTTTGAGATCAGCGTTTTCCTTCTCCTACATGAGATACCAACCATGGCTGATGAGCCCCATCTGCCTGAAATAAGGGATGAGAGGAATAGTATAAAAAATATAGAAACTGGAAAGGATGTAGATAAGGCAGACAGTCTGAGCCTTTTTTCCCAGTCAAAGCCAAAGACTCTGAAGAGATAATGGATGCATTGGTCATGATTTTTCAAGAATCACTTGATTCTAGCATGGTCCCAGAGGACTGGAAAATTGCAACGGTCACACCGCTCTTTAAGAAGGAGGAAGACAAAAGAAAAGAAATTATAGGCTAGTTAGCTGAACCACAGTGGCTGGGAAAGGGTTGGGGTCTATTATTAAGGATGCGTTTTTGGGGTACTTGGAGACTAATGATAAAATAAGTCAAAGTCAGCATGGTTTCTGTCAATGGGAATCTTGCCTGACAAATCTGTTAGAATTCTTCGAGGGAGTAACAAGCAGTGGATGTCAGTTACTTAGATTTTCCGAAGGCATTTGATAAGGTGCCTCACATGAGGCTGCTTAACAAGATACAATCCTATGTGTTACAGGAAATATACTGGCATGGATAGAGAAATGGCTGACAGTCAGGAGGCAGTGAGTGGGAATAAAGGGGGCCTTTTCTGGTTGGTTACCAGTGTCTAGTGGTGTTCCTTAGGGGTATTGAAACTGCTACTTTTCGCATTGTTTATCAATAATTTAGATAGTAGAATTGATGGCTTTGTGGGAAACTTTGCGGATGATAAGAAGATAGGTGGAGGGGTAGGTAGTGCTGAGGAAATAATGCAATTGCAGCAGGACTTAGTCAAATTGGAAGAATGGACAGAAATGTGGCAGATGGAGTACAGTGTTGGGAGATATATGACAATGCACTTTGGTAAAAAGAACAATAGTGCGGACTATAATCTATGTGAGGAGAAAATTCAAACATCAGAGATGCAAAGGGACTTCGAAATTCTCATGCAGGATTCCCAGAAGGTTAATTCACAGGTTGAATCTGTGGTAAAGAAGGCAAATGCAATATTGGCATTTATTTCAAGGGGAATAGAAAATAAAAACAAGAGGATAATGCTGAAGCTTTATAAGACATGAGTCAGACTGCACTTTGAGTATTGGTAACAGTTTAGGGCCCCTTATCTGAGAAGGGATGTATTGTCATTGGAGAGAGTCCAGAGGAGATTCACGATGATGATTCCGGGAATAAAGGGGTTAATATATGAGGATCGTCTGTCAGCTTTGGGCCTGAACTCACTGGAATTCAGAAGAATGCGTGGGGATCTCATTGAAAACTACCAAATGTTGAAAGGACTAGATAAGGCGGATGTGGAGAGGATGTTCCCTCCGCTGGGGGTATCCAGAACTGGAGGACACAGCCTCAAAATTGAGGGGCAACCTTTTAGAACAGTAGTAAGAAGGAATTTTTTTAGCCAAAGAGTGGTGAAACTGTGGAATGCTCTGCCACAGACTGCGGTGGAGGCCAAGTCCGTGAGTATATTTAAAATGGAAGTTGATAGATTCCTGTTTGGTCGAGGCATCAGGGGATATGGTGAAAGGGGGTGTAGGGGTTGAATGGAATCTGGAATCAGCCATGATGAAATGGTGGAACAGACTGGATGTGCTGAATGACTAATTCCACTCCTATGGCTTATGGTCTTATGGACTGATTTTCAAGTGTCTTACATACATAAGTTCTTTGTCCTTCTCCCTCCTTGTGAGTCAAACTGATTACCCTCCCATTTGTGAGGGCTGTCCAAACAGCTTCCATTTAATTTCATTTCAGATTTTTTCCGACTGTATTCATTGAACATTGGCTGCACAGCAAGGCTGAAAGTGCTCCCTGGCATGTAAAGGTGATGGAGAGTACTACTGACCCTTTGGTACAAATGAACTGGAATTGGAATTGTTATTGGGGTTACTACTGTCATGACCTTTCTTTACCTGCCATCCAGACAGATCATTCCAAACATAAGTATATGGAGGTAGTACAAATAGGAAAAGCAGAAACACAATGGTATTATAGTTAAAGAGGAAGAGTAGTGCAGGAATACAAATAAAGTGTGAAGACCACAATGAGATAGATTGAGAGATCGAGTTTATTGTACAAGACATCCCTTCAAGAGTCTGATCTTGAGCCTGGTGCACCTCAAAGACATGTTATCAAACAGTTGTATATTCTGTCTAATGGAAGAGGGGTGGGAAAGAAGAGAGATTGACTAGCATTGGAGGGGTTTTGATAATTTTACGATTTCTGCTGCCATTCCTTGTATTACTCTAAGTCTAGAGTAACATATAGTTTAGGTTTTCTTCTCTGAAGGGTATCTTCCAGCGGCGAGGTTTTAGAAAACCCCATTGTTTCAGTCATGATCATTACTACTGATATCCGCAGATTACATAATAAATTGAAGAGGACTTCAAAGTCATAGTCCTGTAGACATCTGAAGCAATTAGCCCAGAATCAAGTCACCAGATCAATAATTTAAAAAAAAATAATATTTCAGATCACGCTATAGTAAATTGAGATTATAAATCAGTTTAGAAATATAAATTACACTACCATTAAAAGACCCAGGCATGATTCTAAAGAGTTTTGGAGTAGGCTTGATGATTCTAATGGCCACCTCTAGCTCCTGCTTCTTATAGAAAAACATAGAAACATAGAATATCTCAGCACATTACAGGCTCCTCGGCCCACAATGTTATGCCCACTCTGCTCCAAGCCCCGCCCACTCTGCTCCAAGCCCCATCCACACTGCACCAAGCCCCGCCCACGCTGCTCCAAGCCCACCCCTCTGTTCCCATCTCCTCCCCCGTTGTTTCCCATTGCCCTGTCAATTTATTTTTGTTATTTAGTATGTAAATAATTCCTCTTTATCGGATACCCTTACTGCAACAGTGCCCCTGCCGTCACATTAAATATTACTGTGGAATTACCCTGACATAAATGGGCTGCCCCAAGGCTGATGATAAACGCATGATGGTGTGTGATGTTGTGCTTGATTTTAACTCACAAGCTGCTTTTTCACTCCTCCATTATAATAAGAGGCAGGTGGCACATAAGCTGATCAGTGAATTAGCATTACATAGACTCCAGCACCATTTAATTCTGTTTATCAGTGGTATTAATTCATCCTCTGGCTTTCTTCTCTCTTCACATTCTCAACACATTAGCAATGCCCCAATGGTGAGCCATATTCTTTCTGTTTCTAATGTTTCCTCTTTTTACAGCGGGGAAGTTCAATGTCAGCTTTCATAAGCTCAGCTTCTCCAGCCAGTGAAGTGCTTGTGAACTACTGTCAGGTCGTGGTCAGATTACACTCAGCCATGTGATAGTGGTCAGTTACCGAAAGTGAGCGGATTGCCAGGTTAATTAGTCAATATGACTTGACGGTTTAAAGCAAAGGCAGGGAACATTCTGGAGAGCGAGGTGTTTCCAGGTCACCTTCTTGCCCTCAGTTTCAGGTTTATTTACGTGCAGCAGGCCATTGTGCCCAGCCAGCCCATACTGGCTCACTGTTTCTGCAGATCTGGTATGTCATCTAAAGCCTCAACAAATGCCTATGGATGCATAGTGGAGTGTATCTTGGCTGGTTTATTATGGCCTACAATGATACTCCAATGGCCAACAATGGATAAGCCAACAAAAAGTAATGAATATTGAATTATCCTTCCACTGAGCAAATCTCCTCTCCCCTTCTTGCATTCCCTACCCTGACCTTTCACTCCTCACCTGCCTTTTACTTCCCCCCGGGTCCCCTCTTCCTTCCCTTTCTCCTATTGTCCACTTTCCTCTCCTATTAGTTTTTTTCCTTCTCCAGCCCTTGACCTTTCCCACCCATCTGACTTCACCTATCACCTTCCAGCTAGCCTCTTTCCCCTCCCCCCACCTTTTTATTCAAGCATTTCACCCCTTCCCTCTCAGTCCTGAAGAAGGGTCTCGGCCCAAAACGTCAACTGTTTACTCTTTTCTGTAGATGCTGCCTGACCTGTTTAGTTCCTCCGGCATTTTGTACTGTGTGTGTTGCTTTGGATATAGCCCAGTCCGTCAAAGGAAAAGCCCTTCCCACCATTGAACACATCAACAAGGAACACTGCCACAAGAAAGCAGCATTTATCATTCCAAGCCTGTGGACTCACTTTCAAGATTTTACAACTCATGTCCTCAATGTTATTTATGTATTTGTATTATTATTATTATTATTATTATTATTATTATTATTATTATTATTAATAATACTACTACTTATTATTATTAATTATATCAATTATTATAATATTTTTTCTCAGCTGAATCTGGTGAAACCTGAGGTACAGGCATAGCCAAGCATAGTCATTTGTCAATTTCAAGGAACCTTCAGACTCTTCTTATGGTGTTTGGTATTGTGACTTTCTGAAGATTTACATGGATATTACTGTGTAGCCCTAATTGTTTAACACCATTTTGTAGTGACTTTGGGATGATACCAGTTGTAGATATTATTATTGGGATAAGGTATACCCTCTTCATGTTCCAGAGTCTTTCAATTTCCTCTTTTAATTCAGCATATTTCTGGTCCTTTTTATTTATTGATTTCTGTAAGTTATGTGTGTTTGGAATGGCTATATCTATTAAATAAGCTGTTCTTGCTTGTTTATCCTGTACTATTATATCTGGACAGTTATTATGGATTGTCCTATCTGTAATAACTGATTGGTCATAATATAATTTGTGGTGTTCTGACTCTAAAACTGGACCAGGCTTGTATTTATAGTAAGGTGTGATTTAATTTATGAATTTGTATTTTAAAGCAAGATTTTGATGAATGATGTTTGCCACTTGATTGTGCCTGTGTATGTAATCAGATTGAGTCAAACTGCCACAGGATCCTGTAATGTGTTGGGTGATTTCTGATTTTTCTAGGCATTTTTTTTTACATTTATCATCTTGAAATTGTTGGTCTTTTATTATGTATTTTTGCTATTTTTGTGTTAACCACCTGGTTCTGTATTGCCACAGGAACCCCTCTGTTTCTGGGAAGAGGTCTCCATCTCTGAGCCGGGCGTTCGACACTTCCTTGTCAACATCTATTCTGCTCAGATCCTGGGGATGTCTTCCTTTTTCTGAGTTGTGGTCTCATTTAAATTTAGTTGTGTGTACTTCTTATCAGAACTGCATATGCTTACATGGAGTTTTCATTGATAAACGTATATCGTTAACAAGTTTTATCTGACTGTTGTGTAGACTTTTAATGCCTGTTATTCCTCTTCCCCCTTCTGTCCTAGGTAGTGTTAATCTAAGCACATTCGAATGTACATGATGTTTTCCGAAATTTGTCATTTCAATTTTTCTTTTTTCTTTGTATAATTTTGCGCATTGATTTTGGACCAAGATATTATGGCAAAAGAATACATTAATATAGAGATACCAAAATTGTTTATTGCCCTTATTATACTTTTACTGTTAAGCTCTTTTTGGCAGATATTCTTATGCCTGAAAGTAAATTCTGGCAAAAGTTTTCCTTTATCACACTATGATCTATTTTCTTTGCTTGTTGATATCCCAGATACTTACCGGTATATGTTTCATAGTCAACCACCAGTTGTACTGTATCCTGTTGCTCTGGTTTGTATTCTACTAGCTCTATTGCACCTTTCTTTGTTTTATGTTTTGCACTCATCCAGTCCAAAGTTCATTTTTATATCTTTAGAAAATAGTTCTACTGTTTGAATTAATTGCTTTAACTTTACTGATGAAGGAGAGCATAATTTCAAATCATTCATGTATAGGTGTGTTAAAGTATAGCTTATTTCGCTGTTTCTAATTTGATACCCAATTTCCGTCCAATTCAGTAAATCAGAGAACAGGACTAAACCTAGACAGAATTGTAGTGGGCTTAGAGAGTGACCTTGGAAAATGCCTCAGTTTATTTTGATAATGGTGGTTGTTCTTTTTTGGTTGTTAATAGATAGGGCGATTACAGTGTGACAAAGCTTCATCAGATGTTACATGAGTTTCACAAGTATTGTTGTGGTTTATGAGGGGTGATTGTTAAGTTCGTGGCCGAAGGTAGAAGGAGATGAGTTATTAACTTCAAACTTTCTGCATAATCACTCAAAGAGTTGAACTGCATGTGCATGTAATGAGAGCTGTATAACTCATCTCCTTCTACCTTAGGCCACAAACTTATCAATCATTGTGTGTGTGTGTGTGTGTGTGTGTGTGTGTGTGTGTGTGTGTGTGTGTGTGTGTGTGTGTGTGTGTGTGTGTGTGTGTGTGTGTGTGTGTGTGTGTGTGTGTGTGTGTGTGCGTGTGAATCTATATCTATATATACAATAAAGAACTTCTATTAACCGTGAGTGTGGGATGGAGTCAAATGTCTTTTGGTTGTTGGGCTTGATTTAGAATTATGGAAACTAGTATCAGTTGTTTTTTACATCCTTTCATACCCTTATGGCATCCTTTCTCTTCTTCTGTCAGTATGTTGTGGTTATCTAAGTGAGTGGTGATAAGTTGTGAGACACATAATGTTACAATTTTACATATAGTTTGAGACAAGTTATTATGATTATTGTTATTAGTCTTTTTGTATTTGCACAGTTTGTCTTCTTTTGCATGTTAGTTGTCAGTCTTTGTGTGTAGTTTTTCACAGAATCTATTGTTGCTTTTGTTCTACTGTGAATGACTGCAAGAAAATTACCCTAAAGGTTGCACATGGTGATATTTATCTATTTTGATAATAAATTTAGTTTGAACTTTGAACTGAAATTATTGGTGTCCATTACCCTCCTGAACTTAACATTGAAGATATTTACATTCTTCACTTCCAAAAATGTAGTGTTCCCAACACAAGCCCTTCTGATGAAACGCCAGAGACGAGAACGAGGGAAGGGATGGTGCGTTAGTTCAGTGCTTGTGTCATTCAGTCTGACCGTAAAAGGAGTGGACTAATGATGCAGGGAGTGGTGAGTACTCATCCCACTCTAATCTCAGAGTTCCAGCACAGAAGGAGGCCAAGCAACCTGTTGAGTCTGTGTCATCCCTTTGTAGGCTGCTCCGGCCAGCCATGATGCAGCAAATTTTATATCTAATTATATTCATCCAATATTCTTTAGAAAGAAGTGCATCTTCCCTACCTCCCTTTCAGACCATGAATTCCACAGGAGAACCACTCTCACCATGACATAACTTCTCTTCATGTCACCTCTGCAGTTTGAGTCAGTCATTTTAGACCATAAAACTATAAGACGTAGGAGCAAAATTAGGCAACTTGTCCCATTCATACATGTAATACATGTCTGATCTATCACCCTTCTCAATCCCATTCTCCTGCCTTTCCCCCATAACCTTTGATGCCCTGACTAACCAAAAGCCTATCTTTACAATTGTCCTGGGAAATTTCACTGCACCTTAAATTTGCATTGCTTAAAATCTGTGGCACCATCTTGCTTGTAAACCATCTGCTCATTGGAACTGCTTCTCTCTAAATCCTGTTCATCTCTGACCCTTACAGTCTCTCAGAAAGTGATCACAACTTCCCCATGTCACACATTATGCCTCAAACCTCTCCTCACTGGAACTGTTCTGTTCCCTCTATATGATCTTTTTAACCCCGTATCAAGAGGGGTGACACTTGATTTGCACAATAGTTGTTTGTTAGTCTTTATGTTTTCATTTATTCTATTGTATTTGTTTGTCTTATTGTGAATGCCTGAAAGAAAATGAAAATCAAGGTACTACATCGTGACATATACATACTTTGATACTAAATTTAATCTGATTTTGATCTTTGAATACTGGTTTCATCCCACATTGTGAAGACGTATGGTTAGGGTTAGGGTTGGCCAGCTATGTTGACACTGGAACCATGGTGACACCCTTGGGCTGCCTCTAGCACAATCCTTGGACAGTGCTGGTCGTTGATGCAAAACAATGCATTTCACTGTATGTTCCAGTGTTTTGAGGGGCATGTGATGAACAAAGCTAACCTTTCGATACATACACTACAAAAACAGGCCCTTCTGTCAATTATGTCCTTGCTGATCCCTTTGTCCATCTACACTAATCTTATTTGCCCGCATTAGGATGATGCTCTTCTCTGCCTTGCCTGAAGTATCTGTCCAGGTGCTTCCTTAAGTAGTGACTGTATCCGATTCCAGACCTCACTTTCTCCCTATCAAATTTCAAGTTGAACTCAATCACTGGCTCCTCAGGGTCAGCTCCCTAATCACTTCCAGTTCATTACGTAACACCCAATCCAGTATAGCTGATCCTCTAATAGGCTCAATGACAAGCTGCTCTAAAAAGAAGTCCATTATCAACCTGATTTTCCAATTGACCTGCACATTGAAATCTCCCATGACACTCAAACCATTGCCCTTTTGACATGCCTTTTCTATTTCCTGTTGTAATCTGTGGCCCACATCCCAGCTACTGCCAGGAGGGCTGTCTATAACTGCCATTAGGGTCTTTGTACCCTTGCAGTTTCTTAACTCAGCCCACAAGGATTCAACATCATCCTTCTACTGATTTGATGCCATTCTTTACCAGCAGACCCACGCTCAGTGCCAGTAACCTGGTCTCTGTGGCATTCCCGTGGGAGATCATCCCCCACAACGGTATCCAAAGCGGTATACTTATTATTGAGCAAGGGTACTCGGTGCTAACTGCCTATTCCCATTTTTCCTGACAGTCACCCAGCTACTCGCCTCCTGGAAGTAAGGGTGTCTACTTCCGTGCATTTCTGATTGATGATTCCCTCACTCTCCCATACAAGCCGAAGGTCATCCAGCTGCTGGTCCAGTCCCTAACAAGGTCTTCAAGGAGCTGCAGCTGGTTGCACTTCACGCAGATCGCAGATGTAGTTCCCTGGGAGACTCTGGGTCTCTCAGGACTCCAACATCCGGCATGAAGAACATAGAAACATAGAAAACCTACAGCACAATACAGGCCTCTCATGTTAGACATTTCAGCCCTGGGAAAAAGCCTCTGACTATCCACGCGATCAATGCCTCTCATTATCTTATACACCTCTATCAGGTCACCTCTCATCCTCCGTCGCTCCAAGGTAAAAAGGCAGAGTTCACTCAACCTGTTTTCATAAGGCATGCTCCCCAATCCAGGCAACACCCTTGTAAATCTCCTCTGCACCTTTTCTATGGTTTTCACATCCTTCCTGTAGTGAGGTGACTAGAACTGAGCACAGTACTCCAGGTGGGATCTGACCAGGGTCCTATATAGCTGCAACATTACCTCTTGGCTCCTAAACTCATTCCCACGATTGATGAAGGCCAATACACCATACGCCTTCTTAACCACAGAGTCAATCTCCGCAGCTGTTTTGAGCGTCCTATGGACTTGGACCCCAAGAACCCTCTGATTCTCCACACTGCCAAGAGTCTTACCATTAATACTATATTCTGCCATCAAATTTGACCTACCAAAATGAACCACTTCACACCTTTCTGGGTTGAACTCCATCTGCCACTTCTCAGCCCAGTTTTGCATCATATCTATGTCCCGTTGTAACCTCTGACAGCCCTCCACACTATCCACACCACCCCCAACCTTTGTGTCATCAGCAAGCTTACTAACCCATCCCTCCACTTCCTCATCCAGGTCATTTATAAAAATCATGAAGAGTAAGGGTTTCAGAACAGATCCCTGAGGCACACCACTGGTCACCGACCTCCATGCAGAATATGACCCGTCTACAACCACTCTTTGCCTTCTGTGGGCAAGCCAGTTCTGGATCCACAAAGCAATGTCCCCTTGGATCCCATGCCCCCTTACTTTCTCAATAAGCCTTGCATGGGGTACCTTATCAAAAGCCTTGCTGAAATCCATATACACTACATCTACTGCTCTTCCTTCATCAATGTGTTTAGTCACATCCTCAATAAATTCAATCAGGCTCATAAGGCACGACCTGCCTTGACAAAGCTATGCTGACTATTCCTAATCATATTATACCTCTCCAAATGTTCATAAATCCTGCCTCTCAGGATCTTCTCCATCAACTTACCAACCACTGAAGTAAGACTCACTGGTCTATAATTTCCTGGGCTATTTCTACTCCCTTTCTTGAATAAGGGAACAACACCTGCAACCCTCCAATCCTCCAGAACCTCTCCCGTCCCCATTGATGATGCAAAGATCATTGCCAGAGGCTCAGCAATCTCTTCCCTCGCCTCCCACAGTAGCCTGGGTCCCGGCGACTTACCCAATTTGATGCTTTCCAAAAGCTCAAGCACGTCCTCTTTCTTAATATCTACATGCTCAAGCTTTTCAGTCAATTGCAAATCATCACTACAATCACCAAGATCCTTTTCCGTAGTGAATACTGAAGTAAAGTATTCATTAAGTACCTCTGCTATTTCCTCTGGTTCCATACACACTTTCCCACTGTCACACTTGATTGGTCCTATTCTCTCACAGCTTATCCTCTTGCTCTTCACATACTTGTAGAATGCCGTGGGGTTTTCCTTAATCCTGCCTGCCAAGGCCTTCTCATGGCCCCTTCTGGCTCTCCTAATTTCCTTCTTAAGCTCCTTCCTGTTAGCCTTATATTCTTCTAGATCTCTAACATTACCGAGCTCTCTGAACTTTTTGTAAGCTTTTCTTTTCTTCTTGACTAGATTTACTACAGCCTTTGTACACCACAATTCCTGTACCCTGCCATAACTTCCCTGTCTTATTGGGACATACCTGTGCAGAACTCCACACAAATATCCCCTGAGCATTTACTGCATTTCTTCCATACCTTTCCCTGAGAACATCTGTTCCCAATTTAAGCTTCCAAGTTCCTGCCTGATAGCCTTATGATTCCCCTTACTCCAATTAAACGCTTTTCTAACTTGTCTGTTCCTATCTCTCTCCAATGCTATTGTAAAGGAGATAGAATTGTGCTCACTATCTCCAAAATGCTCTTCCACTGAGAGATCTGACACCTGACCAGGTTCATTTCCCAATACCAGATCAAGTACAGCCTCTCCTCTTGTAGGCTTATATACATATTGTTCAAGAAACATTTCTGAACACACCTAACAAACTCTACCCCATCTAAACCCCTTGCTCAATCGATGCCGATCGATATTTGGGAAATTAAAATTTCCCACCATGACAACTCTGTTATTATTACACCTTTCCAGGATCTGTTTCCCTATCTGCTCCTCGATATCCCTGTTACTATTGGGCGGTCTATAAAAAAATATATAACAGCCATTCAGTCCACTACACTGCCATTCACTACACTGGATACAGTAAGCATTACCTTAAACAGTTCTGATGTTTCTGCTGCTGGACCGTTGAGTCATCAGCCGGGTCCATCCGTCTCCAGACGTTTCATCCCCTAACCCGGAACAGCTTCGGGATGGTGGGACAGCAGAAAGTGATCAATCTTCTACCCCTGACGATCAGACTTCCAGCTACTATCGTCCATTCGCAGCCAAAGCCAACAGGACGCTCTCTCTGCTGCTTGCTCGTTAGTGTTAACGGCTCTCTTCTGGTTCCCCCTTGTATCCCTAAAGCTGCCATCATCTTCCAGCATGACATGGCGGGAAATCCTCTTGCCCCCACTTCGACAGGGAAGTTCCACGTCTGCCAGCCTTGCTGTCTGCAGTCCGCCACCAGGTCTTCATACCCTACAGTACTGTCAGCTCTATCACCACGAACTTCTTTGCTCCCTCTGACAATAGTAGAATGTCTGGTCAAAGTGTGGTCTCTGCTATTGGTGGCAACACCAGCTTCTTTTCAAGATCGACCTTCATCTCCCAGTCCTTTGCCATGCTCAGGATACCGTCTCTGCACTTGTTTGTTGCTGCAGCAGGTTCCCCGGTCCTGATGAAGTTGATGACGTTTGGTTGGCTGTCCTTTTTGTGGTCCTTCTTCCTCTCTGTCTCCAAAGTGTGGGCGAGTGCACTCAAAACCTGTCTCCGTCTGTACCGTCCCTGGGAAAGGGCAACCTGGCATGAAGAAAGAATATGCTCCAAGTTGGCTGGTTTCTGGCCCAGATGGCACGTTGGGTCTTCTGTTATTCCCCAGTTCCTCAGGTTTGTTGGACACAGCCGTCAGTAAGAACTGGAGTTGGAAGGATGTATATTTCCATATGTCATCCCATGGCAACACTCTGTTCTGTTTCCCACTTTGTTCAGGTCCCTTGACTCCCCATCTCTACTGCTCGCACATATCTGGCCTCCTCCTCTTTCTTCCTTATCACCTGCTGGACCAAGTGGCATCTGTCCTTGGGGTTGGCCTCCCTCCACCTGGTTGTTGACTCACGTGCCAGGCCTTGTCTGCCCTTACGCACTCTTCCGACAACGTCTCTGTGGCGAAGTCGGGTCTCTACTTCTTCTACTGCCTCTGCCGCCTTCTGTTTGCCCCCTGTCTGAATCTTGACTCCTGCTTCACTGACCTTGTCGTCCTCGGAGTCTTTGAGGGTCATGATGAGGCATGCTTTCCCTGCCTTATATTCCTCTATAACCGAGGAGAAGGGCAACTGGAGCTTGGCTGACTTGCTGTATAGCCCTGTTGAAGAGAAGCACTGCGGTATGCCTAACCACCTTCTCAGATACCCGTTAATCTTCCTCTCCATGCCCTCAGTTGTTGACAGGGTGATGTCATATAGCATCATTGGCCATATTAGTCTGGGTAGGAGCCCATGCTGGAAGATCCATGCCTTGAACTTTCCTGGTAAACCTGATTTGTCGATCTTTACCAGCCTTCCTGTTGTTTGTTGCTCCAGGCGTCTGTTGTTGTTGATATCCTTCAGGCTGTCATCATACCATTTCCCTAGCCACTTAATGGGGTTTCCTATGACAGACGGGGTTTCTTCATCCTGGATCTTCAAGGCGAACTTCTGGGTAAGTTGGCCTTTCTTTATCACCAAACACCTTGACAGAAACTTACCCAGAACCAACACCACCTTCGAGCCAAAGCCTCCTTTGAGACAAAGCTTGACACTCCTCTCCTTTCACCATTAATCTACTTTCAACAATGGGTGCCCCACTTGTCCCTTTAGTACTTTTTAACAGGCATTGCTGACCTGTGAAAAACGTTGTTGCTGTAGCCTGCTTCTGCCACTGACTGGGCCACCAGATCCTATTTTCCTTTCAGCTTCAATTTCCTGCCTTCTCCCCATATCCCTTCATACCCCGATCAATCAAGAGTCTATCAATCTCTGCCTTAAATATACATAAAGACTTGGCCTCCACAGCTGCCTGTGCCAAAGGATTCCCCAGGTTCATCACTCTCTGGGTAAAGAAATTCCTCCTTATCTCTGTTACTAAGGAATGCCCCTCAATTCTGAGTCTGTATCCTCTGGTCTTAGACTCTCTCACCATAGGAAACATTCTCTCTGCATCCACTCTATCAAAGCCTTTCACCATTCAATAGGTTTCAATGCAGTAACCCCTCATTCTTCTGAATTCTCATGAATATAGGCCCAGAGCCATCAGATGCTCTTCATATGACAAGCCATTCAATCCTGGAATCATTTTCGTGAACCTCCTTTGAACCCTCTCCAGTTTCAGCACATCTTTTCTAAGATTAAGGGCCCAAACCTGCTTATGATACTCCAAGTGAGGCCTCACCAGTGCTTTTTAAAGTTTCAACATTACATCGTTGCTTTGTTATTCTAGTCCTCTTGAAATGAATGCTAACATTGTATTTGCCTTCCTCATCACAGACTCAACCTGCAAATTAACCTTTAGGGAATCCTGCACAAGCATTCCAAGTCCTTTTGTGCCTCCGTTTTATGTATTTTCTCTCCATTTAGAAAATAGTTAACCCTTTCATTTCTTCTACCAAAGTGCATGACCATACACTTTATGACCCTGTATTCCATCTGCCATTTTTTTGACATTCTCCCAATCTAAGTCCTTCTGTAGCCCCTCACCTGGACCGTACACACTGGCTGTGTGGTAAAAAAAGCACAACAGCGTCTCTTCCATCTCAAGTGACTGAAGAAGTTCAGCAGGGCCCCCAGATCCTTCTGCAGTGGCACCATTAAGGACATACTGATTGGCTGTATTAGCAACTGATATGGGAACTGCACCAACCTTGATCGCTGGGCACTGCAGAGAGTGGTACGGACAGCGCAGTGAATCTGTGAATGTGAACGTCCCTCCATTGAGGTCATTTATAGCAGCAGGTGCAGAAAGAAGGCCTGGAAGATCATCGGGGACACCAGTCACCCCGACCATAAACTGATTTAGCTGCTTCTGTCTGGCAAATGCTACCACAGCATTAAAGCCAGGACCAACAGGGTACTGGACAGCTTCTTTCTACAAGCCATTAGACTTTTAAATCCACATGTCTGTACATTGCACAGAGATTTTTCATAACACAAAGATTTTTACTCCCTCACGTTCTGGGATGGATGTAAGATTTAAATAAATTCTAATTCTACCTCCTCAAAACTACCTGCCTCTCTACTTACCTTCATATAGTCTGCAAACTTTGCCACAAAGCCATCAATTCCATCATCCAAATTATTGACATGTAACATAAAAAGAATCAGTCCCAACACAGAGTCCTGTGGAAATAATGTGAGTGATAAGACCATAAGACCTTAAGATATAGGAGCAGACTTAGGACATCTGGCCCATTGATTCTGCTATGCAATTTCATCATGGCTGATCCATTTTCCCTCTCAGCCCCAGTCTCCTGCCTTCTCTCTATATCCCTTCATGCCCTTACCAATCAATGCCTTGAATGTACCCAATGACTTGGCCTTCAGAGCCATCTGTGACAATGAATTCCAGAGATTCATCACTCTCTGGCTAAAGAAATTCCTCAGCATCTCCAGAAACCCGTTCAAACAAGACACTCAGTGATCCTAAATGCTGCCTGGAAAGTCCCAAATCACCAGGGGGATGTGACGTGTTCAGTGTTTGAGGATGGGAAAGGGATAAATTTGTATTAATATTGGTTTATTATTTTCACATGTACCAAGATACAGTGAAAAGCTTGCTTGTATACTGTTCATAAAGATCAGATGATTATCATCAAAACAATAACACTAAAGAATAAAGTGACAGGCAAAAGCCTCACCTGCTGAATGTTTAGGAGGAAACCTGGATTTCAGATTGAGATTTGGAATCATTCATTTATCACACGTACATGCAATGAAATGCATCGTTTGCTTTAACAACCTACACAGCCTCAGGACGTGCTATGGGCAGACTGCAAGTATTGCCACAAATTCTGCTGCCAACATACCAATACAGATTCGGAATTGAAAAGGGACTTTGGAGTTCTTGTGCAGGTTTCCCTAAAGGTTAACTTGTAGGTTTAGTCAGTGGTAAGGAAGGTAAATGTAATGTTAGCATTCATTTCGAGAGCAGTAGAATGCAAGAGCAAATATGTGATGCTGGTGTTTTATACTGTAAGGCTGCACCTGAAGTATTGGGAGCAGTTCTGGACTAAAACATCATAAAATATAGAAGCAGGATTAGATCATTTGGCCCATCAGGATTGCTCTGCGAATTCATCATAGCTGATCCATTTTTGTTCTCAGCCCCAATCTCCAGCCTTCTCCCTGTATCCCTTCATGCCCTGATGAATCAAAAACCTATGAACCTCTGCCTTAAATTTAGCCACCTGTGCCTACGAATTTCACAGATTCACTGCTCCCTAGATAAAGAAATTCCTCCTCATCTCTGTTCTAAAAGGACCCCCCTCTATTCTGAGGCTGTGTCCCGTGGTCTTAGACACCCCCACCATAGGAAATATTCTCTCAATATCCACTCTATCAAGGCCTTTCAACATTCAATAGATTTCAATAAGGTGTCCTCTCATTCGTCTGAATTCAAGTGGACCAGAGCAATCAACATCTCCTCGTATGACAAGCCTTTCAATCATTTTCGTGAACCTCCTTTGAACCTTCTGTAATGTCAGCACATCCTTTCTTTGATAAAGGGCCCAGAGCTGCTCCCAATACTCCAAGTGAGGCCTAACCAGTGCTTTATAAAGTCTCAACATTATATCCTTGCTCTTATATTCTAGTCCTCCTGAAATGAATGCTAACATCTCATTTGCCTTCCTCACCACAGACTCAACCTGCAATTCAACCTTTAGAGAATCCTGCACGAGGACTCCCAAGTCCCTTTGCAACTCAGATTTTTGAATCTTCTCTCCATTTAGAAAATAGCTTATGCTTTTATTTCTTCTACCAAGATGCATGACCATACTCTTCCCAACACTGTACTCCATCTGCCACTTCTTTGCCCATTCTCCTAGTCTGTTTAAGTCCTTCTGTAGCCTCTCTACTTCTTCAAAACTACCTGCCCCTCCACCTATTTTTGTATCATCCACAGACTTGGTCACAAAACCATAAATTCCATCATCCAAATCTTTGACATATAACTTATAAAGAATCGGTCCCAACACAGACCACTGTGGAACATTACTAGTCACCGACCACCAACCAGGGAAGGCTCCCTTTATTCCCACTTTTTGCCTCCTGCCAATCAGCCTTTGCTTTATTCATGCTAGTATCTGTCCTGTAATACCATTGGCTCCTAACTTGTTAAGCAGCCAATGGTACATGTTGTACCTTGTCAAAGGTCTTCTGAAAACCCAAGTACACAACATCAACTGATTCTCCTTTGTCTATCCTACTAATTATTTCTTCAAAGAATTCCAACTGATTTGTCAGGCAAGGTTTTCCCTTAAGGAAACCATGTTGACAACTGCCTATTTTATCATGTGCCTCCAAGTACTCCAAAACATTTGATTCCAACATTTTCCCAGCCACTGAGGTCAGACTAATTGGCCTAGTTTCCTTTCTTCTTGAAGAGTGGAGTGACATTTGATTTTCTACTCCTCTGGTAACATGCCAGAATTAATTGACTCTTGAAAGATCATTACTAATGCCTCCACAATCCACCATCTGGTCTAGGTGACTTATCCACCTTCAGACCTCTCCATTTCCCAAGAACCTTCTCTCTAGTAATGGCAACTTCACACACCTCTGCCCCTGACACTCTTGAACTTGCAGCATACTGCTAGTGTCTTCCACAGTGAAGACTGATACAATATTCAGTTCATCTACCATTTCCTTCTACTCCATTATTACCTCTCCAACATAATTTTCCAGCAGTCTGATAGCCACCCTCACCTCTCTTTTACACTTAATGTATGTGAAGAAACTTTCGGTATTCTCTTTAATATTATTGGTCAGATTACCTTAGTATTCCTTCATTATGACTTTTTAGTTGCTTTTATTTGCTTTTTAAAAGCTTTCCAATTTCCACTAATTTTTGCTCTATGGCCTCTCTTTGGCTTTTATGTTGGCTTTGACTTCTCTTGTTAGCCATAGTTGTGTCATCTTGCCTTCTTCCCCATTGGGATGTATACATCCTGCGCCTTCCAAATTGCTCCCAGAAATTCCAGCCATTGCTGCTCTACCGTCATCCTTGCCAGTGTTCTTTTCCAATCACTTTTGGCCAGCACCTCTCTCATACTTCTGTAGTTCCCTTTACTCTACTGTAATACAGTACCGATTAGGTACCTTATCTACGTGCTGGCATTGGAGAGGGTTCAGATGAGGTTCACGAGAATGATTCCGGTAATGGAAGGGGTCACGTGTGAGAAGCTCTGAGCTTGTACTCATTGGATTTTAGAAGAATGAGGGATGATATCACTGAAACCCGTTGAATACTGTAAGTCCTGGATGTGGAGAGGATGTTTCCTATAGGGAGAGTCTATGACCAAAGAGCATTGCCTTAGACTAGAGGGGCATTTATTTAGAACAGAGATGAGAATAAGTTTTTTTTTAACTTAAAGGTAGAGAAACTGTAGAGTTTATAGCTGTGGAGTGCTGTGGAGGCTAAATCATTGAGTATACTTAAAACAGAGATTATCAAGGCATCAATGGTCATGGGGATAACCAGGAAAATGGGCTTAAGTGGGATAATAAATCAGCCATCATGGGATGGTGGAACAGACTTGATGGGCCGAACGGCCTAGTTCTGCGCCCCCCCCCCCCCACCCCCCATGTCCTTTGGTCTTACAGCATGCTCATAATATTCAGCAGAACAAGTCAAGCAACAACAGCAACAATGCAGCAAGAGCAACAAAACAGAGTAACAATGGCGAAACAAGCTCTTTCCCCCCTCCCACCCACACACAGACAGGCAGGCTGCCTCCAGACCTCCAACCTCCAGTTGCTGGCCTCCGATTCGCCGGCTTTCAAACATCAGGTATCAGGTATTTTTGTTTCAGAGCAAGATTAACCAAAAACAGTTCTGGGTTTGCTGGTATCACCTTGCTCTTAAACTGCCCACGAACTTTTCAGCTGGCCTGTGCAGAGGCCTGCCTGTGCTCCCCCAGCCTGAATGTGAATTAATCTCTTATAAATTGCAAATAAAGGATGGAGTCTGTAAACTCACAAAGATTAAATGCTTTGCCACACATAGCAGTGGTTCCTATTGATTTGTGGGATATACTTTATTATTCAATGCAATATAATCACTCCAGACCATTACTGTAAGTGAGTTGTAATTTCATTGCACTCTGAGTGTTTTTCTCTAATGTAATTTGGAATGCAGTCAAGTTAATTGTCACTATCAGTCGATCAAAGAGTATGTACTCTATACCGATTTAATGTGGCGATGTGATGGAATTTTCCAGAAGGTTAATGGCATAGAGTTGGTAAGGGGGAGAGGGTGGCACACATTGGGTTGTGGCACTTCTTAAGAAAGTACCCACTCCTTTGCCCTGTGATTTGCCCTTCCTGAAGACTGGATGCTCTCTGCTAAACTGCCAGCACGGAATATGCTCAGTTATATTTTTCGTCATCTAGGTGTTATTGGCAAGAATGGGATGAGATTCTGCAGATACTGGAAATCCAGAGTAACACACACAAAATGCTGGAGGAACTCAGCAGGTTTCCATGGAGGTCAAGTCATTGGGTATATCTGAGGCCGAGGTTGATTGGTCAGGGCATGAAGGGATACGGGGAGAAGGTAGGAGACTGGGGATGAGAGGAAAATGGATCAGCCATAATGAAATGGAGGACTAGACTCGATGGGCCACATGACTTGATTCTGCTCCTATATGTTATGGTCTTATAGAGAGGAATGAAGAGTCGAACCTTCATTGGTTCTGATTTCACTTTTTACCTTCCCTTCCTTCACATGTTCTTATTCTGGCTTCCTCCTTTCCCCCTCCCTCTCTCCAGTTCTGAGAGGAGTGCGAGAATCTCTGTGCTGTCAGGTTTGGGAGGGGATATGTGAATGGCAGCTAGGTTATGATCCTTCTCTAAGTCCACATGAAGGGCTTTGACTCCAAATGTCAACTATCCATTTCCCTCTGAACATGCTGCCTGTGTGTTCAGTTCCTCCAGCTCTTTGTGTGTTGTTCCAGATTCCAGCAGTCTTATGTGTCTCTATGATATTGGTATGGTTCATTATTGTCACACGTATTTTTTGGGACTGCTCTGTTATCAAATACTATTTGAGGGGGATACACAATGCCCTACAAGACATCTTTAAATGTGAAATACCCTTAGAGAGTAAGACCATATATTTTGGATATATACCTCAAGAATGGTTGAAAAGAGATAAATATTTAACGAATATACTGTTGGTGGCTGGTAAAAAGACTCTTACTAGGAAATGGTTATCACAGGAGAGCCCAACTTTAAATACATGGATGGAAATTACAATGGACATTTACAAAATGGAGAAGATAACAGCATCTGTTAATCATAAGCTGGAACAATTTGATTCATACTGGGAAAAATGGTTTAACTACATAATGCCTCATAGGCCTGATTTTATTCTCACAAATCAAAGAATATGTTGTAAAAAAAAAGATCACTCCCTACTTGTACATAGTTTTTTCATTTTGCTTGTTTTTTTCTCTCCACTCTTTTCTATTAGTGTATACCTCAGATAAATACTTTGTGGAGATTTGTGATATGTATGATATATATGATATATATGTACAATGTCTGAAATACATCTTATGGAAATGTTTGTTTGATGATGAACTTCAATAAAAATAAATTACAAAAGGATGTGGAAGCTTTAGAGAGGGTGCAGAGGAGATTTACCAGGATGCTGCCTGGATTAGAGAGCATGTCGTATGAGGATAGGTCAAGTGAGCTAGCGATTTTCTGTCTGGAGCAAAGGAAGATAAGACGTGAATTGACAGAGGTGTAAAGATGACAGATTGGACAGTCAGCACCTCTTCCCCAAACAGAAATGACTAGTATAGTAGGGCATAATTTTAAGGTGATTGGAGGAAATTACAGGGGGATGTCAGAGGTCAGTTCTTTACATTGAGAGTGATTAGACCATGGAATACACTGCCAGTGGCGATCATAGCGACAGATACACTAGACAGATTTAAGAGACTTTGATAGAGACAAGGATAAAAGGAAAATGGAGGGCTATGTGGGAGAGAAGGGTTAGATGGATGTTGGAATAGGTTAACAGGTCAGAACAACATCAAAGGGACTGTACTATGCTGTATTCTTCTATGCCCTGTGTTTTATGTTCTGCGCACCGAGCTACAGTGGTGAGCTTCTGTTTGTGTACCTTCCCATACATAAGCACACCAAGGGAATAAGAAAGAAAAGAGAATGCAGAATGGGGTGTTGCTTTGCAGATAGGTAACTAATGTGCAAAGGTCCCAGTGAGGTGGTTTGGGAGAGCACAAGTTAATCCAGCACTACTTGAGAGATCTGTTGAAGCGTCTGAAGCTGTCTTGGGGTGTGTAATGCACTGACCCTGAAACCCCTTTGACCAGAGGCATAGCTGGAGATGGAGCTCTGCCGATCTCTCCTTCAAGTTACATTCTTCAGCCTGTTTTACAACTGCTCCAACTTGAGGAGTGCAGCTGTGCCAACATTCATTTTGGTGACGCTCACCAAACGATGTTTGGTCCGGCAGACTGGGGAAAGAAATTCTTCCCCACAGTTCCTTCTGATTTGAAATGTGTCTATGCCTGTTTTTGTAAAATCACAGTGTACGACAGCACAGAATCATTCGGCCCATATAGGTTATGGGGTCCTGATCTTCTAACTGGCCCCTTCTTTTCCCGATGCTGGAAGTCTTGAGCACTGCACACAGAGTGCCGGAGGATCTCTAGTATTTTGTATGTGTGGCTCAATTTTCCCCATACTTTGTGGCTTTCTCCTGGTGTCAAACACCCACTGTGGTACTTGTAACTGGGAACTATATGGCCACTATGTTTAATTCCCTCATTATTCCAATTAGACCAAGGCAGGATTTTCCATCAGTGGAGCTAAATATTACATTGAATAACAGATGCTCTGAGACTTGCTTCAGATGTATTTAAGATCCCTGAATGGCTTGTGCTTGTAGGCACATTTAAAACAGAGCACAAATTAGCCCATAATCAGTTGCGGACACTAATCCTGTCACTCAGCCAGATCACATCTAATTCAGGAGGAATAATGTGGCAAAGGGCTAAGGTGACTGAAGGCCGAATCTGCTATATGGATGTTTACATAGGCAAGCACAGGAGTCCATGCACTCTTTCACATACACATACATGTATGCATACGCTTATAAACACATGCACGCATATATATGCACAGGCACTCACACGCACACAAGCATGTACACTTCTGCGCTTGTGTATGCCCAGAATCAGAAACATCACAAACAAGAGAAAATCTGCAGATATTGGAAATCAGACAAAATGCTGGAAGATCAGGCCATCTCCTTTCTCCAGCCATGATGAAGGGTCTTGGCCCAAAACATTGACTGTTTCGAGAGACAGATAGATACTTTGTTGATCCCAAAGGAAATTACAGTGTCACTGTCACATTGCAAGTGCACTGATATACAAATATACATATATTAGAAGAGAAGTAAGAAAAAATAAAAAATAAGTTACCTCACACAGTCTAACAGGAGAGGTGGCGGGGTGGGGGGGGGGGAATCATCACTTCCCCGGCTAGAGGTTGATTCATTACAAAGCCTGATGGCCGAGGGTAAGAAAGACCTGAGATAGCGCTCTTTAGTAGCAGGACAGTTGTCTTAGTCTATTACTAAAACTGCTCCTCTGTTCAGCCAAGGTGGCATGCAGATGGTGAGAAATATTGTACAGAATTGCAGGATTTTCCATAGGGAATTTTGTTCTACCACAGTCTCCGAGGTGTCCAGTTTGATTCATATAACAGAGCCAGCCTTTCTAATCAGTTTATTGAGCCAGCTGGCATCACCTGTGTTGATGCCATTGCCTGAGCACAGCACCACGTACAAGATTGTACTGGCAGCTACAGACTGGCAGAACATGTGAAGGAGAAGCCTACATACTCCAAAGGACCTCAGTCTCCTTGGGAAGTAGAGGCGATTCTGGCCTTTCTTGTACACAGCCTCTGTGTTGGTGCTCCACTCAAGTCTGTCATCCAGGTGCATGTCCTAGGTGATGGAGGTTCGTAATGATGATACCACTGGCGCCTTTTGAGGCATCACCTTTTGAAAATGATGTCAACGTTGGGGAGGCTAACACCCATGATGGAGCTGGCTGAGTTTACAACCCTCTTCAGCTTTTCCCGATCCTGTGCAGTAGTCCCTCCGTACCAGATGCTGATGCAATTTAGAATGTTCTCCATGGTACATCTGTAGAAATTTGCTAGAGTCTTTGGTGACTCCACAGATTTGTAATGAAATATAGCCACTGGTGTGCCTCCTTTGTAATTGCATCAATATGTTGGGCCCAGCATTCATCTTCAGAGATGTTGACGCTCAGGAACTTAAGACTCATGCTTACTCTCACACAGTCACAATCATTCATATGATTACACACGTACTCAAGCACATGTATACATGCAAACACATACAAATTACATTAAAGGACACAATGGCTGTCTAAACACATATGCAGACATGCTCACATGTCAGTAACACCAAGGAATTGATTGTGGACTTCAGGAAGGGGAAATCAGGAGAACACATAGCAGTGTCCGCAGTGAACAGCTTCAAGATCCTGGGCGTCAACATATCAGAAGATCTATCCTATGTCCACCATAGTGATGCAGTCATGAAGAAGGCACACCAGTGGCTGTTCTTCATTCGAAGTTTGCCATGGAGAGGAGCTCGACAGGTCCCTTCACAATTTGTCATGGAGGCTTCAATGCACAGGATTGTGAGGAGATGTAGAGGGTTTGTAGACTCCACTAGTATCAACATGTGCACTAGCCTCCCCTCCATCAAGGACATTTTCATAAAGCAATGCCTCTAGAAGGCAGTATCCATCATGATGGACCCTCACCATCCAGGACATTCTCTCTTCTCATTGCTACCACACTGAGGAAGTACAGCAGTCTGAGGATCCACACTCAACAGTTTAGGGACAGCTCCTTTCCCTCTATCATCAGATTTCTAGACAGTCCATGATCCCATGAATACTACCTCACTATTTTGATCTTTTTTTTACACTATTTATTTATTTTTTATATTTTTAAATCATAACTTCCAGTAATTTTATGTATTGCTGCTTTCACAAATCATGGACAGTCCTGAAATCTGTTGATGGAGTGGAAGAAGCTACATACAATTATATAGTTCTATAATACACACACACACACACACACACACACACACACACACACACACACACACACACACACACACACACACACACACACACACACACACACACACACACACACACACACACACACACACACTCCCCGCACCCCCCCCCACCAGCCCAGGACTGCCTAAGAGGAAGAAGATTTCATCCACTCTCAGTCTAGATCTCATAAACTGGGGGGTGTTGTTTGATTATGGAGAGATCTGAAATGAAGCTGTGGCATAAATAATGTCTATTGAATGTCACATTCCCATCCAGTGAAGTTCTCGAGTGTCACCTCTGGGTACAAGCCCACCTATCCAAAACCATGAATATTCTCTATGGGCTCTTATATCAAGAAGGATTGCAACTGGTCTTTGGAGATGGTGGTGATCAACAGGAAATAATTTCTGATCGTGACCTCTTCTGACACTGAGACATGTAAATCTTGTTAAAGCCTGCACCAGAGCCGATATTTATCTGGATAATGCACTTTATAACTCCACTGTTTTATATATGGCTCAAAGAAGCAAGTCAAGGTCAGGCAGTAAATACTGCCCCCAACAAACATTATCTGCTCAACGGGATTTTAGTAAGGGGACAATTTCCCATACGTTTACATTCAGAGTGCTATGAAATTCAGATAATGGTAGTCAGATTTCTATTTAAATTTACAAAATGCAATCTGTAATCTTCAGGATCTTGGATCATTTCATTTCAGAAAAAATATTCCTTGAATAAAATCCATTTAAGCTTCAACTTATGAAAATTCAGAACCTGATCGCCTAACTCATCTGACCACCACCCTTCTCTCTGCCACAGTTTAATCTGCTCTGACTCACAGCAGCTTGCAAACATTGTTTAAAATCTGTTAGCATAGAACATAGAACAGTACAGTACAGGCTCTTCAGCCCACAATGTTGTACTAACCTTTTAACCTACTCCAAGATCAATCTAACCCTTCCATAAGCCCATACAACCATAAGGCAGGGGCAGAATTAGGCCATTTGGTCCACCGAGTCTGTTTTGCCATTACATCATGGCTGATTTATTATCCCTCTCACCCCCATTCTTCTGCCTTCTCCCCATAACCTTTGATACCCTTACTAATCAAGAACCTATCAACACTAGCTTTAAATAGACTCAATGACTTGGCCTCTGCAGTTGTCTCTAGCAATGAATTCTATAGATTCTCTTGCTAAAGAAAATCTTCTTCTCTAAAAGTATGTCCTTCTATTCTGAGGCCATGCCCTCTAGTCCTAGACTCCTCCACTATAGGGAATGCCCTCTCCATGTCCACTCTGTCTAGGCCTTTCTATATTCAATAGGTTTCAATAATGTCACCCCTCATTCCCTCCTACATGTTAGATATTAATTTTGTATAATTTTCATAGTTTACCTGATGGATTCTTTCAAACGAGAGATTCTGTCCAAATGATATTGTCATTTAAAAAAAAATTGGATAGGTATATGGACATGAAAGGAATAGAGCGTTATGGCCTGAGTGCAGGTTGGTGGGACTAGGTGAGAGTAAGTGTTCGGCATGGACTAGAAGGGCCAAGATGCCCTGTTTCTGTGCTGTAATTGTTATATGGTTATATACTCCTCAAGATCCACCTATTCACTCCTCTTAAAAATTAACTGTTTATGATCTCAGTTTTCTCATGAGGACTGTTCACTGCCGGATGAGTCTAATTTCTCACTGTGACCCCCACAATTCCAAACTCCTTTTCTGTTTAGGGATGAAATTAATCAAATACAGGCCAGGGAAGTACTGGCAATTGTCCATAAGTACAACGCATTAAGAGATCGAGAAAGAGAAAATTAAATCACATCTACTCCACTGCCACAATAAGGCGAAATTCAGGCTGCAGAATCAACACCTCATATCCCATCTTGATAGCCTCCTAACTGATGGTATGAATATCCAATTCTCCAACTTCCAATAATTTCTTCCTTCTTTTATTTTTCTCCTTTCCCCATTCTGGTTCAAGAACGCATATAGTGTGCTGGCCTTCATTTGTTGGGGGACTGAGTTCAAGAGCATTAAGTTATGTTGCAGCTCTGTGAAACTCTGATTAGAGAACACTTGGAGTATTATGTTTGATTTTGGTCACTTCATTATGGGAAGGATATGAAAGGAGATTTACCTAGATGCTGCCTGTATTAGAGACCATGATTTGTGAGGAAAGTTTTAGTGAACTAGGGCTTTTTTCTTTGGAGTGAAGGAGGATGAGAGGTGTCTTGATAGAGGTGTACAAGATTATAAGAGGCATAGATTGACTGGATAGCAAGAAACATTTTCCCAGGGTGTAACTGGCTAATATGAGAAGTCATAATTTTAGTGATCGGAGGAAAGTATAGCTGTGATGTCAGAAATACTTTTTTTTACACAGTGGCAGGTATGTGGAACGTACTGCCGGGAGTGGTGATGTGACTGGCACATAGGGACATTTAAGGGACTCTTAAATAGGCACAAGGATGAAAGAAAAATGGAGGACTATGTGGGAGGTAAGTATTAGATTAATCTTGGAGTAGATTAAAAGGTCGGCACAACATAATGAGTGGAATGGCCTGTACTATGCTGTAGCATTTGATCTTTTATGTTCTGTGTTCTAAATGCTGTCCTTTCACTGTACTTTGTGTGGTGAACTACATATACCTGTCTGGACATGTCCCCCCGCTGACTGCTCCTGTGGCTCCTCCCACTGACTGTGGCTCCTCCCACAGACCCCGGTATAAAGGCGATTGGAGCCTGGGCCCTGCCCTCAGTCTCCAGGATGTAGTATGGTGGTCAATTGCTGCTTGTTCTTTCTTCCAGCCAATAAAAGCCTATATCTTGCCTCACGTCTTGGAGAGTTATTGATGGTGCATCACTTTGTGAATAAAATTCTAGCTTATTTATTGCAGAATTACTTATAGCCAAAGCTTGGTAAGGCTGAACATCTCCCAAGTTCCAACCCCACATCCCCATCTCCCACTTTTTATTTATTCCCATGTTTGTCCTTTTGGAAATAACCTCTTTTTGGGGGCTGACCAAGTAAAATAGTTCAAAATGTTGCAGAGCCTTAGGAACGTAGGTGTGAAGAAGACACATCTACCTTTAATAACACCTGTATATGTCGTGGAATTTGTAAACTTTGCGGCAGCAGTACAATGTATTACATGATAAACAAAGAAAGACAACTGAATATATATGCATGTATATGTATTTTAAATAGTTATATATAAAAAAAGTAGCGAGGTAGTGTTCATGGGTTCAATATCCATTTAGAAATTGGATGGTAGAGGGGAAGACGCTGTTCCTGAATTGTTGAGTGTGTGCCTTCAGGCTCCTGTACCTCCTTCCTGTGGTAACAATGAGAAGAGGGCACGCCCTGGGTGGTAGGGGTCCTTAATAATGGAAGCCGCCTTTCTGAGGTGCCACTCCTTGAAGATGTCCTGGATACTATGGAGGCTAGTACCCATGATGGAGCTGACAAATTTTACAACTTTCTGCAGCTTATTTTGATCCGGTGAAGTAGCCTCCTCCCCCATACCAGACGGTGATGCAGCCTGTCAGAATGCTCTCTACAGTACATCAGTAGAAGTTTTCGAATCTTTCCAGGGTCGCTTCAGGATAGTTAAATTTGGCTTGTGGGGGGAGGAGGAGTGGGACTAACAAATGGATGGCAGACCAGCAATCATAAAAGATGGGGGTTTCGCTCAATTTCAAGGGTTTACAAAATAACGAGTGTTTGGTTTGGGCTGGGTCTGTTTGGACAAGGGTATGAGGGCAGCAGTGTTAACAGGGAGGTTATGCAAACACCAATAGTCCTGGAACTATCCTGTGAGGTACAAGACATGAAGCAAGTGTGGCTCAACCTCTGATGATTCATCACTCCTTAATGCTAATTTCATCATTATGTCAACCTGTGATTAATTAAAGTACCACACACTTCAATGGAGACTGGAGCTAGGTCAAATTTATAATAGGAGATATTAAAAATTCATATTCAGATTGGCAATGCTAACGGCAGGAGTTTGTAAATTTAGCACATTGGAGTCTGTCGCTGAAATCCACTTCGATGAAGTACATGGAAACAAAGTTTGACAGCAGACTACAACACATAGATAGTGATACATAGTTAGCATGCTGCTTACAGATTATGATTTATTTTTATTTAGATAAAGATCCGTAACAGCCTGTTCAGGCCTAATGAGCCCATGCCTTCCAATTCCACCCAATTTACCTACTAGCCTCTTTCCACACTTACATTACCCTCTGAGGGAAGAAGTTCCCTCTCATGCTCCCCTTAAATATTTCACCTTTGACCCTTAACCCTGACCTCTAGTTCTCATGTGACCAATTAACCAACTAACCTGTAACTCTTTGGGATGTGGAAGGAAACCTGAGCAGTCACAGAGGGAGCGTGCAAGCTGCTTACTGATAGCAGCAGAACTGAGCCCATGACACTGGCGCTGAAATAGCACCATGCTAACCACTGTGCTAGCGTGCTGCTCCGATAAGATCACAAGAGGAATTTCCGGACAATGGTGTGGTGGGCACAGGTGAGAAGACTGAGATCATACTTGATCCTTCTGCATCGTTTCATGGACCTGATATGTTATTATATACTGATTCCTAGGGAAAGTAAGTAAGTATCATGACGAAAATGCAACACCCAGAATGCATGCCCCGGTGATGCAATAGCAATACTCTCACTTCCTGAAGGCACTGAGCACCATCCACTATGTCAGCAGAGGCTCTCAAAATAAGATGAGGTATAAGGAAGAAAGATATGATCTTGGATTAGATTTATTTGTCGCAGGTATATTGCAACATCAAGCATACACTGGAATGCTTGTGGCAATGACCAGCACAGTCTGAGGATGTGCAGTGGGCACCTGTGACTGTCATCCTGCTCCGACACCAACTTAGCATGGCCACAACTTGCTAACCATAACCTGTATGTCTTTGAAATGTGGGAGGAAGCTGAAGCATTGGGAGGAAATCTGATTTCGTCCTGAAACGTCGACAGTACTCATTTCCTAGATGTGACCTGGCCTGCTGAGTTCTTCCAGCATTTTGCGTGTGTTGCTCGGATTTCCAGCAGATTCTCTCTTGTTTGTGGAAGGAAATCCGTGGGGAGAACATACAAACTTCTTACAGACTGTGATGGGAATTGAACCCAGGTTGCTGATTGCTGGCTTTGGAGGTCTTTCAAATGGTCGTCAGAGTTACAAGGTATGGGGCTAGTCACTACAAGGAGAAGTGCTTGGATTTTTTTTGGTGGATCTCTGGAACTTTTTACCACTATGAAGGTTAAATTATTAGTAGGATTTAAACTTAGGGTGGTGGGGTGGAGATACGTCTCCACCAAAGGAGATGTAAGGCTCCATGCCTCTGCTAGCCTGCAGGTCACCCTGGGACAAGGTGTAGCACCTGATTAACTAGTGCTGCAATGGGGCCACGGGAAGCCATGGCAGGAGGGGGCGGAGGTCGAATGAGCAGACGGTGCATATCACAAATCCTGGTTATGTGATCACTGATGCCAGGCAAACAATCCCTGAAGAGCATTGATAATGGCTGTGGTCACTGGTCTTGCAGAGACACTGACCAGAGGAAGGCAACGGCAGGCCTCTTCTGTAGATTTGCAGAGAACTATCATGGTCATGTGACCATGATCACCCATGTCATATGACATGGCATGTAATTATGATGATGATGACATAAACTGAAGGTAGATAATTGTACTGGACAGATTATTAGGATCTATAGGGAACTGGCACAGAGGAGGAGATGAGGCTTGTGGTAGATCAGCCATGATCATGTTGAATAGTGAGGCAAGCTTGAGGGTCCAAGTAGTTGAATCCTGCTTTGACTTTCTTGTGTTATTGGATAGTCCTGAAACAACCTTAAAATGACTGTGAGGTTAGTGGTCAGTTATACCTTTCAAAACTAAAAGAGATGGGTTTTACTCAGACAAGATTACTGAGGGACAATGGAGTAACTGAGGGTAGGTGCTGCCATGACATAGATGATAGAACAGTTTGCCAGGCAGAATGGCCTTGTCCTGTTCCTGTGCAGTGAAAAGTTAGTAGGAAACCTCGCAATATTGCAGAACCCAATCCTTAGGGCAGTGTGGGAGTGTGGAGGTTAGTGTAATGCTGTTACAACGCCAGTTTCAATTTTGCTGCTGTCTGAAGGGAGAATGTATGTCCTCCCTGTGAACACCTGGGTTTCCTCCGAGTGCTCTGGTTCCCAGCTACCCCCAGAGTCCAAAGGTATATCAGTTGCCAGGTTAATCGGTCAAATGACACTAGAACTAGAGGTCATAGGTAAAGACTGAAAGTTGAAATATTTAAGGGAAGCCTGAGGGGGGAAGGGAATCTTCTTCACGTAGAGGGTGGTAGGAGTGTGGAACGAGCTGCCAAAAAAAGTGATGGGTGTGGGTTTGATTGCAACATTTAAGAGAAGTTTGGATAACTACATGGATGGGAGAGGTATGGACTGTTATGTCATGGTTCTCTATGACTCTGTGGGTATAACTGGGCTGTGCAGGCTCGTTGGGCCAGAAAAGCTTTTTCCTGTGCTGAATCTCTAAATAAAATAAATAAATTAAAAACAAAATAGCTGAAGCAAAATCATTTTTGCCTTGTTTTAGTGAGAATCGTCATTATTTTACTCTTTAACTTGGTTCTTCACACTTCACACTTGCTATTGTAGCGAAGGTGTTCAGTTGAATCAATTGGATAATGTATCAGCTTCAATGGGTTTTGCAAAGACAAGGGTACTTCATGTCAAAGCAGTGAGTGGAGAGGCAGACTCACCCAGAACAATGACAGACAACGCTCTATCATTATTTCACAGCCACAAGCTTACAATACACTTTTCCCAGAACCTGATGTTGGTTGTGGTCATGAACTATCTGACAAATGTTGTCCGTGTCAGTGTTGTTCACTGGTGCATCTTCTTTCAATGTGTGTCTTGAAGAAATACTTCACTGTTCAGATTCAGATTTGTTTATCACTTGTGCAGTGAAATGCGTCTTTTGTGTTTACAGGCAACACACCTTAATGATGTGTTGGGGGCAGCCCACAAGCATCAGGTTTAATATCACCAGCGTATTTCGAGAAATTTGTTGTTGTAAGGCAGCAGTACATTGCAATACATGGCAATAAAAACTAAATCACAGTAAGTGTATTTGTGTATAGAAAATCAATCAAAGCAATGAAACTACATCAAAGCAAGCCCTCTCCCTCCCCCCACCCACCCACCCACCCACACAGTCCTCCCAACTCCAGGATAAGGCCCCAGGCTGCCGTCTGACTTGCATTTATCCCAGACTTCCCCTGTAGATGTCAGACCCGTAGACCCAGGGCTTCATCTATCTGGTTTCTACGTCTGGTCTTCTGATTGACCTTATGCTCATGTGGACCTCTGATCCCAGGGCCCATGACCTGTGACCTCGTGTGTCCTCATCCACAGCGCTTGCCAGCCTGACATCCGTGGACGTCTTTCCACATCACTGGCCTTTGAATGTGGAGCAGAGGACCAGGCACAAGTGATTCTGCACGTGCTGGAAATGCTGAAGGAACTCAGCAAGTCAAGTAGCATCTAGGGGAGGGAGATGAACCCTTGGGTGTGTTGATTGTTAATGCATGGTCACTTAATGTTTCAATGTACATGTGATAAACAAATCTGAATCTGCTAGAACTCCCTCTGATCCTAATGAGCATCTTGAATGCACAAATGCAACAAGAACTGTTTCTATTAAGCCATCCAAAGAACCAAGCTTCGATTTATCATTAATATGTAATGCACCAAACACAAGTGAAATTCAAGATTCAAGAGTACTTATGTGTATATTGAGACATACAGTCAAATGCGTCATTTGCATTAACAAGCAACACAACAAAAGGTGTCCTGGGGCAGCCCGCCAAGGGCCGCCATACATTCTGATGCTAACATTGCATGCTCTCAACGCTCAGCAAAACAACACAGAACACAACAACAAAGGCAAAAACAATCCCTTTTCCTCCCTTTGCTAATTTTCAATAATGGTTCTTAGAATGAAAGATTTACATTTAGCCCAATTTCAATGTGTAGAGAATGGTGATGGATTCATGCATGTTTTGTGAATACCCACTCAAACATATTCAGGCCATATGTTTGGCTCTTATATTTGCGATGAATTATGTAGCCTCAGTCTGAACAGGATGTAAATATTGTCTGCTTCCTATATTGGCAATGCCAAGATATTGGGCATGGACTCAGATCTATACACAACATCAGATCTATTCACTGTATTTCTTGAAGAGGAGGTGCAGAATGTGTTCCCAAGAACCTATGAAAAAACATCGTGTGACAATCATGAAACATCAAATTTTCCATTCCATGACAAGTAAAAGAACCAGTCTGACTCTTAGCCTTCTTGTCTCATTGTGAGAGTCACTGCTGACATAGTGGATGGTGCTCAGCGACTTCTGAAAGTTTGTGTCCTATTATAGCATCACTTTGGCACATTCAGTTTCTCCCCTCCTCCTGAGACTGTCCATTTCAATTTACCACTGTTTGAAGAAGATGAGTTTTTTGTAACGGCAGGCCAGGCAACATCTTTGGAAGGAAGTGAACAGCCGATATTTTGGGTCATGGCCCTATGTCAGGACTGGAAAGGAAGGGGGAAGGAACCAGGATAAGGAGGTGGGTGGAATGGAAGGAGTGCAGGCTGGCAGGTGATAGGTGAGATCATAAACACAAGAGAATCAATATTTGACTTGACCAACCACAGTGGCCGAACAACAAGGTCTGAAGGAGAAGGAATCCGAAAAGAAGGAATCCGTACCTGATCTCGCCATCTTATTCTGGCTTCTGCCTCCTTCCCTTCCAATCTTAATGAAGAGTCCCAGCCCCATAACCATTGCACTAACTGCCACGCTACCACGCCACCTGTCCATGTACCTATTTGAACTTCCCTTAAACATAACAATTGAATCCCCCACTTCCACTTGCAGTTCATTCCACACTCGCGCTCTGAGTGAAGAAGTTCCCTCTCTGATTCCTTTTTCACCCTTAACCTATGACCCTTAGTTCTTGTTCTAGTCTCATCCAACCTGAGGAGTAAGTCCTGCCAGCATTCACCCCAACTATCCCCCTCATCATTTTGTATAGCTCTAAAGGATCTCCATTATGTTCAATGTTTTCATTAGATATGTAGGGAATGGAGAGGAGGCTGGTTTCTGTGATGAGATGAGCTGTGTCAGTGGTCCACTGAGGAAGAATTTCAAATTCAGTTTGCGAGGGAGAAACTTAGGTTCAGAGCTAAATAAAGGAATGAACATTGCAATGAGAACAGAATTGACTAAGGCTGTCTGAAGAATAAAACAATACGAGCTGCAGCAAATATTTTAGAGTTATTTCAGAAATCTGAGTCAGGCTATATCCCTGTGAGGTAGAGAGACTCCACAGGAAGAATGCTGACTAAAAAAGTTAAGGATGGTATTAAATTGAAAGGAAAGATGCACATTGTTGTGAAGATTTGTGACAAGTCCAGGGATTGGAACATTTTTAGATAATGACAAAGGCTACCTTAAAATAAATATGTAAAATACGAGACAAGACAGAAGGATCTCCTACTTCTACTGGCGCATGAATGATAGAAAAAAAACAAAGGGTTATGTATGAGGGAAGGGCTAGATCAACCTTAGAGTAAGTTAAAATGTTGGTACAACATTGGGTGCTGGTGGGCCTTTCCTGTGCTGTAGTGTTCTCTGTTCTATGTAAAAATGAAGAGAAAACTCAAGTAAAGTTGGTACTCTTAACTGATGAGACAGGAGAATCATAATAGGAGCTGGAGAAATGGAAGAGAATTTAAATTATCATTTAGACTCATTGATAAGGGACACTAAATTAACATAATCTAAATTTGTATTTTTCTATGCAGTTGTTTTCCTTAGCTTTGTAAGGACGATGTAGATGTTGATCAAGTTTGGGACATTAGTTTCTGTGGTTGTCATCAACAGTTACAGGGAAATGATCATCAGAGTGTGGATGTAAAATCAATACCAACATTGGATTTCCTTTCCCCAGAGAGTTGTAGAGGCTGAGTCTTTGAGGATTTTCAACATGAAGATTCATCTGACATTCTTCTGGATCTCACTGTCTCCATCTCAGAAGACAAACTTGACACCGCTATCTACTGTAAACCCACGGGCTCCCACAATTACTTTGACTGCACCTGCTCCCGACCCATCTCCTGTTAAGGATGTCATCTCTTTATCTTAAATTCTGTGGAAAAGATTCTGATAATCAACCACTCATATTTTCCCCTGTAACATCTCTAACCCAGCCTCCTACATTCCAGTTAGAATGTACACAGCCAAAGTAATCTCACCTTATAGCTACAACCCTCCATACCTGGCTACATCCTGGTGAATACTCTTTATATCCACCACATCATTGGTGTAGTGTGGTGACCAGAGTTGTACACATTGCTAATTTTTGTACAATGGCAACTTCTTGCCACACTCAATGCTGCAGCCCATGAAAGCAAGTGTACGAATAACTTTTTTCCACAACTTATCCACCTGTTGGGTGGTGGGGTGGAGATACGTCTCTACCAATGGAGGAGTAAGGAGCTCCTTCCCTCTGCGAGCCTGCAGGTCACCCTTGGACAAAGTGTAGCACCTGCCTATCCCCCCACCACTGGATCAGGGTTACATAAAGCCATGGGAGCAGGTGATGAATGGCTGTATGAGAAGCTGGTGCATATCACGTCTTGGTAATGCGAACATCGGTGCCAGGCAGACAATCTCTGAGGAGAATTTATAATTGCTGGGGTTACCTGACTTATAAAGACACTGCTCAGAAGGCGGCAATGGCAAACCACTTTTGTAGAAAAATTTACCAAGAACAAACATGGCAATATGTGGTGTGAAGGACTGTTCAAATCCTGTACCATTCTATGTTCCCAAATCACTCCTGATGTCATAACCAGGGATCGTATGTAAAAGAATTTTTTTTTGTCAGTTAGTATGTGGACCGTCTTTACTTGATTTCACCTCAGGGGTCTGCATTGTCCTTGGTTTGTTTTCCTTTCACATCCAATTGTTTGTCTTTGTCCTAGCTCTTGTTTCTCATTTGGGATCATGGGAATTGTTAAACTCTTTGTTTTCATCACTTGTATTCAATGTGGTTTAATTTAATGAACACAGTAATGACAATGTCTGGAATTCCTATGTGCTCCAGGGTGTATTTCAAGGGGGTACACTAACACATCTGATCCTTCTACCAATCAATTTGAAACTTATTTCCCCTTTAGTATCATCTTTATTCAAGGAAATATAATGTGTCCCTTCATCCCTTTCTAGATTCCTCACAATTCACTCCCCCTCAGCTTACTTGCTGGCTGGGTTGTCTCACCTCAGAATGGACATTCACCTGACCTGGCAACACTATCATGAACCTCAGAGCCTCTCTCATGACATCAAGGGACATGGGGTTAGTGGAGGACAGCAATGCTGAAGTGAAATATCCATTACCATCTCCCTGAATGGCCGAGCAGGACCTATGCTTTGGAATTTTCTGTATTTGTTTTTCACTGTACCCCAGTACACGTGACATTAATAAACTCGGTACCAATTTCCAACAGCCACAATGGGCAAAGTGACTCTCTGCAACTCCTTTCTCTGTGCTGTAGTGATCAGATTAGAGTGGTGCAGCTAATATTTGATACATTTCTAAGATGCCTTCCCTGCATTATACTTTAGGCCTTGCCCAATACAGTTGGAACTTCCTGCATGCCTTCTTGACCTAGTCCTAGTATACTCAGGGCACCCTGATCACACAACCTCACTGCCCCTGTGTGTATCTTAGTATCCCATTGTTTGCTTTGTGTTCCAACTACCAGCCTCTCGCTCGCTGCTGCCAGAGGATAGTGTCTGCACGTGATGGTCCCTCTCTCTCCCTCTCGCTCGCTGCTCCCAAAGGAAGGCCTCTGTTTAGATTCTCCCGTTCTCCCTCAATGCTATTGCAGAAGATGATGTCGGGGCAAGGTTTAATGAGCTTTGCGGATTGGACTCTGTAATTCACATTACGATGTGTTTCTACTTTCTGGTTGCTCCTCTTTTGTTGCTGTTAAGAGTGACTTTTGAATCAGGCGGCCTACTGAGCTGGACTGAAACAGGCCTGGACTCTTGATTTTGTGTTTTATATTTTGAGTCTTTCACCCTTTTATTTTGTTGCTATGTATGTGATTTTTTTTCTGCACAGGGGGAGGGGTTTGATGTTTTTTTGAACGGGTTGGGGTTCCATGTTTTTCTTTGTTTTGTGGCTGTCTGTGGGGAAGATGATTCCTAGGGTTGTATACTGCATGCATACTTTGATAATAAATGTACTTTGAATCGTTGAATCTTTCAATCTTTGAGCTCCTTTCCCCCTCCCAATGTATGACCTCACCCATCCCCGGATCAAATTCCATTTACCAGAGTTCCACCCACCCAAACACTGGATGGATTTCTTCCTGCAGTTGAAGACATTCTTCTTCATTAGCAGCAACTCTTGTCAATTTTTGTGTCTGAGAGCTCCTTAATCATGTTCTCGACAGTCAGGTCCGTGTTACTGACTAATACTTAGCACGCAGAGTAAGTCATCTGACATGGAGCTCACAGGACTGCGAGGTGGAGAGGAAAAGCATTAACCTTTCAGATCGATGACCTTTTGTCATGAGCAGTCATGATGATCTTAAAGAAGGGTGAGGAAATTAAATTATCAGGGAACGAAAAACAAAGTAATAAAATATTCTGGGCACTCAGAACAGAAATAGGAGCAATATGAGACCAAAACAAGATGTTGGTGTTGGAAATAGAACCATAGAGTCATGGAGTTTTGCAGCACTGAAACAGCCCTTCAGCCCATCATCTCCATTTCTATCCCTTTGCCCATCTACTTTAATCCCATTTGTAGGTTCGCATCCTACTCTTTGCTTTTTTATGTGCCTCTTAAACATAAGGTCAGATGAAGTGGTAAATGCGGGCTCACTTTTAACATTTAAGAAAAACTTGGACAGGTATATGGATGAGAGGTGTATGGAGGGATATGGTCCAGGTGCAGATCAGTGGGACTAGGCAGAAAAATGGTTCAGCGCAGCCAAGAAGGGCCTGTTTCTGTGCTGTAATGTTCTATGGTTCTGTGATTGTATCCGATTCATTCACTTCCACTCGCAGAATATTCCAGATATCAACTGTTACGTTTTTTAACTTCAGAATATAAAACTAATTTTTTAAAAAAATATGGGAGCCCAGGAGAACATGACTTAGTTTCGTTTTTACTTTAGGGAGGCGTGCACATGTGACTTGGTGGTGTAATGACATATGCCATTCACGTACTTTTGCATATAACCCATAATGAGTTATTTAAACAAACAAGGAATGCTTAATCAAACATTATATTTACAATATTACTCAAATATTAAATATGCGACACTCCTCCTTGCTTAACTATAAACTCCAACTCAATCTCGAATGCATCCCAACATATATACAGCACTGTGCAAAAGACTTAGGCAGATATATGTATAGTAATTTTATGTATTGCACTGTACCGCAGCTGCTTCAAAAAAGCAAATGACATGGCATACAGTATGTGAGTGATGATATACCTGATTCTCATAGGGGTCTCTCTTGTGGACTGAGTGGGAAGGGAACAGGGAGAAATAAATCATGATTGGGGAAAGAGGGAGGAGTGGGAGCGGGAAGCACCAGAGAGATATTCTGTAATGATTAATAAACCAATTGTTTGGAATCAAATGACCTTGCCTGGAGTCCCAGGGCTGGATGTGTCTGCACACACACACCAACCCCCCCCCAACACTCCTTTTCTTTTCTTTTTAAATCTTTTTATTAATTTTAAGAAAAACTTAAGTGAAATATGAATACAAAACGTTTGAGAGTACATAATTAATAGTTTAAATAGACAATCAGATATGTAATAATCAATATATAAAGCCTCCCAAACTCATAGTATTAATGTAAAAGAATCGAAAAAGAGAAAAAAAACCCCAACAAAAAAAAACTAAAAGAAAACTTAAAAAAAAACTAACCAACATGGGCAATTGCATAATGTTAAATACATACAGTAGTGCCGATAACTCCGAACCTCCATCCAAATACTTAAGGATAATAACAGTAAGGTTTAGGATCAGACCATTTAACTCATATGAAAATGTTGAATAAATGGTCTCCAAGTTTCCTCAAATTTAACTGAAGAATCAAAAACCACACTTCTAATTTTTTCTAAACTCAGACAAGAAATAGTTTGAGAAAACCACTGAAATACAGTTGGAGGGTTAATTTCTTTCCAATTCAGTAAAATAGATCTTCTAGCCATTAATGTAACAAATGCAATCATTCGTTGAGATGAAGCAGATAGACGATTATTATCTATCATTGGTAAACCAAAAATTGCAGTAAAAGGATGCGGTTGGAAATTGATATTTAAAACTCTTGAAATAATATTAAAAATATCTTTCCAATAATTTTGTAAACAAGGACAAGACCAAAACATATGAGTCAATGAAGCAACATCAGAATGACATCTGTCACAGGTTGAATTAACATAAGAATAAAATCGAGCAAGTTTATCTTTAGACATGTGAGCTCTATGTACAACCTTAAATTGAATTAGGGCATGTTTAGCACAAATAGAGGACGAATTTACCAATGATAAAAATTTTTCCCATTGCTCAGTAGATATAGGACAATGCAATTCTTCTTGCCATTCCTTCTTAATTTTTTCTGATACATCTGGCTGTACACTCATAATCATATTATAAATGATAGCTACTAAACACTTTTGACAAGGATTGAGGGCTAAAATTCTTTCTGTAATGTCCAATGGACATTCTTTCGAAAAAGACTTTAATTCATTATACAGAAAATTTCTGACTTGCAAATATCTAAAAAAATGGGTTTTAGGTAAATTATATTTATTAGATAGCTGTTCAAAGGACATAATGTTATCATCCAAAAACAGATCACGAAAACATGTTATACCTTTTGTTTTCCATAAAAGAAAAGCTTGATCTATAGATGAAGGCCGAAAGAAGTAGTTAGATATTATAGGACATGACAGCATAAACTTATTCAAGCCAAAAAATTTATGAAATTGAAACCAAATTCGTAATGTATACTTGACTATGGGATTAGTTATCTGTTTATTCATTTTGAATAATGAAAAAGGAAGTGAAGATCCTAAGATTGAGATCAGTGAAAAATCTGGCACAGATTTACATTCCAAATTTACCCATTGTGGGCAAGCAGCTGTAGTCGATTCTTGTGTCCAGAATATTAAATACCGTATATTAACTGCCCAATAGTAAAATCTTAAGTTTGGTAGAGCCAAGCCGCCTCCTTCTTAGGCTTCTGTAAATATTTTTTGCCTAGTCTAGGATTTTTGTTCTGCCACAAATAAGAAGATATTTTAGAGTCAACCATATCAAAAAAAGATTTAGGAATAAAAATTGGTAATGCTTGAAATAAATATAAAAATTTAGGTAGTATCATCATCTTAATGGCATTAACTCTGCCTACCAAAGACAATGATAATGGAGACCACCTATTAGCAAGTTGCTTAATTTGATCGATTAAAGGTAGAAAATTAATTTTAAATAAATCTTTATGTTTTTTTTAGTAATTTTAATACCTAAATAAGTAAAATAATCTGTAACAATTCTATATGGTACATGATTATAAATTGGAACTTGCATATTTAATGGAATAGTTCACTCTTATTAAAATTCAATTTATAACCAGAAAAGTTACTAAATTGAGCGAGCAAAGAAGAAATAGCAGGAATAGATCTTTCAGGATCAGATATATATAATAACAAGTCATCCGCATATAATGATTCCTTATACGTCGTCTCCCCATGGGTAATACCGAAAATATTGGGTGATTCATGAATAGCTATAGCCAAGGGTTCTAAAGCAATGTCAAATAATAAAGGACTTAAAGGACAACCTTGCCTTGTACCACGAAATAGCTGAAAAAAAGGGGATCTTTGATTATTGGTAAAAACCGAAGCTAAGGGTTTATGGTATATTAATTTAATCCATGATATAAATTTTGAACTAAAATTAAAATGTTCCATTGTATTAAATAAATATGGCCATTCGACTCTATCAAATGCTTTTTCGGCATCTAAAGAAATGGCACATTCTGGTATTTTAGATGAAGAGGTATAAATAATATTAATTAATTTTCTAATGTTAAAAGATGAATAGCGATTTTTAATAAATCCAGTCTGATCTTCAGAAATAATTCGAGGTAATATATTTTCTAATCTAACAGCCAAAATTTTACTAAAAATCTTAAAATCCGTATTCAACAAGGATATAGGCCGATAGGATGCGCATTCAGTAGGGTCTTTATCTTTTTTAAGAATTAAAGAAATAGAAGCTTCATAAAAAGATTGTGGTAGTTTACCTATACTTAATGCATCTTTAAAAATTTTACAAAGCCAAAGAGAAAGTATGGAAGAAAAAGATTTAAAAAATTCTGTAGAAAAACCATCTGGACCAGAAGCTTTACCCGAATTCATTGAAAAAATAGCCTTTTCTATTTCAGACTCCATAATAGGTGTATCCAAAAATACACTATCCTCAACAGTTACTTTTGGAATATTCAATTTCCTTAAAAATTCATTTATTATAGAAGAGTCCTTAGTACATTCTGATTGATATAAAGAATTATAAAAATCTTGAAAGGCTTTATTTATCTCTTTGTGATTGATCGTCAAAGTACCATCTTGTTTACGAATCCTAGTAATCTGTCGATTATCCGAAACAATTTTCAATTGGTTAGCTAGTAATTTACCAGACTTACCTCCATATATATAGAATTGGGCTTTTGATTTAATTAACTGACTTTCAATCGAGGAGGATAATAGTAAGCTATGCTCCATTTGAAGTTCCACTCTTTCTTTATAAAGTTCTTTGCTAGGGGTCATTGAATAAATCTTGTCAATTGCTTTGATTTTATCAACTAGTATTAATATTTTAGAATTAGTTCGTTTCCTAACTCCAGCAGAATATGAAATAATCTGTCCATGAATATATGCCTTAAAAGTATCCCACAAAGTTCCACTAGAGATCTCTGCTGTAAAATTTGTTGAGAAAAACAAATCAATTTGCTGTTTAATAAAGTTGACAAAGTCAGGATCCTGCAATAAAACAGGATTAAACCTCCAACCTTTAGTATTAATATATGAATCCGTCATCTTAATAGATAACTTCAAAGGTGCATGATCAGATATGGTAATAGAGTCATATTTACAATCCATAACATCTGTAAGTAAATGGTGATCAATGAAAAAGTAATCAATTCTTGAGTAATTATGGTAAACATGGGAAAAGTATGAAAACTCTTTGTCATTAGGGTGTAACAAATGCCAAATTTCACAAATAGCTGGATCAATCATAAAAGAGTTAATGAGAGAAGCCGATTTATTCGGAAGAGTTTGGGTGGGCTTGGATCTATCCATCAAAGGGTTTAAACAACATCACCACTCCTGGTATTCCTTCTCTACCACCTGTCCCTCAACCCTTCCATAGCGCTCCACCCTCGCTATACCCAGCATCTTTTGTCTCTTGTCAGATTTACAAGCTCACTCTCTGCTCCACCTTAACAAACACAGTCCTATGCAAAACTGTTCAGACACCCTAACTATTACCTAAGACTAAGAATATGCCTAAGACTTTTGCCCAATGTGGTGAACTACATATACCTGTCTGGACACGCCCCCCCTGCTGACTGCTCCTGTGGCTCCTCCCACAGACCCCTGTATAAAGGCGATTGGAGGCACTGCTCCTCCCTCAGTCTCCAGGATGTTGTGTGGTGGTCTCTTGCTGCTGATGGTGCTTTCTTCCAGCCAATAAAAGCCTACCTTGACTCACGTCTCCGAGAGTTATTGATGGTGCATCACCCAGTACTGTATATAAAGTATAAAATATAATTCAACAACTATATAGACAGCATAGCAAATTTTAAGTTGTCCCATTCAGGCCTAAAGATTTAATTGCTGTGGAAGATTTCTTACTTTTGTGGGATAACTTCTTTCTTGACAGGGCGTTCACTCTGCTTCTCAGGTGAGACTTGTGGCTGTGAAAGAATCTCAGATTCTGGGGCCTCCCCTGTGGTGGTCGGAGGAAGTGGTTCTGACTGTTCAGCTCTAGAGTTGGCTCTGTGACTGCAGGAAGAGGTCCTGACAACTCTGGACACCTTTCTTCTCTAATAATTTACTCTCCTCAACTGATTGATATGTCATCTCCAGAGGGCATCAGATGCCATCTCCACTGCGTAGGAGAGTGGTCCAGTTTTGTCTGTTTTATAGGGTCTGCTGTCGTCCCTCGATGGGATTGCTTGTCCAGGAGTGAAACGTCAAAATTCCTTGTTTGAGGAGCCCTGAATTTACCTCAGCTGTTTGTCCTGAACACTCCCTTTAAGATGAGGTTTGAGGTGTCATGGTCTCTTCTGGCAATTGCCCACCTGGCTATTGGGCCTCAATCACCTCGTTTAGTTTCCAATCATTCTCGGGTTCCACTAACTACAAACACCTGCTTTCCATCAGTAAATGCAGTATAAAAACCCTGTGACCACAGCTAGGAGCTCCTGGTTTGTTGGCTGATTCTGCTGTGAGTGGCCTTGTTTCTTGGTTTTAGGGCTGCCAGTTCTAAGGCTAGCATTGCTCCTGGATGCTGACTCCATGCTTGCTATGTTAATAATGCCTCCTGACTCTGCCTCCATGCTGGTGTTCTGCACTGGGGTTTGTCCACTGCTGTGCTTGTGCAACATGAGGAGGTACAACTGTGAGTGAAAGTCCTGACCCAGGAGCAGTGGAACTGGTGAGCTGCTGGTTGTGGAGTGTGCTCCATTGTGATATGCAAAAAGGAAGTTGTAAAGCTCCTGATTCAGTGTAATGTGTTCTGCTGACATTGCTTGCAGTGTATTGGAAACTGGACAAACCTTTCCATCCTACTATCTGTAGGTGGGTGGACTGGTGCAAATGCAATATGTTGTATTCTGTTTATTTTCAGGAATGACGGAAACTGTTCTAGAACAAACTGTCCATTGTCAGTGACTAAGTGTTCTAGAACACCAGTCCTTGAGAAGAGGCTTCTCTACACACTGTGTGTGTGGCTGTAGTGGAGGCTATTGGGAACCTGTGGTCACTCTGTAGCTGCATCTACTACCACCAAGAAATTGGTGCTCATTGAATGGCCTGGCAAAATCAGCAGGAATCCCCTTCCAGGGGAATGCAGGTTTCTCCCAGGAATGGAGAGGTGCTGCTCTTCAAGGTTCAAATTTCAAAGTGAATTTATTATCCAAGTAGATAAATATCACCATTTACAACACTGAGATTCAGTTTCTTGTGGGTATACTCTGTAAATCCAAGAACCATATTAGGATCAATGAAAGATAACAATGGGTGGACAAAGAATCAATGTGTAAAAGATGACAAACTAAGTACAAAAGAGAAAATAATACTTCTAATAATAAATAAATAAGCAATAAATAGCAAAAATGTGAGAAGAGATCTTGAAAGGAAGTCTGTAGGTTGTGGGAACAGTTCAATGATGGGGTAAGTGATGTTCAGTGAAGTTATGCTCACTGATACAAGAGTCTGATGGTTGAGGGGTAATAACTGTTTCTGAAATTGGTAGTGTGTCCTGAGGGTTCTGTGCCTTCTCCCTGATGGTAGCAGCAAGAAGAGAGCATAATTTGGGTGGTGGGAGATACTGATGATGCTGCTTTCCTGTGACTGCACTCCATGTAGATGTGTTTGATGGTGGAGAAGGCTTTACTCACTACCTTTTGTACACATCTTGTGAACATGTTGGCATCCCAAACAGTGCATGGCAAGCTGATTGATCTGCTGATATATCCCTGGCCACCAAATGAAGCTTTGAGCCAATGCTTTCATTTTGACCACACCTAGATGGCCACCATGTTGCTCCTTCAATGCTTTTGTTCTCCGTTTTGATGGTGCAACAACTCTCAATCCCCATAGAAGGCAGCTCCTGTCGAGGGCAAGCATATCCTGGCACTGGGGAAAAAATGGGGGAAACTGGAATTTTTGCTGCACATTCCAGGCATTTTGAGTGGTTAGGTAGACAGTGTGAGTTCCTTTTCTGCTCATCAAATGGATCATCTCTGCCCTAATAGGAAGACATTCAATTTGTTTTTTTTTGGGGGGGGGGAAGAATACATCAAGAAGAGTGCACTCTTTTGTAAATTTTTCAGGTATTTCCTTTTCTAAGGGTAAGTAGGATATTCCGATGGCAGTTCCATGATTGGTTATCCTCCAGTAATTGTGTCCTCTGAGAAACCGAGCCCATCTTTGCATTCATGCTGCTGCTGTTGGTGGAACATGTATGTGGATTGAAAATGAACACTAATGATTGATGGTCAGTGATGAGGGTAACCTGTGTCCCATACTGGTTGAAACATTGCACTTCCCAAACTGGACTCAAGGACACTGTCAATATGTGTAAATTTTCTCTGCAGCAGTAATGGAATGTGATGCAAATGTTGTGGGACGCTCACTCCTATCACTCTCAACACAAGACCATAAAGACATAGGAACAGAATTAGGTCAGCTGGCCCATGGAGTCTGCTCTGACATTTCGTGGCTGATCAAATTTCCCTCTCTCCTGCCTTCTCCCCATATCCCTAAATACCCTGACCAATGAAGAACCTATTGACCCCTATCTTAAATATACATAAATACTTGGCCTCCACAGCTGCCAGTCCACAGATTCAACACTCTGGCTAAAGAAATTCCACATCATCTGTTCTAAAAGGATGCCCCTCTATTCTGAGGCTGTATCCTCTGGTATTTGACTCTCCCATCATAGGAAATATCCTCTCCTCATCCACTCCATCAAAACCTTTCACCATTCAATAGGTTTCAATGAGGTCACCCATCATTCTTCTGATTTGTGAATGCAGGCCCAGAGCCATCAAATGTTCTTTGTTACAAGCCATTCAATCCTGGAATCATTTTTGTGAACCTGCTTTGAAGCCTTTCCAGTTTTAGCACATGCTTTCTAAGATAAGAGGCCCAAAACTGATCACAATAATCCAAGTGAGGCCCCTCTAGAGCTCCATAAAGTCTCAACATTACATTCTTGTTTTTATATGCTTGTCCTCTCAAAATGAATGCTAACATCAAATTTGCCTTCCTCACCAGTCTAAACCTGCAAATTAACCTTTAGGGAATCCTGCACAAGGATTCCCAAGTCCCTTTGCACCTTTTTTGTATTTTCTGTCCATTCAGGAGATAGTGTACCCTTTCATTTCTTCTACCAAAGTGCGTGACCATACACTTCCGGACACTTTATTTAATCTGTCTTTGACCATTCTCCTAATCTAAGTCCCTCTGTAACCTTTCTACTTCCTCAGAACTACTTGCCACTCCACCTATCTTCATATTGTTGCAAAGTTTGCAACAAAGTCATCAATTCCATCATCCACATCATTGACATGTAACATACAAAGAATCAGCCCCACACAGTACCCTGTGGAACACCACTAGTCACTGGCAACCAACTAGAAAAGGCTCTCCTTAGTCCCAGTCTTTGCCTCCTATCACTGCTTTATCCATGCTAGAATCTTTCCTGTAATATCATGGCTTCTAGGCTGCTAAGCAGCCTGATGTGTGGCACCCTGTCAATGGCGTTCTGTTAATTCAAGTACAAAACAATAATGGATTCTCCTTTGTGTACCCTGTTATTTATTCAAAGAATGCCATCAGATTTTTCAGGCAAGATTTTCCCTTGAGAAAGCCATGCTGATTACAGCCTATTTTATTGCCTCCAAGTACTCTGAGACCTCACCCATGGCAATTGACTCCAACATCTTCCTGACCACTGAGGTCAGACTAACTGGCCTATAGTTTCCTGTCTTCTGCCTCTCTCAAAGAGTAGAGTGATATTTGCAGAACCATTCCAATATCTAGTGATTCTTGAAAGATTGTTACTAATGCCTCAATAATCTCTTCAGCCACTTTCAGAAACCTGGGGGTGTACATCTGGTCCAGGTGACCTACCTACCTTCAGACCTGTCAAGTTCCCAAGAATCTTCTCTAGTAATGGTAACTTCACATACTTCATGACCCCTGACACCTGGAACATCTACCATACTGCTAGTATCTTCTGCAGTGAAGACTGCTGCAAAATACTTATTCAATTCATATTACACTTTGTGTAATTACTAACTCTCCATTATCATTTTCCAGCTGTTTGATATGCATTCTTGCCTCTCTTTAACACTTTATGTATCTGAAGAAAATTTTGGTATCCTCTTTAATATTTGGCTAGCTCACGTTCATATTCCATCTTTACCATACTGACTTTTTTATTTGCCTTCTGTTGGTATTTAAGTTTCCTAATCCCATGGCTTCCACCTGATGTTTACTGTATCATATGCCCTCTCTTTTGCTTTTATGTTGGCTTTGACTTGTTTGCCACAGTTGTCATTGTTCCTTTAGAATACTTCATCCTCTGGGATGTATATATCCTCTTTCCTTTCAGAATAACCTTCAGAAATTCCAGCTATAGCTGCTCTTCCATTATCCCTGCCTGAGCTCTTTTCCAGTCAATTCAGGTCACCTCTCTCATGCCTCTGTAATTTACTGATATTTCTGACTTTAGCTTCTCTTTCTGAAATTTCAGGGTGAATTTGATCATATTATGATCACTTTCCCTGAAGGGTTCTTCTACCTTAAACTCTAATCAATTCTGGTTCATTGCACAACACCCAATCCAGAATAGCTGATCCCCTAGTGGGCTCAACCACAAGCTGCTCTAAAAAGCCATTTCCTTGGGATTCACCCCTTTGGAATCCTGCACCAAACTAATTTTCTCAATTTACCTGCATCAAAATCCCCCAAGACAATTGCCCTTTTGGCATACATTTTCTATCTCCCATTGTAACTTGTAGACCAGGTCCTTGTGACTGTTCAATGTGATTTGTACATGGACCCCTAGAGTCTTTTTACTCTTGCAGTTCCTTAGCTCTATCCACAAAGATTCAACACCTTCTGACCCTATGTCTCTTTCTAATGATTTAATTTTATTTTTTTTTAACCAGCAGAGCCAGGCCACTCCTTTTTGCTTCCCTTGTCTTTCGATACAATGTGTATCCTTGGACATTAAGCTCCCAGCTATAGTCGTCTTTCAGCTATGATTCTGTGATGCCTGCAACATTATGGCTGACAATCTGTAGCTGTGCTACAAGTTAATCTACCTTGAGAATGCCATGGACATGATCCAAGACATCCCTGATCCTAGCACTTGGGAGGCAACATACTATCTGGGGTCAACATACCATCTCCGTGCCCACAGAACCTCATCTGTTCCTCTGACTAAGGAATCTCCTAGCAACACTATAGTCCTCATCACCTCTCTGCTCTTCTGAGACACAGCACCAGACTCGGTGCCAGAGACCTGGTCACTGTGGCTTCCCCCTGGTAGTTTGTCCCCCCCAATATCTTAATTTATATACTTATTGTTGAGGGGAATGGCCAAAATATTGGTTGTGCATTTGCTTTCTTTCTCCTGACTACTTCCCTGTAGTTCCAGTCTATCACCTCCTGATGGGTCAAGAGTCATTAAGCTGCAGCTCCAGTTCCTTAATACCTGGTGCAGATGTGTTTATTTGGAAAACTGGAGGTCTCCCTGTCTTCCCACATCCCACACAGTACAAAGCACTGCCCCAGAGCCATTCTCAGTCATTTACTCTGCCCTAATGGATGAGAAATGAACAAATAAGGACAGAGAAAGAATAACTTACAAGACATTGTATCTCACCCAAACCTGACTAGCCAAAGCCACTCTAATACTGGTACACTCCAAATGAATGGCTGCTCCATATGCACTTGAATTATTCTTATTGGCCCTTTTGAATAAATTCCTCTTTATTGGTCTCTCCTCAACTCGGAAAAACTGCTGCGAAACTCTGCCCTCAAAATTTTGAGCACTGCCCATGTGACATGACTGCACCTACACCATAAAGTGAGGTGCCACAGGCAAGCCTCCCTGGACGATGAGGATTATCATGTGCGAGTGTGGTGTTTGACGTCACCCTTTATCTTCTTGAAAGCCACCTCACACTGCATTGACCATTGCCATTTCTTGATCTGTAGTAATGAGTTCAAGGGGTCAAGCATAGTAGCCAGGTTTGACAGGAGCCTGCTATTGTAATTGACAAATCCTAAAAAGGACCACAACTACGACCCATGTTTTGGTCTTGGGGCAACCATCACTACTTGAATTTTCTTTGCATCCCTGTATAATCATTGTGTCCACTGTAAATGATGCTTGGTTTAAGGAATTTACTCTTGTTACTCTGTGTTCTGAACCCACAATCTTCTAATCTTTTATAACACCATCTTGAGATTTAGGAGATATTCCTTGTGACCTTGTAGCAATGTTGTCATCCAGGTAACAGAGTGCCTGGGCAGCCTTGCAGCATCTAGTCCATAGCTTTCTGACAGTGCAGGTGTAGATGTTACTCCAAAAAAAGGCTATTGTAATGATTAAACCCTTTGTGGACATTTATGGTGAGAAACACTTTGAACTCTTCCTCCATCTGTCTGTAAGTGGGCCTCAGCTAAGTCCACTTTATTGAGTGTTTCTCTCCACCCTCCTGAGAGGTTTGCAAAGGTATCCTCTATCCTGGGCAGAGGGTATTGATATACTTTCAGTACCAGGTTGATGGAGACCTTAAATCACTTCCAATGTTGACAGACCTATTGTTTTGGCCTCTTGGACCACTGGAGTTTCCCCATGAGCTCCAGTCAACCTTGGAAGGAATTCCAAGAGCCTCCATGTGATCCAGCTCACTGGCTACTTAAAGATGGTATAAAGAGCCAGATGGGCTTTGTAAGTCTTGGGTGTGGCATTTTCATTTAATACTATTTTACCCTTGATATGTTTGTGTTTTCCAATGCCATCCTTGTACAATGCTGTGGCATCATCCAGTACTTAATTCACTTTCAATTGGCTCCTTTGCTGGGGATGTGGCATGCAAATGGAGGCTGGATCGCTAATCAAGTTGTAGATGTTACAGCCAATAATGACCCCTGAATGCTGGCCCTTTTGTTTTTAACCACATACAAGCCCATTGTGGCTTGTTGGTTGTTTTATTTCTCCCTTATGAATGTCATTCCACAGGGAGTTATCTTATCTCCAGTACAAGTTCTCAGTTGGATATCTGCAAGCTTCAGTTCAGTTTCTTTGGAATGCCATTCAAGTTTATTTTGTGGAATGACTGAAACAGCCAAGCCAGCATCCGATTCCAATTCATTTGCTGTTCACCAAACCAGCTGAAGCTAGCTTTGCTAATATTGTGAAAGTAATGCAATATAACAACCTTAAGGCTATTATAGACGGGATGGTAATAGGGACAAGCTCCCTCTATCTATTAAATGCTCCCAATAGCATACTCCTCAATTAGCTTCTAACAACCAAGTCCAGCTCTTGGCCTTCACATGTGGTTTAGTTACTAAGCCCAGCAGAACCTTTTCTACTGACTGGACAAGGGGCAAAGGCGAGTTGCTGTTGCCTTAAAACCAATTGCTTCGGGTAGATGGGGTTCGTCAGCCATGGTTTGCAGCTCATCTAGGAAAACGGATCCTTTGATTTCAAATCTCCGTGCTTTGTGGCTATACCTACTCATGGGAAAGGCTTCAGGAGTAAACCCTGAGGGGAAAATTCTGGAGCTGGAGTCCCTAAGGCAGTCTCACATTAACTTCAATGCTGACAAGCAACTCCTGCAATGCTTCTGATACCAAACTGTATCAGTCTTTACCATTCCTTTGGCTTCATCAGATGCATGGAGAGTGGGAGCTTGCTCATGGGCAACAGCTTAGTCTCCTTAGTCTGCCCAGGTTTGTGTATCTAGACAGCAAGGATATAATATCCATGATCAACTGACTGGCAGAGACCAAAAATGTAAGAACATTTAGAACCAGAACCAATTTTTGATGACAATGCTTTACACATTATAAGCAGAATTGAAAGGTGCCTACCCAAGCTCTTCCGAATAAATCGGCCTCTCATTAATTCCTTTATGGTTGATGCTGGAATTTCTGAAATTTGGTGTTTTTTATACCCAATGACAAAGAATTTTCATACTTTTCTCATGTTTATCATAATTATTCAAGAATTGGGACTTCCGGTAAGATGGCAATTGTTTAGCTGCTCCGAATTTTTGTTCCGATACTATCGCTATCTTTGCACTAAATGTCTCCATTTTTTAAACCTTAGGAATTTTTTTGGTATCTCTTACTTGCCTGTGAACATATCTAACTTACAATGTCTAGCAAGAGTTCTAAATCCGGGAGAAAGGAAGCTATGGCTCCCTCAGACGAGACCCTGGCTGCGCTCGGAAAGCTCCGAGATGAAATCTTAAAGGAATTTAAAACCGCTTTCAAACAGTTGGAAGACAAACTGGATCGGATCAACGATAAAGTGGACAAGCATGCCGAACACCTATCTCGCATCGATTCGACTTCTGAAGATTTAGAAAGTTGTGTTCGATACTTAGAGACTCTCTGTTCCAGCTTAGAGGAAAAAATGTAACAAACTCCTTTCCAAAATGGTGGATCTCGAAAATTGCAGCAGACGCTGCAATCTCAGAATTCTTGGATTGCCAGAGGCGACCGAACATGGTCCAACCATGAAGTTTTTTGCCAAGTTTCTCTGAGATATTCAGGAAAGATTTGCTTCCGAACCTGCCCGAGCTCGAACGGGCACACAGAGTTTACGTTCCCCCTGGAATTCTGGGCTCCCGTCCGCGACCAGTAATCTTGTGCTTCCATCAATACCAGGTAAAACACAGTCTGATTGTAGAGGCACGTCGCAGGGGGTCTTTTCCTTTCCAGGATACAACCATTCACTTTGTGGAAGATTTTGCACCCCAGACCTTAAAGATGCGCGCTGAGTTTAAAGGTGCAATGAAAGTGCTTTTTGATCGTGGTTTTAAACCCTCTCCGCAATCCTGCTGATCTACGAATCAAGCTTAATACTGGAAAATACAAGTGGTTCAAATCAGTGAAGGAAGCTGAAGCATTTGTGGCAAGTCTTCCGGCTATCCAGTCATCTTCGGAATCTGATCGGACCTCCTAAAATGCTGGATAAGTACTCCTCGTAGTAAAATTACTTCTTCTGGACTCAGACTTCACTTGAATCACTCAGACATTATTCATTGAAACTCTTAGGGCTGTTGATAATCTCTCCCGGGATTTGGTGTGTGTGTAATCTATTTTTATTCTTGTATAACTTTATCTACAGAGTTCTACAACTGACTCTAACTTGTTTTGGAGGTTCGAAGTCTTTAGTGAAGGACTCCCTGTTTGTTGGTTCACAGTTTAATTGCTGATTTATTTTTCCCTTTTTAAAAAATATTTATTTATTTTTTCTTCACCCCTTTTTTCTAATCTCTGAATATTTTTCTCTCCTCTCTGTAAATGGTTGATAAATACTCATCTTGAATTTATAATTTTCCCCTTTTTTTTACCTTTTCCCTTTCTCTTTATTCTTATAATTTTTCGCTTGTAGGTTAGTTTTGGTTTTCTTCTGATTTTCTCTGTATTAAGTTATATTTCTGCAGAAGGTGTTCTAATCTGTAGTTATGTTTTCTAGTGCATAAACTAGTTATTATTTGCTATAGTATTTATACGGAACTGTTGTTAATGACACAGATCTGGAAGTTGTACTTGGGTTAAATTTTTTTGGTAGAGCTAGCTACCGTAGATTCCGGACTACAGAGCGCACCTGATTAAAAGCCGCTGGCTCTAATTTTAGAAATAAAATCGATTTTTTTACTTGTATAGGCCGCACCAGATTTTAGGCCGCAGGTGTCCCACGTTGTAATATGAGATATTTACACAGAAAGATATTACACGTGAGGATTTTTTAACTTTTAATTAAATCCATATGGTAACAAAAACAAATACATATTGCAAATGCTTTTTTTCAAACCGTGCCCGTAACGCGGCTACTTTTAAATATACGTTGCGTATACTTTACTGAACAACATTCCAATATCTCCTAACGACTGGTAAAAAATATATATACTGCAGCCTACCAGGAAAAGTTATTGATCGCCTTTAACTTAAAAGCAGCGTTCGCTCAGATCCAATGCCGCTCGCGTAATGCCGCTCCCCCCCTTTCCGTTTATTGCAAACGGTATTTTTCCCACAAGACGCGGCGAAACCGGGTGTGACATCATAGCATCCTGCGATGTAGTACAGAAAACAAATATAGTTAAAACTCTTCTAACTTTAACTAGAAAATGAATTACTAAGCGAAAATATTATAAACTAAATAACTGCCATAAAGGCAGCACAATGCTTTTCTTCAAGTGTTTTCCATGTTGATGAGGGTGAGTACAAATGACTGATTTACAATAATTTAATTGTGAAAGTGCGCTTGATTTATCGTACAATTTCATTGGACCTCTGTGAACTACTCATCAATTTTATTGGTCTACTGTTATGAGGCAAAATGTTTACGAGACGGCATGAAAAAAATCATGTATTAGCCGCTCCGTTTTAAAGGCCGCAAAGTTCAAAGCTGTTCAAAATGTGGGAAAAAAGTAGTGGCTTAAAATCCGGAATCTACGGTACTTGTTTTGGTAGCCGTCTAGTTTTGGGTTGTGTGGATGGGGTGAGTTTTCCAGTTCCAACATCACTCACTGTATTTATTGTTTTTCTTTATTGCTCAGGACACGTATATGTTTTGATTTTATGAATCTATGTTTACATCTCTGCTCCCAGACTGCTATTGTACTGCTTGACTTTTTATATGCCTGCTGCCTTTTATGCATTAGTAATTGATAATGGCTAGTGCACTTAAATTCGTGAGCTGGAATGTAAAGGGATTGAATCACCCTGTTAAAAGGAGGAAGGTATTCTCACATATCAAACAACTCAAAGCTGACATTGCTTTCCTTCAAGAAACTCATTTGTTGTTTTGATAACTCCCGGCTTCTGTCAAAGTGGGTGGGTCAGCATTTTCATTCATTCTTTGCCGCTAAAGCTAGGGGAGTCTCCATTCTTATTAACTCAAATATTCCTTTTGAACTCCATAATAAAATATCTGATACAAATGGCTGTTTTATTATTGTTTCTGGTAAACTATATAACACTAAAGTTGCACTAGCAAACCTGTATGCCCCCAACTTTGATAACTTTTTTGAACGGTTTTTTTCATCACTACCAGACTTAAACTCATACTCTTATACTGGGTGGTGACTTCAACTGTTGGTTGGATCCTAATCTGGGTCGATCGTCCTGTTACCAGATCACCTACTAAATCTGCCTTAGCTATCCAATTGTTTCTCTCTAATTTTGGTATCTCTGATATATGGCGTTTCCTCCATCCTATGGAGAGAGATTATTTTTTCTCACATGTTCACCATACCTTCACCAGAATTGACTATTTCTTACTCGATAACCAACTTATCCCATTTGCCCACTTTTGTGATTATGAGTATACTGATTTCTGGCCATGCCCCAATTACCCTCTCTCTGAACTTTCCTGGTCTCCCTCAGAGGAATAAACAATGGCGGTTTGATTCAACTTTATTATCGGATGATGATTTTGTAAAATTTATTAAGGATCAGATAACCTTTTATTTTAACACTAATACATCACCTGAAGTGCTATCCCAGATTGTCTGGGATGCCATGAAAACATATCTGAGGGGTCAAATAATCTCTTACACAGCAAATCTCAACAGAAGATCCTGTGCAGATCGATCAGACCTCATTAACCAGATTAAAGATTTGGATCAAATATATGCCCAAACTAAGAACCCTAAATTATACATGAAGCGCGTTGAACTCCAAACTAAATTTAACCTTCTGTCCACTCAACCTGTCGAACGCCAACTTCTCGAAAGCAAGAGTCGCTTTTACATTCATGGGGATAAGTCTGGTAAATTCCTAGCCAATCAGCTGAGGCGTTCCAAAGCCAAACAACATATTACAAAGATCCGGAAGGAGAACGGAGACTTTACATCGGATCATTTAGAAATTAATGACGCATTTAAAAATTTTTTATTCTCGGCTTTATTCCTCTGAATCTCTGAATGACAATCTCTGTTGATCAATTTTTACAGAATCTGAATATCCTCTCACTTTCATCTGATTTCAAAGCCAAACTCAATACGCCTATATCATCAGAAGAAATATCTTTTGCAATTTCTGCACTGTCCTCGGGGAAATCTCCTGGATCTGATGGGTTCCCTGTAGAATTTTATAAATCATTCTCTTCACTTCTTTCTCCTCAGTTACTTTCAGTATTATCTGACTCGTTTAATTATGGCAAATTGCCACCCTCTTTCAATGAGGCATCTATTATTCTTTTAAAAAAGGGCAAAGACCCAACAGTGTACCTCGTACAGGCCGATCTCTGCTCAATGTTGATGTAAAGATCTTAGCTAAAGTGTTGGCTCATAGATTAGAAACCGTTATTCCCTCCATTATCTCTGATGACCAAACAGGCTTTATTAAAAACCATCTCCCTTTTTTTAACATTCGGCGTCTATTTAATATCTTATACTCAGCTCCAACTGGGACTCCAGAATGTGTTATTTCCCTCGATGCGGAGAAAGCATTTGATCGTATAGAGTGGAACCACCTTTACGCAGTCTTAGAAAAAATTGACCTCGGCCAAAGTTTCATCTCTTGGATCCAATTGCTGTACCTGTGTCCTACTGCTTCTGTTTTAACTAATTTTCAGAAATCCCAAGTATTTAATCTCAAACGTGGCACTGGTCAGGGATGCCCCTTAAGTCCCTTTCTCTTTGATTTGGCTATAGAACCTCTGGTGATAGCATTTCGAAACTGTCCTGAATTGACTGGGATTTGGAGAGGGGGTGTTGAGCATAAAGTTTCTCTCTATGCTGATGACTTATTACTCTTTCTCTCAAATCCGTCTACATCCTTACCTCTAATGTTTTCACTTCTTGACCAGTTTAGCCAGATCTCTGGCTATAAACTTAATTTACATAAGAGTGAACTTTTCCCAATTAATAAAGAAGCACAAGAACTAATATTTTGTGATCTCCCTTTTAAAGTAGTCCATAATCAATTTACTTATCTTGGAATTACAGTCACAAGGAAGTTTAAAGATCTCTTTCATGAAAACTGTCAATCTTTCATATGCTATAAAACAGAGTCTGGTACAATGGTCACCTCTATCTATGTCTTTGGTAGGTCGTATTAATGTTGTTAAAATGTATGTTCTCCCCAAATTTTTATACTTATTTCAATCTATCCCAATTTTTATTCCTAAATCTTTTTTTGATTCCTTAGACTCTATTATTTTGTCATATCTGTGGCAGAATAAGCACTCTAGAATTAATAAAATCCACCTCCAAAAATCTAAAAAAAGAGGGTGGTATGGTTTTACCTAACTTTCGCTTATACTATTGGGCAGCTAATATACGTTGTGCTACCTTCTGGTCTTTCTTCCACGGCCAACCCGAGTGCCCTAACTGGGTGGCAATGGAGTTGAGCTCCACTAAAGAATTATCTATCTCTGCACTTCTTGGCTCTGCACTCCCTAGCAGTCTGCCCAGATCAATAGCTAATCCTCTTGTTAGACACACTTTGCGTATATGGGCTCAGTTCAGGAAATGCTATGGTTTCCAGGGATTTTCTGTTTCTAGCCCTGTCGCACATAATCACCTTTTTTTTTTTACCTACTACGTACGATTCAGCATTCCATGTTTGGTATAGGGAGGGCATTAGACATTTTGAAGATCTTTTCATTGATAATCGCTTCGCTTCTTTTCAGCAGCTCTCTGTTAAGTTCAACCTGCCTAACGCTCATTTTTTCAGATATCTCCAAATCCGACACTTTATTGCTCCTTTAATTCCTAACTTTCCTGAAATGCCTGCGAAAAATACTATGGACCTATTTCTTTCCATTAATCCACTAGGTAAAGGTTTAATATCAATTATCCGAGATAAACTAGCAGCCTTATGACGGGCCCCTGTGGATAATATTAAAATGGCCTGGGAGCAGGATTTAAATATCTCCTTATCCGAGGAGAGCTGGGACTCGGTTCTCAAATCGGTTAACTCAACCTCTCTTTGTGCTCGCCATTGCCTTTTACAGTTTAAGATTGTTCATAGAGCCCATATGTCTAAATCTAAACTATCTCGATTCTACCCTGGCATTAGTCCGCTCTGTGATAAATGCAAGAGGGGTGTGGCCTCTCTCATCCATATGTACTGGTTCTGTCCTAGCTTGGAGAAATTCTGGAAAGATGTCTTCACTACATTATCGGGTATTCTGAATCAGCACCTAGAACCAAACCCCTTAATTGCTCTGTTCGGTTTTTGGGGCGAGACAGATTTATGTCTGGGTCCGACCAAATGCCGAATACTATCCTTTGCCTCTCTCCTGGCTAGACGCTTGATCCTCCTTAGATGGAGAGATGTTGCCCCGCCCACTCATGCGCAATGGCTTAACAACATTATGGCCTGCTTGGACCTTGAAAAAATTCATTATTCAGTTCTCAATTCAGATCTAAAGTTCCATAAGGTCTGGGGACCTTTTATCGAGTACTTTCATAACCTTCCTCTTGACTAGGGTTTTTCTTTTTTTTTCTTCTTTTCGGTCCCTTGCTTTCAGCTCCCTTTTTTTTTCTGGTAGTAGGCATTATTATCCTCTGTTGCTAAGTGTATTCACAGTCTGGGAGTTTGACTGTCCTGACTAATATTCTTTATATTGTGTTGTGGTCGGTCTGGAGTTGTTTTTTGTGTTGTGGGGCTTGGGGAGGACACTAAGCTTACTTGTCTTTAATTTAGGTGCTTTTTTGTTAAATTCTCTTCCTTTGTAGCATATTGTTATTGTATGCTTAATTTTGCACTGTATTAATGCTCCTCATTGGGATTTGGGGTTTTTAATTTGTAAAACGTTTTGAAAAACTAATATAAAAAAAGAATTGACTACTTGATCATTGTTTACTTACAAATATTATTGATTGTAAATGATTCCATTACCATTTCTGACCATGCACCTTTGAAGCTATCTATTAAGACAATGGATTCATCATCTGATGCTAAATCTTGGAGGTTCAACTCTATTGCAGGACTCAGACTTCCTTAATTTTATTAAACAACAAATTGATTTGTTTTTTCAACAAATTCTACAGCCGAGATCTCTAGTGGAACTTTATGGGACACTTTTTAAAGCATTTATTTGTGGACAGATCATTTCATACTCCGCTGGAGTTAGGAAACAAACTAATTCTGAAATATCAACATTGGTTGATAAAATTCAAGCAATTGATGAGGTTTATTCAGTGACCCCCCCAGCAAAGAACTTTATAAAGAAAGAGTTGAACTTCAAATGGAGCATAGTTTATTATCCTCTTCGATTGAAAATCAGTTAATTAATTCTAGAACCCAGTTCTATGTACATGGAGATAAATCTGGCAAATTATTGGCTAATCAATTGAAAACTGCTTCAGTTAAACAACAAATTACTAAGATTTGTAAACGAGATGGCACTTTGACGATTGATCATAAAGAGATAAATAAAGCCTTTCAAGATTTTTATAATTTATATCAATCAGAATTTGTTGAGGATTCTTCTATAATGGATGAATTTTTAAGAAAATTGAATATCCCAAAATTAACAACAGAAGATAATGTATTTCCAGATGCACCTTTTACAGAAACCGAAATAAAAGAGGCTATTTTTTTCAATGAATTCAAGTAAAGCCACTGGTCCGGATGGTTATACTGCAGAATTTTAAAAAAAATCCTTTTCCTCTATACTCCTTGGCTTTGTAAAATTTTTTAAAGATGTGTTAATTGTAGATAAATTGCCACAATCTTTTCATGATGCCTCTATTTCTTCTTAAAAGATAAAGACCCCACTGAATGTGCATCCTATCGGCCCATATCCTTGCTGAATACGGACTAAGATTTTTAGCAAAATTTTGGCCACTAGATTAGAAAATATATTACCTCGAATTATCTCTGAAGATCAGACTGGATTTATTAAAAGCTGTTATTCATCTTTTAACATCAGAAAATTAATATTATTTATACTCCATCCAAAATACCAGAATGTGTTATTTCCTTAGATGCTGAAAAAGTGTTTGATAGAGTTGAATGGCCATATTTATTTAATACATTGCAGCATTTTAATTTTAGTTTGAAATTTATATCATGGATTAAATTAATATATTATAAACCTTTGGTAAAAACCGAAGCCAATAATCAAAGATCTCCTTTTTTCAGTTATTCTGTGGTACAAGGCAAGGCTGTCCTTTAAGTCCTTTACTATTTGACATTGTTTTGGAACCTTTAGCTATTGCCATTCGTGAATCGCCTAATATTTTGGGTATTACCCGTGGGGAAGGGACTTATAAGTTATCATTATATGCTGATTTGTTACTATGCATATCTGACCCTGAGAGATCCATTCCGGCTATTTCGTCCTTGCTTGCTCAGTTTAGTAGCTTTTCTGGTTACAAACTGAATTTTAATAAAAGTGAATTATTTCCATTAAATATGCAAGTTCCAATTTATAAACATTTACCATTTAAAGTTGTCACAGATCATTTTACTTGGGTATTAAAATTACTGAGAAACATAAGGATTTACTTAGTTAATTTTTTACCTTTAATTAAGCAACTTGTTACTAGGTGGTCCCATTATCTTTGTCATTGGTTGGTCGAATTAACGCTATTAAGATGATAGTATTACCCAAATTTTTTGTATCTATTTCAAGCATTACCAATTTTTATTCCTAAATCTTTTTGATATTATTGACTCCAAAATATCCTCGTATGTGTGGCAGAATAAAAATCCTAGACTAAGCAAAAAATATTTACAGAAGCCTAAGAAGGAGGGTGGTTTGGCTTTGCCAAAACTGAGATTTTACTATTGGGCAGTCAATATTTGGTATTTAATATTTTGGACACAAGAATCGATTATAGCATCTTGCCCACAATGGGAAAATTTGGAATATAAATCTGTACAAGACTTTTCATTGTTTTCAATTTTAGGATTTTTACTTTTTCTTTATCTAAATTGAATAAACAAATAACTAATCCTATAGTTAAACATACATTGCAAATATGGTTTCAATTTCATAATTTTTTTGGCTTGTATAAGTTTATCCTATCAAGCCCTATTACATTTAACTTTTTTTGGCCCTCTTGTATGGATCAAGCCTTTTTTTATGGAAAGCAAAAGGTATAACATGTTTTCATGATCTATTTTTTAGATAAGTTATGTCCTTTGAACAGCCATCTAATAAATATAATTTACCTAAAACTCATTTTTTAAAGATATTTGCAAGTTAGAAATTTCTTGAATAATATGTTAGTCTTTTCTGAAATTATGTCCAACGGACATTACAAATTTTTTTAGCTGAATCCTTGCCAGAATTGTTTAGTAGCCTCCATTTATAATATGATCATGAAAATACAGCCAGAAGTATCAGAAAAAATTAAGGAATGGGGAAAAAACTTCATTGTCTTATACCCACTGAGCAGTGGGAGAAAATTTTACAATTAGTCAATTCCTCTATTTGTGCTAAACATGCCCTAATACAATTTAAGGTTGTACATGGGGCTCACATGTCCAAGGATAAACTTGCTCGATTTTATTCTCATGTTAATCCAACCTGTGACAGATGTCATTCTGAAGTAGCTTCATTGACCCACATGTTTTGGTCTTGCCCTTGTTTGCAAAATTACTGGAAATATATTTTCAGTATTATTTCAACAGTTCTGAATATCAAATTGCAACCTCATCCTATTACTGCAATTTTCAGTTTACCAATGGTGGATAATAGTTGTTTATCCCCCTCAGCCTGGCGGATGATTGCATTTGTTACATTAATGGCTAGAAGATTTATCCTATTGAACTGGAAAGAAATTAATCCTCCAACTATATTTCAGTGGTTTTCTCAAACTATCTCTTGTTTGAGCTTAGAAAAAATTAGAAGTGTGTTCTTTGATCCTTCAGTTAAATTTGAAGGAACTTGGAGACCATTTATTCAACATTTTCATATGAACTAAACCGACTTTTCCTAAACCTTACTTTCATTATCCTTAATTATTTGGATGGAGGTACAGAGTTATTGATGCTACTGTGTATATTTGACATAATGCATTGGCCCATGTTGGTTAGTTTTCCTTTTTTGGGGGATTTTTTTTTATTTTCTCCTTTTTGTAATTACTATGAGTTTGGGGGGTTATTACTTATATATGTATGGATTATCTATTTGAATGGATACATAATCTATTATGTACTCAAACTCTGTATTCATGTTTCATTTATGTAAAAAAAAAATAAATAAATAAATTTTAAAAAGGAAGTAGTCCATTTCAACATATGTGGATGAATTGGAGATTGTCTGAGCATTATCAGTTCAGTGAAGGGCTTAATGACGTACTGAGAGATCAATTACTTTGTGGAATCTTACAAGTCCTGAAAAACAGCTCTTAACTAAAACAACACATTGAAAAGAGCAGTTGAAGTCACTGAATCAATAGGAACAGCAGACACAGGCAATTGAGTTGCAGTCAAGAATGAAGGTAAACATGAACTAAATTGCAGCATCTAGACAGACATGCCTGACTGAACAAATTGTTACCATTGTGCCAGAGGCTGATAAATATGAGAGCAATTCAGGCTGAAAAGTGAAACATGTGGAAAATGCAACCAAGTAGGACATATTCAAAGAGCATGTCAGGCAGACAAAAATAAATGGACTGCACAGGGATGAGAAAAAGATTAAAAGCCAAGCTGCAGTTTCAAGAAGAGAACTAATCTGCAATGTGTTAATGAAAATGACACTGGACTAAGTAGATCTTCAGATGTAAAATGTGAAAACTAACAATAAACATGCAATATGGCTTGCAACAGAAGTGGCTTCAAGGCAACAGCAACACACTTTTGCCCCTTGTCCAGTCAGTAGAAAAGGTTCTGCTGGGCTTAGTAACTAAACCACATGTGAAGGCCAAGAGCTGGACTTGGTTGTTAGAAGCTAATTGAGGAGTATGCTATTGGGAGCATTTAATAGATAGAGGGAGCTTGTCCCTATTACCATCCCGTCTATAAAAGCCTTAAGGTTGTTATATTGCATTACTTTCACAATATTAGCAAAGCTAGCTTCAGCTGGTTTGGTGAACAGCAAACGAATTGGAATCGGATGCTGGCTTGGCTGTTTCAGTCATTCCACAAAATAAGCTTGAATGGCATTTCAAAGAAACTGAACTGAAGCTTGCAGATATCCAACTGAGAACTTGTACTGGAGATAAGATAACTCCCTGTGGAATGACATTCATAAGGGAGAAATAAAACAACCAACAAGCCACAATGGGCTTGTATGTGGTTAAAAACAAAAGGGCCAGCATTCAGGGGTCATTATTGGCTGTAACATCTACAACTTGATTAGCGATCCAGCCTCCATTTGCATGCCACATCCCCAGCAAAGGAGCCAATTGAAAGTGAATTAAGTACTGGATGATGCCACAGCATTGTTCAAAGATGGCATTGGAAAACTCAAACATATCAAGGGTAAAATAGTATTAAATGAAAATGCCACACCCAAGACTTACAAAGCCCATCTGGCTCTTTATACCATCTTTAAGTAGCCAGTGAGCTGGATCACATGGAGGCTCTTGGAATTCCTTCCAAGGTTGACTGGAGCTCATGGGGAAACTCCAGTGGTCCAAGAGGCCAAAACAATAGGTCTGTCAACATTGGAAGTGATTTAAGGTCTCCATCAATCTGGTACTGAAAGTATATCAATACCCTCTGCCCAGGATAGAGGATACCTTTGCAAACCTCTCAGGGGGGTGGAGAGAAGCACTCAATAAAGTGGACTTAGCTGAGGCCCACCTACAGATGGAGATGGAGGAAGAGTCCAAAGTGTTTCTCACCATAAATGTCCACAAAGGGTTTAATCATTACAATGACTTTTTGGAGTAACATCTACACCTGCACTGTCAGAAAGCTATGGACTAGATGCTGCAAGGCTGCCCAGGCACTCTGTTACCTGGATGACAACATTGCTACAAGGACACAAGGAATATCTCCTAAATCTCAAGATGGTGTTATAAAAGATTAGAAGATTATGGGTTCAGAACACAGAGTAACAAGAGTAAATTCCTTAAACCAAGCATCATTTACAGTGGACACAATGATTATACAGGGGTGCAAAGAAAATTCAAGTAGTAATGGATGCCCCAAGACCAAAACATGGGTCGTAGTTGTGGTCCTTTTTAGGATTTGTCAATTACAATAGCAGGCTCCTGTCAAACCTGGCTACTATGCTTGACCCCTTGAACTCATTACTACAGATCAAGAAATGGCAATGGTCAATGCAGTGTGAGGTGGCTTTCAAGAAGATAAAGGGTGACGTCAAACACCACACTCGCACATGATAATCCTCATCGTCCAGGGAGGCTTGCCTGTGACACCTCACTTTATGGTGTAGGTGCAGTCATGTCACATGGGCAGTGCTCAAAATTTTGAGGGCAGAGTTTCACAGCAGTTTTTGAGTTGAGGAGAGACCAATCAGCAAGAGCCAAGATACCTTCTGGGCTCCCATGTTTCCCTGTGACCTTTAAAATGTACTCAATGTTTTATCCTCCCCAGCCACCTGTGGCAATGAATTCCACAGATTCACCATCCTCTGGATAAAGGAATTCCTCATATCTGTTCTGAATAGATGTGTCTCTGTTCTGAGGCTGCCTTTCATTCCTAAACTCACCCACCACAGGAAACATCCTCTTCACATACACTATCTAGGCTTTTCAATAGTTGATAAGTTTCAATGAGATCCCCCCCCCCCACCTCTCAACTCCAAGTATAGGACCAGAGCCATCAAATGCTCTTTGTATATTAACCCTTTTATACCTGGAATCATTCTCCTGAACCTCCACTGGACCTTCTCCAATGTCAGTATTTTTTGTTTTTAGATAAAGGGCTCAAAGCTGTTCACAATACCCCAAGTGCAGTAACAACCAAGGCATTGTAAGCCTCGGTATTACATCCTTGCTTTTATATTCTAGTCTTCCAAAAATGAATGCTAACATTTCATTTGTGCTCCCTATCATCAACTCAACCTGCAAGTTAACCTTTAGGGTGTTATGTACTCGTGACACGTGACAGTGGTACCCTTGTCACGTGACTGGGGTTGAAGCTATACTGGACTTGAGGTAATGGTCTTGTGATGGTGGAGTGATGTCATTTCCCCGCCAGTAGAGATCATGTGACAGTTTTTTTTTACAGGGTATAAGAGGAGGACCCCTCCCTGTGAGGTGGGGCTGTTCGTGGCTGGATTTGCCATGTTGATTTCATGCCACTGCGTGATTTAATGTGATGACGCAGTTTAGTTGAAAGATGAAGTTTTATCTAATGCCTAAAGTTTAAAAGGTCATTGCCAGCAGTTTCTTTACAATACTGTTGGTTAAGAATCAGTGGAGAGTGAAGATCGGAGTTCGGGAGTTAAAGATCAAGGAGAATTGAATTTCGATGGTGAAACAGGTTCGACCTTGTTTGATCCTTATTCGGAAGGATTTCGTTGACTATTCTTGTGTTAATCCCTGGGATTCCAGAAAGGATTGAGAATAGTGCGGTAAAGTAAAGGTCAGTGCTTTTGAGCCATTTTGTTTCATAAAATTCTTCGTGGGAAAAGTTCGACTTCAGGGGACCGAAGAAAAACGACGTGAAAGAGAATTTAAATCGTCTTAAAAAGTCTCTCCTTAAATGGACTGTGAGCATTTTGAACTTTTGGCAATACCACTTTAAAGAACTGTTTTTGCAACATCGTTTTAAGAACTGTTTGAGCTGCATCCCTTTAAGAACTGTTTAAGCTGCCGCACAGCAGCTGATTTCCGGTTACGTTAGTGATTTGTTTACTTTTGGGGGGGGGGTTTGTTTTCAGTGTTTAATAAACATGTCATTTGTTATAAAAACCCTTGCCTAACTCACATATATTTATTGTTGCCTGAATACGTAACAGGGAATCCTGCACAAGGACTCTCAAACGCATCTCTCCCATTTCCCACACATCTGCCCTCACCCCATCCACCCGCCACCCCACTCGGGATAGGGTTCCCCTTGTCCTTACCTACTACCCCACCAGCCTCCAGGTCCAACGTATGATTCTCCGTAACTTCCGCCACCTCCAATGGGATCCCACTACCAAGCACATCTTTCCCTCCCCCTTTTCTGCTTTTCACAGAGATCGCTCCCTACGCGACTCCCTTGTCCACTTGTCCCCCCCATCCCTTCCCACCGATCTCCCTCCTGGCACTTATCCTTGTAAACGGAAAAAGTGCTACACCTGCCCTTACACTTCCTCACCACCATTCAGGGCCCCAGATGGTTCTTCCAGGTGAGGCGACACTTCACCTGTGAGTCGGCTTGTGTGGTATACTGCATCCGGTGCTCCCGATGTGGTCTTTTATATATTGGTGAGACCCGATGCAGACTGGGAGACCGTTTCGTAGAACACCTACGCTCGGTCCGCCAGAAAAAGCAGGGTCTCCCAGTGGCCACACATTTTAATTCCACGTCCCATTCCCATTCTGATATGTCTATCCATGGCCTCCTCTACTGTCAAGATGAAGCCACACTCAAGTTGGAGGAACAACACCTTATATACCGGTTGGGTAGCCTCCAACCTGATGGCATGAACACTGACTTCTCTAACTTCCATTAATGCCCCTCCTCCCCTTCTTACCCCAACTCTGACATATTTAGTTTGCCTGTTCTCCATTTCCCTCTGGTGCTTCCCCCCCCCCTTTCTTTCTCCTGAGGCCTCCCGTCCCATGATCCTTTCCCTTCTCCAGCTCTGTATCACTTTTGCCAATCACCTTTCCAGCTCTTAGCTTCATCCCACCCCCTCCGGTCTTCTCCTATCATTTCGCATTTCCCCCTCCCCCCACTACTTTCAAATCTTAGTATCTTTCCTTTTGGTTAGTCCTGACGAAGGGTCTCGGCCCGAAACGTCGACAGCGCTTCTCCCTATAGATGCTGCCTGGCCTGCTGCATTCCACCAGCATTTTGTGTGTGTTGTTGCACCTACTTTTTTAGTTTTCCCCATTTAAAAAGTGGTCTAAGCCTTTATTCCTTCTACCAAGATCCTAACCATACACTTCCCTAGACTATATTCCATTTGTCACTTTTCTGCAGATCCTTGCATTCATCTGCAGAGCATTTGCCATACCAAGCTGTTATGCATTCATGCAGAATGCTTTCTATAGTGTTGATAAAGCACGTGCAAGTTGTCAGGGATATGCTGAAATTCTTTAGCCTCATCAGGAAGTAGATAAGTTGGTGAGATTTCTTGGCCGTGAGTGGTTGGACCAGCACAGGTTGCTGGTGATGCTCACTCCTAGGAATTTGAACCCTCTCTACATCTCTACTTTTGATGTAGATCAGGGCATGTGCAATGACCCCTTCTAGAGGTCAGTGACTGACTCTTTTATGTTGACATTGTGGGAAAAGTTGTTGTCACGGAACAATATTACTAAGCTTTCTACCTCCATCCTGCACTCCAACACATCAATTGAGATGTTGGCCCACTACGGTGATAACAACTGCACATTTAAAGCAGGATTTGGCCATGCAATCTTGAGTGTACAGAGTAGATCCAGCATTGAATAATAATAATATTGATTGATTGTTCTAATCTGACAAAACCTAAAGTCATAGTCCAGAGCTTGGTGAGACCAGAGGCAGAAATTCATCAGCTCATCACAGGGAGAATGGACAGTCTGCTTACAGACAGTGGTGGGAATTGAACCTGGGTTGCTGTTACTGTAAAGTGCGTACTAACCACTATGCCACTGTTGCCCATAGCAACACTACAGCTAGCTTGCCCACTTTGCATCATGGTGGACAATTTTTTAACTTTATGTTCGTTCTCGTAAAAATTACACAATTGTGTGTTCCTGTGATTCTGCTGCAAGTAAGTTTTTTGTTGGCTCTCTGCACACATGAACTTTGAGTAGGCAAGACAATGGCAATGAGAATGCTTAGATGAAAGAAACAGGACTTTGAGTATTTAATCTTTAAAAATAGTAAGTCACAAGGTGTGAATTTTAATAAAACCCAAATTTCACAAATGCAATTTTTGGAAAATTTGAAGATGCAAGCTAGATGGAAAGAAAATGCTAAGTGCAATGAAATTTAATCTCACTACTTTCTCAACTGTTATCATTGGTAATTAGCAGGATGAAGCATTTCAATTAACAAAGTTGTGTCCCTTCATTTCCATCACCATAATGTAAGCAGAGGGCCGATGGGTGTGAGGGATAGTGTGGTTTGGGATGTGGACAGAGATTGGGCAACTCGTGTTTAAGAAGGTGGGAGGTATAGATTCATTAGGATAGCTAAATGGTTACAAAAATGTAGATGAAGATTTCTGTAGCTGAAGAGCTGTGAAGTAGTACATCAGGCCTCATTTAAGGAGGGGAATAAACAGACAACCTTTTGGGACTGCACAGGAAGATGGAAGAAGCCAGAATAAGCTGGAGAAGGGGAATGACTAGCAGGTGATGGGTGAGACCAGGTGAAGGTAGGTTGGGCAGGGGGATGAAGGAAGTTGCTGGGTGGTGATAGGTGGAGGAGGTAAAGAGCTGAAGAAGGAACCTGATATGACAGGACCATTTTTTTAAAAAAGGGAAGGAGTAGAGGCACCAGAGGATTGTGATGGGCAGGTTAGGAGAAGAGAAGGGGTAAGAGCCAGAATGGGGAATGGACAGAGAAGGTGGGGCGGGGGAGAAATTACCGGGAAATCAATGTTCAGGCCATCAGGTTGGAGGCTACCCAGGTGGAAATGTGGTGTTGCTCGTCCAGCCTGAATTTTTCATCATGGCAGTGAGGGAGGCTATGGGCCAACATATTTGAATGGGAATGGAGAGTCAAATTGAAATGGTTGACCACTGGGAGATTGTGGCAGATAGTCTACATTGGATTTCAGCATTGTAGAGGCAGCTGCACCGGTATTGTTCTGGATTTCCAGCATCCACAGATCTCTTGTATTTGTGTCAAAAGATAGATAAATTCAAGGGAATTTAGGGAGAAGGGAATAAATTGTATTAGTCACAGAAATCTCAAGAAAAACAAACAGGAAATCTGAAACAAAAATAGAATGTTGTTGGCTATCACCTGGTCCTGCACCTCTATGGAAAGAGAAACTGAGTTACTATTTCAGATCAGAGTCAGATTCTTTAACTAAAAGATTGTCTGTTTCTGTTTCCATAGATGCTGACCAACCCCTTGCACTTTTGTGCATTTTCTGTTTTGGTTTGGTGTTTGTCATGGGGTTAATTAAGTTACTAAGGTTTGAGTATCTGGTTTGGGTTCAGGCAGTGAAACAGTGAGAAGGATGGAGGCGGGGACCAGGGATTGGGCAATGGTGAAGGGCACAACACTTGCCAATACTCAGAAGGAAGAACTTTCTGTTCATCCAGCAATGGAGTCTGACAATATAGAGATGGTTGAGGAACCAAGGGAAGTGACAGTGAGGTAATGCCATGTGACAGCATAACCATGGAAACAGGTGAGTCACAATGAGGCACTACATAGACCAGAATTAGGAGATTAAAGACTCAAATTTATTTACCACATGGGACGTGCTGGGGCAGCCCACAAGTGTCGCCACACATTCCAGTGCCAACATAGCATGCCCTCAATGCTCAGCAGAGCCTCACAGAACACAACAAAACAATAACGGCAAAACAAGTTCCATATTTCGCTCCCATCTCTGCACATAATCCTCCAACTTGACTTGAGCTTCCAGTAGACTTGGGCTTGGACTCACGAACATAAGACATACGAGCAGGAGTAGGCTATTGGCCTGTCAAGCCTGCTGTGCCATTCAATAAAACCATGGCTGATCTGGCCATCTCCACCTACCTGCTGTTTCCCCATAAACCCTTAATTCCCCTGCTATGCAAAAACCTATCCAACCTTGTCTGAAAAATATATATACTGAGGTAGCCTCCACTGCTTGAGCAGAGAATTCCAGATTCACCACTCTATGGGGGAAAAGCAGTTCCTCCTCATCTGTCCTAAGTCTACTCCCCCAAATCTTGAGGCTATGTCTCCTAGTTCTAGTCTCATCTACCAGTAGAAACAAATTTCCTGCCTTAAAATTATGAAAGGGATAAGATAATGTTTCTGTAAGATCTCCTCTTATCCTTAATTCCAATGAGTACAGTCCCAGGTGACTCAATCTCTCCTCATGGTCTAATCCCTTCATCTCTGGAATCAACCTGGTGAACCTCCTAAGCACCACTTCCAAAGCCAGTATATCCTTGAGTAAGGAGACCAGAACTGCATGCAGTACTCCAGGTGTGGCCTTACCAGTATCCTGTGCAGTTGCAGCATAACCTCCCTTTTCCTCTAGCAATGAAGGTCAACATTCCATTTGCCTCCTTGATAGCGTGCTGCACCTGAGAACCAATATTTTGTGATTCATACACAAACATTCCCAAGTCCCTCTTCACAGCTGCATGCTGCAATTTTTTACCATTTAAATAATAATCTGTTCTTGCATCTTCCCTTCCAAAGTGGATGACCTCACATTTACCAACATTGTACTCCATCTGCCAGACCCTCACCCACTCACTTAACCCATCTAAATCTCTCTATCTTCTGCACAAATTGCTTTTCCACTCAACTTAGCATCAGCAAACTTAGATACACTATACTCGGTCCCCTCTTCCCATTAATATATATTGTGTAAAGTTGCATGCCCAGCACTTAACCCTGTGGCACACCACTCACCACTGATTGCCAACCAGAGTGACACCCACGTATCCCAAATGTTGTCTATTGATTAACCAATCCTCTATCTATGCCAATACATCACCCTAACTCTATGTAGCCTTATGGATGTCTTTTATGCAGCACCTTATCAAATGCCTTCTGGAAATCCAAGAAAATAATGTCTATCTGTTCATCTCTATCCACTGCGCTCATTATATCCTCCAAGAAATCCAGTAAGTTTGTCAAACAGGACTGCCCTTTGCTGAATCCATGCTGCATCTACCTGATGGATCCATTTCTTTCCAGATGCCTTGCTATTTCTTTAATGATAGCTTCAAGCATTTTCCCAACTAACTGGCCTATAGTTGCCTGCCTTTTGCCTACATCCTTTTTTGAACAGTGGCATGACATTTGCCATCTTCCAATCCACTGGGACCTTTCCAGAGACCAGAGAATTTTGGTAAATTATCACCAAATCCTCCACTATAACTTATGCCATTTCTTTCAGTACCCTGGGATGCATTCCATCAGGACCAGGAGACTTGTCTATCTGCAGGCCCACAAGTTTGCTCAGTCAAGTCAAGACAAATTGCTTTTATTGTCATTTCAACCATAACTGCTGGCACAGTAAACACAAAACAATGCTCCTCCAAGACCATGGTGCTATGTGAAACAACACAAAACTACATTGGACTTCAGACCTACACAGGACTACATAAAGTGCACAAAACAGTACAAGACAGTACAATAATTAACAAACAAGACAATAGGCAGCACTACCTCTTTAGTGATAGCTATTGTATCGAGGTCCTCACCTCCCATCCATTTCACAACATCTTTGACATGTTAGATGTGTCCTCCACCATGAAAACTGACACAAAATAGTCATTCAAAGCCTCGGCCACTTCCTCATTACCCAATATCAATTCCCTTTGTCCTCCAAGGGACCTATGTTCACTTTAGTCACCTTTTTCCACTTTATATAATTGTAAAATCTTTCACTATCTGTTTTTATGCTCTAGTTTATTTTCATAATTATTTCCTTTATTGCTCGCTTACTGGTACTTTAGGAAAACTTTAAAAAGCAGCAATCTTCCAGTTTCCCACTACTCTTGACAACTTTGTAAGTACAAGGTTTTAGTTTAATGCCTTTTATTTCCACAGTTATCCAAGGTTGGCTCTTCCCCACCCTTACTGTTTTTAACTTGCACTGTTTGCTTTTAACTAGCACTGTGAAAAATCTCTTCAGTCTTCCACTATTCATCAACTGTCCCACCACAGGCAGGCCTTGGCTTCTCAACTCTTGAGACCCTTGAAATGAGATGGAAGTGATCCATGGGGAAAAATGGAGATAATTGTGATGTGCTCCTAAAAGGTATACATTAATAAAGAGTTGGTTACTTGAAAAGGGAAATGTAAACAGTGAAGGTGAATGCAGCTGGAATTTGATGAGCTTTGAATGGAGTACAGGCTTCACTCCAGGTGAGGTAAGGCTGGGTAAGCTCCTTTAATCTAATTGGCTTAGCAGCAGGTAATGGAGGCAGCAGTTGGGACAGTTGAGTGCTCTGTTTGCAGCATGTGGGAAGTCAAGATGAGCACAGTTCTCCCTGATGACTAAACCTGCAAAAGGTGCATCCAGCTGCAGCTCCTGACAAAGTGTTGGGGAACTGGAGCTGGATGAACTTTGGATCATTCGGGAGGCAGAAATAGACAGGAGATTCTGGGAGATGGTCCTCCCTAGGAGTCAGGAGATGGGTAATTGGGTTTCCCTCAGGAGAGGGAAGGGGAATACAGGAAGAACAGAGCACCCCTGTGGCTGTTCCCATCAACAATAAGTATACCGTTTTGGATACTGTTGGTGGGGATGACCTACCAGGGACAAGTTGCAGTGGTTGCGTCTCTGGCACCGAGACTGGACCCTCAGCTCAGAAGGGAAGGAGGGAAAAGAGGAGAGCAGTAGTGATAGGGGATTCAATAGTTAGGGGGACAGGAGGTTCTGTGGAAGATTGAGAATCCCAGATGGTCTGTTGCCTCCCCGGTGCCGGGGTCCACGATATCTTGGAATGGGAAAGGTATAGTAACACTTATAGGGGTGTATTATAGACCACCTAATGGGGAGCAAGAATTGGAGGAGCAAATTTGCAAAGAGATGGCAGATATTTGTAGTAAGTATAGGGTTCTGATTGTGGGAGATTTTAATTTTCCACACATAGACTGAGAAACCCATACTGTAAAAGGGATGGATGGTTTGGAGTTTGTAAAATGTGTGCAGGATAGTTTTTTTGCAGCAATACATAGAGGTACCAACTAGAGAAGGGGCAGTGGTGGATCTTCTGTTAGGGAATAAAATAGGTCAAGTGACAGAGGTATGTGTTGGAGAGTACTTCGGGTCCAGGGATCACAATGCCATTAGTTTCAATATATAATTATGGAGAAGGATGGGACTGGACCTAGGGTTGAGATTTTTGGTTGCAGAAATGCTAACTTTGAGGAGATGTGAAAGGATTTAGGAGTGGATTGGGACAATTTGTTTTATGGGAAGGATGTAATAAAGAAATGGTGGTTATTTAAAGGTGAAATTTTGAGGGTACAGAATCTTTGTTACTGTTAGGTTGAAAGGAAAGGTTAAAAGCTTGAGAGAGCCATGGTTTTCAAGGGATATTGGAAACAGGAAAAAAAGATCTACAATAAATATAGGAAGCATGGAGTAAATGAGGTGCTCAAGGAATATAAAGAATGTGAGAATATTAAGAAAGAAATTAGAAAAGCTAAAAGATGTGAGAAGATGCTTTGGCAAGTAAGGTGAAAATAAATCAGAAGGGTTTCAACAGTTATATTAATAGCAAAAGGATAGTGAGGGATTAAATCGGTCCCTTAGAGAATTAGAGTGGACAACTATGTGTGGTGCTGAAAGAGATGGGGGGATTTTGAACAAATTCTTTTCTTTGGTATTCACTAAGGAGAAGGATATTGAATTGTAAGGGAAACAAGTAGGGAAGTTATGGAAACTATGACGATTAAAGAAAAAGTACTGGTGCTTTTAAGGAATATAAAAGTGGATAAATCTCCAGATCCTGACAGGATATTCCCTAGGACATTGAGGGAGGTTAGTGTAGAAATAGCAGGGGCTCTGACAGAAATATTTCAAATGTCATTAGAAACAGGGATGGTGCCAGAGGATTGGTGTATTGCTGATGTGGTTCCATTGTTTAAAAAGGGTTCTAAGAGTAAACCTAGCAATTATAGGCCTGTCAGTTTGATGTCAGTGGTGGGTAAATTAATGGAAAGTATTCTTAGAGATAGTATATATAATTATCTGGATAGATGGGGTCTGATTAGGACCAGTCAACATGGATTTGTGCATGGAAGGTCATGTTTGACAAATCTTATTGAATTTTTTGAAGAGGTTACTAGGAAAGTTGACAAGGGTAAAGCAGTGGATGTTGTCTATATGAACTTCAGTAAGGCCTTTGACAAGGTTCTGCATGGAAGGTTAGTTAGGAAGGTAAGATGGTGTAACCCCGGGCATGTGAGTACAAAGATCTCCGTTTGTGAAAAGGATATTGAGCTGATCGCTGTGAGTATGAGGCCATATTACCTGCCTCGAGAATTCGCCAGCGTCATTGCGGTGATTGTGTATGTCCCGCCGCGTGCCGACGCAACGGTAGCGTGTGACGTCATCAGCTCCGCCGTTGCTAAGCTTCAGACACAACACCCTGAGGCACTGGTGTTAATTACAGGGGACTTCAACCATGTGACTTTGGACAAGACACTACCTGCTTTCTCCCAGTACGTGGATTGTTACACCAGGGGTAACAGGACTATTGACCTGCTGTATGCAAACGTACAGGATGCATATAGTGCATCCCCGCTGCCTGCACTGGGGAAAGCTGATCACAACCTGGTTTTGTTACAGTCAAGATATAAATCAATTGTGATGAGGCATCCCACTACCACACGCTCTTTTAGAAAGTGGACTCCTGAAGCTGAACAGGCCCTGAGAGATTGCTTCGGTACTACTAACTGGGATGTACTGCAAGGGGGGCTCTGTGGGGGCGTTGAGGAGGTCACTGAATGCACAACGGACTATATTAATTTTTGTGTGGATGCGGTTGTTCCTGTTAGAACTGTTCGCTGCTATCCCAATAATAAGCCCTGGATCACTAGTCACATCAAAGGCCTCCTAAACCAGAAGAAGAGGGCCTTTAAAGATGGTGATCGGTTGGAGCTTAAAAGAGTTCAGAAGGAACTCAGAGTACAGATAAGGGGGGCAAAGGAGCAGTATAGGAGAAAGTTAGAACAAAAGCTGCAGGAAAAAAGCATGAAGGAGGTGTGGGATGGGATGAAGATCATCACCGGATGTGGTGCAAAGCGGGGGGCAAACATAAGTGGAGATGTGGAGAAAGCGAACCAGCTGAACAACTTCTTCAATAGGTTCGACAGCACAATCTCACCCTCACTGCAGAACTCCACACCAGGCTTACTTCCCTCACAGGAAAATATCCACTCACAGGAGACCTGGCCCACGCCCAGGTTTACGGCTGCACAGGTGGAAGGTCAACTGAGGAAGATCTGTACCAGCAAGGCGGCTGGACCGGATGGAGTTTCCCCACGATTACTGAGGGCCTGTGCAACTGAACTGGGAGAACCACTACAGCGCATCTTCAACATGAGTCTAGATCAGAGAAGAGTACCCAGACAGTGGAAAACATCTTGTATTGTCCCGGTACCGAAGAAACCACAACCAAAGGAGTTGAATGACTTCAGACCTGTTGCCTTGACGTCGCACGTGATGAAGACCATGGAGCGGCTGATAATACAGAATCTGAGGCCACAAACCAGGCACGCCCGGGATCCGCTTCAGTTTGCGTATAAGGAGAAGGTGGGAGTGGAGGATGCTATCACGTATTTGCTGCACAAATCACTCTCTCACCTAGATGGGGTCAGTTGTGCTGTGAGGATTACATTCCTTGACTTCTCTAGTGCCTTTAACACCATCCAGCCCAAGATCTTAAAGCACAAACTAACGGAGATGGGAGTAGACTCTCACATGGTGGATTGGATAGTGGACTACTTGACAGATAGACCTCAGTATGTGCGGTTGGGAGACTGTAGGTCTGACACAGTGGTCAGCAGCACAGGAGCGCCACAGGGAACCGTACTCTCTCCGGTCCTGTTCACCCTGTACACATCTGACTTCCAATATAACTCGGAGTCCTGCCATGTGCAGAAGTTCGCTGATGACACGGCCATAGTGGGGTGTGTCAGGAATGGACAGGAGGAGGAGTATAGGAAACTGATACAGGACTTTGTGATATGGTGCAACTCAAACTACCTGCGTCTCAATGTCACCAAGACCAAGGAGATGGTGGTGGACTTTAGGAGATCTAGGCCTCATATGGAGCCAGTGATCATTAATGGAGAATGTGTGGAGCAGGTTAAGACCTACAAGTATCTGGGAGTACAGTTGGACGAGAAGCTAGACTGGACTGCCAACACAGATGCCTTGTGCAGGAAGGCACAGAGTCGACTGTACTTCCTTAGAAGGTTGGCGTCATTCAATGTCTGCAGTGAGATGCTGATGATGTTCTATAGGTCAGTTGTTGAGAGCGCCCTCTTCTTTGTGGTGGCGTGTTGGGGAGGAAGCATTAAGAAGAAGGACGCCTCACGTCTTAATAAGCTGATAAGGAAGGCGGGCTCTGTCGTGGGCAAAGTACTGGAGAGTTTAACATCGGTAGCTGAGCGAAGGGCGCTGAGTAGGCTACGGTCAATTATGGAAAACCCTGAACATCCTCTACATAGCACCATCCAGAGACAGAGAAGCAGTTTCAGCGACAGGTTACTGTCGATGCAATGCTCCTCAGACAGGATGAAGAGGTCAATACTCCCCAATGCCATTAGGCTTTACAATTCAACTGCCAGGACTTAAGAACTTTTTTTTTTTTTTTTTAAAGCTATTATTAATGCTTTTTGAGTTAGTGATTTAGATGCATATCATATTATTACTGAGTTAAGTATTGTATGTAAGGAGTTTTTGCTACAACAAGTGTATGGGACATTGGAAAAAATGTTGAATTTCCCCATGGGGATGAATAAAGTATCTATCTATCTATCTATCTATCTATCAATCGTTAGGTATTAATATTGAAGTAGTAAAATGGATTCAACAGTGGCTGGATGGGAGATGCCAGAGTAGTGGTGGATAACCGTTTATCAGGTTGGAGGCCGATGACTAGTGGTGTGCCTCAGGGATCTGTACTGGGTCCAATGTTGGTCATATACATTAATGATCTGGATGATGAGGTGGTAAATTGGATTAGTGGATAATGAAGTTGTGGATAATGAAGTAGGTTTTCAAAGTTTGCAGAGAGATTTAGGCCAGTTAGAAGAGTGGGCTGAACGATGGCAGATGGAGTTTAATGCTGATAAGTGAGGTGCTACATGTGGTAGGACTAATCAAAATAGGACAGACAAGGTAAATGGTAGGGCATTAAAGAATGCAGTAGAACAGAGTGATCTAGGAATAACGGTGCATAATTCCCTGAAGGTGGAATCTCATGTGGATAGGGTGGTGAAGAAAGCTTTTGGTATGCTGGCCTTTATAAATCAGAGCATTGAGTATAGGAGTTGGGATGTCATGTTAAAATTGTACAAGGCATTGGTGACACCAAATTTGGAGTATTGTGTACAGTTCTGGTCACCAAATTATAGGACAGATGTCAGAGAGTACAGAGGAGATTTACAAGAATGTTACCTGGATTTCAGCACCTAAGTTACAGAGAAAGGTTGAACAAGTCAGGTCTTTATTCTTTGGAGCATAGAAGCTTGAGGGGGGACTTGATAGAGGTATTTAAAATTGAAGGGGATGAATAGAGTTGACGTGGATAGGCTTTTTCCATTGAGTAGGGGAGATTCAAACAAAAGGACATGATTTGAGAGTTGGGGGCAAAAGTTTAAGGGTAACACCAGGGGGAATTTCTTTACTCAGAGAGTGGTAGCTGTGTGGAACGAGCTTCCAGTAGAAGTGGTAGAGGCAAGTTTGGTATTGTCATTTAAAGTAAAATTGGATAGGTATATGGACAGGAAAGGAATGGAGGGTTATGGGCTGAGTGCGGGTCAGTGGGATTAGGTGAGTAAGCATTCGGCACAGACTAGAAGGGCTAAGGTGGCCTGGTTCCATGCTGTAATTGTTATATGAAATGTCCACAGCTTGAATTATATCAGCCATCACTGTTTAGTTTGGAGCAGCATCCTTTCACAATAAAAGTAAGCTGTCAAGTTGGTAGAAAAGGCCATTGGCTGCCGGACTTCAATGTATCCGGGACAAAGAAGCAGGCAGAAAAAATTATTGCCGACACAGCCTACCCTGCAACCTGTCTTTTCCAAAAGTTCCCTTGAAACTACTATAGGCCAACTTAAAAGTATCTTCTTCCAGGCAGTTATCTGACTAACCATTCTAGTTAGCCCTTCCAACCACTGTATATTACCCCGTCACTGCACTACATTGTAAACACTTTAAACAACCTTCTATAATTCTCATTGCTAATACATACTGAATTTGTGTATTTATGCACATTTATTCCATGTCTGTACACTAACCTCTAATTTTATTTTTTATATAATTCTTCATAATTGTTGAAGTTGTTTTTTATTGCCAACATCAGAGCAAATTTCTAAAATGTGTAAGTGTGCATTGTGAATAAAGTTGATCCTTGATCCTCTTTGTAGAGCTTCCATGGACGCAGGCTGTGAGACTGACAGCTTCCGTCATCCCTGCACATTCGAAGGTTCCATATAAATTCTGTCAGTTCTGCACTCTGGGACTGACCTTGGAACAGCACATTATCAGCAAATGGGGAATTTGCAGCTGCAGCTGTTCCTGACTCAACAACTCTCTGATGCTTGCCAACCTGGTTTCAGATAATTAATTGAAAGAAGTGTGACACATATTTGGGGTTCAGCAGCTCTGCAGTCATTTTGCTGGATGAGTAACTGAGAAACCTGGACTAATGATCCAGCGACAAGAGCTCAAGCCCTAACCAAGGCAACAGGGGAATACGGACTTGGTCAATGAGATCATTGTAGGGTAAACACTTGAATCAGTAACAATGATTGTTTTTAAAAGGAAAAAAATCTAACACCTAGCCATGAGGTCAACTCTTAGCCAGTTAACCACTTAAGTTTTTCCGGTCAAGAGCTGCGATCTCTTCAATACAAATAATCAAATCTGTTTCCCATTATTGTCTTGACTTGTGGATTCCTTGTTTAAATGTCTGTTTTTGAATCAGATTATACATAAGTAAATTTTTAAATTTTTCCTTTCTGAATTAAAGTTTCAATTTCATTAGGTTTCAGCAATAACATTGTTTGACCCAGTTTATCTCAAGTAAGCCCTTAATTGAAAATAACAAAGTGTTATTTGATATTTTATATTTGACATCAATATACCACCTTCATAAAGTTGATTATCCATTGCAAAAGGAATGTCTATTTTGAATTGGGGGGTCTCCTTGCTAATAAAAGATTTCTTTATTTCATCATCAACATTTATCTTCCATAAATCAATCAAATGTTTTAATATAGGAGATTCTTTCTTTTCCCATATCCATTTAGGTTCCCATTTATATATAAAGTCTTCTGATGTATTTTCTCCTATCTTATTTAATTCTATTCTAATCCATGCTGGTTTTTCTTTGTCAAAAAAAATGCAATAAATCTAAGTTAATTTGCTTTATAATACTTAAAATTTGGAAGCTGTAACACTCCCAAGTCAAATTTCCATGTTTACTTTTCCAACGATATTCTTGACATTTTACCTTTCCAAAGAAATTTCCTCATTTATTTAACTCTTGGGGGAAAAAAAACTTCTGCGGCAATTGTATTGGTAGTGTTTCAAATAGATACTGTAATCTAGGAAATATATTCATTTTTACAGCATTAACTCTACCCATTAGTATTATTGGTAACATCATTTATCAAGATCTTGAATTTTTTTCAATAGTGATAAATTTAATTCATATAAATTCTTTATATCATTATCAACTCTTATACCTAAATACTTTATACCATTTATCAGCCAACTAAATTGAGTTGCTAATCAACATTGACTATAGTCTCCTTTAGTAAGGGGTAAAATTTCACTTTTATCCCTGTTTATTTTATACCCTGATACTTCCCCATATTCTTCCAAACTAGAAGATAATTTACTCAACAAATGCAGTGGGTTTGTTAAATAGATCAAAACATCAGCAAATTAATCTTGTATTCCTCCTGATTAACTCTAAAACCCTTAATATCTGAATCAGTTCTAATTAATTCAGCTAATGGTTCTATCGCCAATACAAATAAAGCAGGTGATAATGGACATCCTTGTATAGTTGACCTTGTTAACTGGAATAGTGTTAACTTGGCCATTTGTCACTACTTTAGTATTGGGATTAGTATTTAAGGTTTTAATCCACTTTTTAAAAAGTACTCCTAACCCATATTTTTCCAATACCTTAAATAAAAAATCCCATTCCAATCTATCAACTGCTTTTTCTGCATCCAAAGCTACTGCCACACATTTCCTCCCTCTTTTGTCCCAAATGAATTATACAAAGTAACTGAGTTACATTATCTGCTGATTGTCTATTTTTAATAAATCCTGCTTGATCCATATGTATTACTTTTGGTAAATATTTAGATAATCTATTAGATAAAATTTTTGCTATTTTATAGTCCAGGTTCAACAAAGAAATAGGCCTATATAATGGTTTTAAAGGATCTCTCTTTGGCAATACTGTTAAAATCGCTGTTGAAAAAGACACTGGGAGTTTGTGTCCTTTCCACTTGACATATTAACTCTATAAAAGGAGAAATTAGTAAATTTTTAAACTTTTAAAATTCAGGTGGAAAAGCATCTGCTCCTGGAGATTTATTACTCTGAAGTGATCCTAAAGCTTCAACCTCTTTTAATGTAAAAGGCATATCAAATTCCTTCTGTTCTTCCGAATTCAATTTTGGGAGAGTTATTTGTGATGAAGAATCTTTTTATCTCAACATTTTGTGATTCCAATTGATACAATTCGGTGAAAACTTTTAAAGGTTCCGTTCCACACCCCACCCAACAAGCATCGGCTTCAATAGAGACTGGGCAACCAAAAGACTCGACCACTAATTACAGCAACCACTTACTTGTATGTGTGGATCCTGGATTTGCCTTCACTGCCACCAATAGACAACCCCTAAGGAGAACGTCTTACTTAACTTGAATAACCACACTACACCTACACTTATGGGAAATAAAGTATTCTTGAAGTTTTGTCACTTTTGTGAAGAAGGAACTGCATGAGATAATCTATTCGTGCAGCTAGTGCATCAATGGTTGAATGGCATGATACAGTGGGAATAAAGGGAGCCTTTTCTGACTGGCTGCCAGTGTCTAGTTCCGTAGGGGTCTGTGTTGGGGCCCATTTTTAAAATATATGTCAATGATATGGATGATGGAATTGATGGCTTTTCTGCAAGGTTTGCAGATAATAGGGGGCGGGTAGTTTTGTGGAAGTAGAGAGTCTACAGAAGGACCTAGACAGATAGGAGAATGGGCAAAGAAGTGGTCAATAGAATACAGTGTCATGTGTATGGTAATGCACTTTGGTAGAAGAAAAGGGTTGAAAGGAATTGGGAGTCCTTGTGCAGGATTCCCTAAAGGTTAGCGTTATGTCTTTGCAACTAAATAACAATTAACATAAAAGCACATGCAGGAGATGGCTTTAACTGGTGTATTCACATTGCAGCAAGAGACAGATAGACAATGCACTTGTGTAGACAGCAGATCAATAAATAGTGCTAAGAGCAGTTTTTGCTCTAAAAGAAACAGATCCATACTTCACACTTCCTGCTCATTTAGATTAATGCAACATTAAACTGTATATGTACAAGACATTCAATTTCCTTTTCATAAACCCATATTCCAAATAAACATGCTTTCACAATAATGCTCCATAACTAACTTCACTGTTCTAAAGATTGTCTTTTGGGTGACACTTTGTTTCTTCCAAGATAGCACCTTTGGACTTGGAGTGGTATCAGCTTTGGTAGGTATCTTGTCTATGATAATGTACTCAATTTTCAGTGTCACTTTGCTGTTAGTGACATGATCTGAGAGGCAAGTCCAGTGGCTATAAAGTGTCTATTTTATTGGATACAATCAACTCCGGTGTGTTCTTCATTTGAGCATCCAGTATCTGGTCCACATGACGTCTCCATGTCTGTGTACATCTGTGGCGCAGTTCCTGTAGCTATCCTATGGGGTCTCCACTTGTCTTCTCAATAATTGTGTGCTAGGACGTCCCATCCAGCATTGAAGCTCCCTGCTGATTTACTTGACAAATGGCTAAACTGTTTATTTGGCACTTCCCTCCGTAGGTCTGGTTTCATGAGCGGCATTGCAGGTGTTTGATTTGTCATTGCATGAACAGAGTTTAACTATACAAAAAGAAAGTTGTGTACCTTGTGCAGTGGAGAAATGACCTCCTTGTCCATCACTTTAATGGACTTTTGAATGTTTGGATAAACCTTTCAGCTAACCCATTTGTTGCTGGGTGGTGAGGAACTGACTTGAAATGTCTGCAATTTTCTTCATGAACAGTCGGAATTCTTCTGTCATGTGCTGTGGTCCATTGTCACTCTCAATTTGTTCTGTTAAGGCATTTCTGGTGAAGGTAGTCCTCAGAGCAGAGACAGTCTTTGCTGAGGTCGTTGACTTCATTGGTATAAACCTCCAGCCACTTCAAATGAGCATCCACAGCAATCAGAAACATGGAGTCCATGAATGGCCCAGCAATGTCAAAATGTACTCTTTGCCATGGTGAGATCAGCCACTCCCATGGGTGTAATTATACCTGTTACCGTGTAGCACAGGTGATCTAGGATTGAAAATGAACACAAGTGGCTGGTGATCTATCACTAGCATAAATGTTTGACCATAGTGGTAGTTGTGGAACTTCTTTATTCCCCCTACTAGACTAAGGACCTCTTGGTCAATCTGTGCATGGTTGTGTTCTGTGATCATCAGTGATCTTGAAGCAAGCTCAATCGGGCATTTGGATCGATCCTTCATAGTGTGTTACAAAACAGCTCCAATGCCATAAGGGGACACATCACACACCAGTCTGATGGGCAGGAAAGGTAATAAAGGGTGAGCAGCTCATCGATTTTATTAGTCTCTTTGTTTCCTTCAATACTCTTTCACATTCTTTCAACCATTCTCCCTTTGCTCCTGTCTGCAGCAGTGCATTCAATGGATGCAGCATTGTAGCAATGCTGGGGAGAAACCAGTGGTGGTAGTCTACAAGACCCAAGTATGACCTGAGTTGTGACATATTTTCTGGTTTGGGTGCCTGTAGCACTGCTTCAGTCTTATGTAAGCTATGCTTGTCAATGACAATATGTCCACAATGAGATTTCCTTCTTGGGAAAACTCCCATTTGTCTCTTTGTGTGCAGACCATACTCACTCAGCCTGGTAAGCACTTTACCAGAGTTCTGGAGGTTCTCAATCATTTTTGCCAGTCATGATGTTATCAAGGTAACATGGTGTTCCTGGGATGTCTTGGAGTGCTTGTTCCATTGCTCCTTGCCAAATTGTTAGAGCCGATGCGATGCCAAAGCCGAGATGATTTTACTGGAACAGTGCTCTAGCATTGATTGTGAGGAACTTCCTGCTTGCTTCCTCAATCTCCATTTGCACATAACCTTTGACAAGTCGATATTAGAGAACCTCTCCCTGCCTGCCAAAGATGTAACAATGTCTTCTATTCGCGGCAGGGAATACTACACATTATGCAGATTCAGGTTGATGCTCACTTTGAAATCACTACATATGCGAACAGTTCTGGCCTTCCCTTTCTTGATCACTGGAACAATGGGTGTGGCCCAATGGCTCCACTCAACCCTCGAGACAGTTCCAGATGCCTTCACTCTAAGAACTGAAGTTCAGCCTCCACTCTAGGATATCCACTAGATGTGCTTTATAAATATTTGGTGTTGCTGCTTCATCCAGTTCAAATCTTATCTTCATGCCTTTGAGTTTACCAATCAATTTCTCAAACTTGCTCATTAGCATTGAGCAGCTGTACCAGTCTTTGGTTAATGCCATCATTTGGGCTGCTGTTGCCTAGTGATGCCAATTGACAGCTTTGATTGTGTGCCAGTCTGGTTGGATTTTTTTAACCATTCAAGTCTGAAAAGTGCTGGCCCTCCTCCACTTTTTGATACAAGCTCTGCTGTGTTTGGCCTCCATACATCAATTCACTTTCAGTTTGCCTTTGGGAGATACTTTTTCACCTGTGTAGGTCTTTAGCATCACTAAGGTCTCTCTAATAGTATCTTAGAAAACAGTCTGTTTCAGTCAGCCTCTGACCTATGTCCTGTTCTATTTTCATTGTTACACCAGACACATCTATTGTGGTCCATATGATTTTTTATCTACTTCAGTAACAGCTCACCTTTGTCAGACTCCATGTTGTCTGTTTCACATTCAATCGCTTTATATATTTGCTTAGTTTTGTGTTTGAAACTTTTCACTTGCTGTGGTTTTTCTCTTTGGTCGTACTTTTTGTCTGCCTTGCACACACTCACTGTGACCTTGTCTGTGACACTTTCTGCAGCCTCTTTGAACCAACAGTCATTTACATTGTGGAGAATTTGCCACATCTTTGGCTATTTACACCATTGAGAGACATTTTGTGCATTCCATATTCTAACCTTTTTCTGTAGTTCTGCTGCATCCTTGGCTGAAATCTCTAATGATATTGCAATGGTCAATGCCCGTTCTAAGGTTGGGTCTCTTTCTGACAGTAACCTCTTCTGAGTCCTTTGACTTTGCAGGCCACATGCAAACCTGTCCCTTAATGCACCAGAAAGTTCATCTCTAAAGTTCCAGTACTGGGAAAGTTTTCGCAGTTCTGCAATATATTCAGAAGTGTTCATCCTTTGACTAGTTCCTTTTGTAAAATCTAAATCTCTCAGCTATTGCAAGTGATTTTGTAAAATTGTAACAATTTCATTGAACGTCTTGCTTGCTGGCTTTTCAGGAGTTACTAGTTGCTTAAGAGACTGTATGTCCTAGTACACTAAGTTAAGAGTGGGGGCTTTCTTTTGTTCATGTTGTTCATGTTTCAATACAATTCCACCCTCAATATATGACTCCCAGTCTTTATTAGCACTATTAAATTCATCAACTTTCCTGACTGAAGCCATTGCCACATTATCTTCATTTTAACTTTGCTAGTTCTGTCTCTCACTGTGTACTAAGCAAGCAGTTACTCACACATTCCTTTGTGTCATTGATGGCCTTCATACTGTTTAACTCTCACTGTTTCATTCTGTAACTGTTGGTGCAGTTTGGCATGAAGGGATACAGGGAGATGACAGGAAATTTGGATCAGCCATCATGAAATGGTGGAGCAGACTCAATTGGCCAAATGGACTAATTCTGCTCCTATAACTTAGGGTCTTATGGTGTGGCACTTGTTTCACTTGCAAGGATAAATCCCAGAATGGAAATCAGTGGGGAGGGATGAGTGGGCAAAAGTTGCATAGGAGCGATCCCTGTGGAAAGTAGAAATTGGCAGGGAAAGATATGTTTGAAGGTGGGATCCCATTGGAGATGATGGAAGTTGAGGGAAATTATGTGCTGGACACGGAAGATAGTGGAGTGGTAGGTGAGGGCATGAGGAACCCTTTCACTGATGTGGCAGTGGGAGGATGGGGTGAGGCAGGATGTGCATGAAATGGAAGAGATGTGGGTGAGGACGCATTGATGGTGGAGGAAGGGAAGCCCCTTTCTTTGGAGAAGGAGGACATGTCAATATTTCTGGAATGAAAAGCATTATCCCAAGAGCAGATGCAGTGGATCAGAGGAAAGGAGATGGCATTTTTACGAGTGTCAGGGTAGGAAGAGGTATAGTCCAGATAGCTGTGGGAGTCAAGGTTTGTAAAATATATCAATAGATAGACTGCCTCCAGAGATGAATACAGAGATTGAGAAAGGAGAGGGAGGTGTCAGAAATGGACCAGATAAATGAAGGCAAGGTGGAATTTGGCAAAGATGATGTCGATGAGCTCATGGGTGCAGGAAGCAGCACCAATGCAGTTGATGTCGGGTAGAAAAAGTTGGGGAGCAATGCTGATGTAGACTTGGAAGATAGATCGTTCTACATAGATGATGAAAAGGGAGGCATAGCTGGGACCCATGTGAGTGCCCATGGCTACATTTGTGGTTTGAAGGAAATGGGAGGAACCAAAGGATATTTTTGCAGGTGAGGATCAGTTCTGCCAGACAAAGAGAATCGGGGCCAGCGAACTTAGTCATTGAAAAGATCCAGAGTGTGTGAAGTGTCACAGATGTAGGTAGGAATTGACTGAACCAGAGGGTTTAAAACAGTCAAGGTATGCAGATGTAACACCCTGGTTCACATTTTTACTGTTATGCTGTAGGTATTTCATTTTAGCAGTTCTGTAAGAACAGTCTGTTCTACTTCCAGCCTGTTTGGGTTACTGGTGAAGAGCAGGGATGCTGAGGAATGTGTCATCCAGTTAGGATGGTGGAACTGGGAGAAGGTTCAAGAGAATGTGATAGTTCTTGGCAGAATAGAGTAGATTTGTGGCCAAGCTTGTCAATTCTCCTGAACGGTGCTAGAGTTCTTTGAAATATGAACCCCAAAACATTGCTGCTTGCTGGCCGGTGGTGTAGTGGCATCAGCACTGGACTTCGAGGCAAATAGTCCCAGGTTCGAATCCGACCGGTGCCTTCACGCTTTCCATCGGTGCTGGGTTGGGCGTCGAGCTAGCAACTCAGCCTGATTTAAAAAAAAAACAAATGCTAAAGAAATGGCAAACTTGCCACCCGATGTTCCACAAGGCGTGGAGTAGAACAACAAAACACTGCTGCAAGCGAAAACAAGGAGAGAGTTGGTGTTGAAGAATTAATGTCCATTATGAATGTTAAACTAATTCAAGACATATTATTGATTATTAAAAAGAATTGTAGCTGAGTCAAAATGGCTAGGTAACGTTCCAAGGACCAATGCAGACAATTGGTACCTTGGTGAATGAGTCATGGTGTGCTGTGGGAATGTATGTGTGGGTCCTAGAACTCAGACATGCTATAACTGATCTACATCTAACTGCCTTGATTCTGTAAATTTTAATATTGTCAACAAAAGTAAAATGTTTTTCAATACTAAAAAAAAAAGAGAACACTGCGGGGAGAGGTTTAGTGAGGGACACTAAGGTAGGCTTTGTTTTGGTTTAGTGGGAGATGAAGAGAAGATTTTGGAGAGAACTGGTCATGGGATTTGACCTGGTGGGGGACCGGGATTTGATGGAGCCAGGTGCCAAGATCAACTGAGGATCGGTGAATATGAATTTTGGGAAGAGTTGAGCTCCAACTTGTGCACATTTGACTGTTTAATTATAATGGACTTTTTGTGTTTTTCTTTCTTCTCTTTATTAACCCTTTAAGTTTCATAAGTATAATTCCTTTAATAGTATGCAGTGTACTGTGTGTTTCTTGGCACTGAGTTGTCACAGGGTAGCAAATTACACAGCATCCACAGAAACTGGAGTTTGGGGTGGGAGAGCTTTTTCAACCTCATGCCTCTGGTCTGAGTGAAGTGTGTATTCCCTAGACTTGCGCAGCCAAGGAAAAGCAGCAGGGTTTCACGGAGATAATTTCAGTGGGGCAGGAACAAGCAGAAATAATGGGTCTATCTGGACAGGCAGGTTTATGGATCATGGGTAGGGGAAATCTATCTTTTTATAATAAACACAAGAGAAAACTGGCATCTGCAAACTTGTGTTTGTGATGCAGTGAAATGCATTATTTGTGCCAACCACCAGCACAGTTCAAGGGTTGGGCCGGGGCCAGCCTGCAAGTATCAGCATGCTTCTGGTGCAAATGTCCTATAGCAGCTGACAACTTGCACATCTGAACCCATACTACTTTGGACTGTGGGAGAAAACCAGAGCACCCAGAGGAAACCCACATGTTCACTTGTATGAATTCTGTGGTGAACTACATATACCTGTCTGGACTGCTCCTGTGGCTCCTCCCACAGACCCCTGTATAAAGGCGATTGAGGCCTGATGCCCGGCCTCATTCCCCAGGATGTAGTGTTGTTCATTCTTCCAGTCAATAAAAGCCGATACCTCGCTTTTTACGTCTCAGAGTGAGTTATTGATGGTCCTTACAGATAGCAACAGGAATTGAGCCTCAATCTTATGTAACCCTCAGGCTCGCCCAGCTCATGTTCGTCTAGGGGAATCGGCCTTCGGCCCTGCCAAACTGGGCAATCACGTTTGTGTGGATGCTGTGTAATGTACCCCCAGTTACGAACCCGCAATGCAAAATATCACAGTATACCATATGCATTTAAATGATTGAACTTTATGAATCTTAATCTGAATATAGGGTTAGTAATGAAAATAAAACAAAGGGCCCAATTCAAGTCTCAAGTTCACATTGGAGCTCATTCAGTAGTCATTCTTCCACCATCGGTCTCCTCCGAGCATTGCCCACCTTCGGACCGTCTGTCCAGTGGTCTACCAGCTCTCCCCACGCATGCCTTCCCTCATCTTTCCTCGACAAAATACCGTGAAAAAACATCTTTGCATCCTGTTATCCCTAGCCATAACCCAAATGTTGCTGCTACAGAGAAACCTCAGCAGTGAACATTACAAAGAAGCCATTACATTAGCAGTGAAACCCTACAGTACATTACACTTACAGCTTCCCTATCCTACACAACACATGCACAGCACTGCAGGAACTCAGCAGGTCAGGCACCATCTATGGAAATGAATAAACAGTTGACTTTTGGGCCGAAGCCCTTCAGGACTGGAGAGGAAGGGAGAAGATGCCACAATAAAAAGGCAGGGGAAGGAGGATAGCTGGAAGATAAAGTGCTGCAGAGGAAGAACGTTGATAGGAGAGAGGAGTGGGCCGAAAGGGGTGGAGGTGGGGACCCAAGTGGAAGTGATGGGCAGGTGGGAAAAGGTCAGAAGCCAGAGTGGGGAATGGCTAACCTATTCCAAATGCACTCCTCAAATGCTTCCCTAGCCAGAGTTCATCCTGCTCCCTCAGTTCACCCACCGGGGAACCCTCTCACCATCCCGATTGTTGAACAGATTAAAAGGTGAGCTTTATTTGTCACATGTACGTCGAAACATCAAAACAAACAATGAAATGCAACATTTGCATCAACGACCAACTCAGTCCAAGGTTGTGTCCACGAGTATCGCCATGCTTCGGGTGCCAACATAGAATGCCCACAACTTACTAACCTTGACCCGTGTGCCATTGGAATGTGAGGAAACGCATGTGGTCATCAGGCAGACGTACAGACTCTTTATTGACAGTGGTGGGAATCGAATCCTCATGACATATGACATTATACCTGCCATTCCTACCATAGCTCTTAATACAAAATGCATGCAAGTTTTCCCTGAAGTACTGAGGCTGTCGGCTGCCATGGTGATGCCTGATGGCATGTGTTTTCCTTTTGTTATCTGGTTAAAACAGGTTGCAGGATATGAAATTGGGATTTCATTCTCTTCTCTCCCCCACCCCACCCTAGAGAGTCAATTCTATCTTGGGACAAGTTTGATTTAAATCCCTGAAGGGTAAACATTTACTTGAACCAAAAGTCAGTTTAGGACAGAATTAATGTGGATGTGGAAAAATGGAACAGAGCTTAAGATTTTCTTGATGAATTATTCAACCAAAAGCCACTTAAGAAAGGACAGTTTTACAATCTAGGAATTATAAACCCTGGACGTTTTTCTAGGCTGATTGCATATGCAGAGTTTCAAAGGAGTGATTTAACCAGGAGTTGTCTGCAGAGCAAAGGAAAGGGAAGAGTGCTGGACAGTTCATGTCCTTTCACACCACAAAGCACTGTATTCCCAATACAGTCAGGGTGTCGCGTTGGAAACACGGGAGTCACATTTCCACAGCACAATCCCAGATGGAGCATCAGGGTAGTGTAGCGGTTAGCGTAACACTACTAAAGCATCAGCAGCCCAGGTTCAATTCTTGCCGCTGTATGTACACTTCCCCATGACTGCATGGGATTCTTCCAGGGTCCCTGGTTTCTTCCCACATTCCACAGACGTGTTGGTCATGTGAATGCAATTGGGTGGGGTGAGCTAGTAGGCCAGAATCTGAGTAATTATCTCTCCCTGTGACAACTGGATAATCTATTCTGATGGTAATGTTTGTTGGTCATAGAGTTACAGCGTGTGGAAACAGGACTTTCAGCAAAACATATCCAAATCAACCAAGTTGTCAATCTGAATTGTCCCATCTGCTTGAGCTTAGATAGATAGATAGATAGATACTTTATTCATCCCCATGGGGAAATTCAACTTTTTTTCCAATGTCCCATACACTTGTTGTAGCAAAACTAATTACATACAATACTTAACTCAGTAAAAAATATGATATGCATCTAAATCACTATCTCAAAAAGCATTACTAATAGCTTTTAAAAAGTTCTTAAGTCCTGGCGGTAGAATTGTAAAGCCTAATGGCATTGGGGAGTATTGACCTCTTCATCCTGTCTGAGGAGCATTGCATCGATAGTAACCTGTCGCTGAAACTGCTTCTCTGTCTCTGGATGGTGCTATGTAGAGGATGTTCAGAGTTATCCATAATTGACCGTAGCCTACTCAGCGCCCTTCGCTCAGCTACCGATGTTAAACTTGTTTAACTTGTTAAAGCTTGGCCAATATTCCTCTGTAGCTTTTCCGTAATTGCACCTGTCCAAATATCTATGAAGATCCTATGATTATACCTGTCTTTAATGCTTCCTCAGATAGCTTATTTCATATACTCGCCTCCCTCCATGTGAAAAATTTGCCACTCTCTTCCTTTTAAGACCTTTCAGATTCCAATTCAGATATATCTATCAAATGCACATCAAAACAGTGAAATGCACTGTTCATGTTAACAACCAACACACCCAGGGCTGTGCCGGTGAGAATGTTGCCCCACATTCTGGCACCAATTCTCCACTCACTTTAAACCTACAGACCTAATTTATTTAGAGACACAGTGCGGAACAGGCCCTTCTGCTCAACGAGCCACACCGCTCAGCAACCAACCCATTTAACCCCAGTTTAATCACAGGGCAATTTATAATAACTAGTTAACCTACTGATGGACGCATCTTTGGGCTGTGGAGGAAATCTGGAATGCCTAATGGAAACCCATGTGATGATGGGGAGAACGTTCATACTTACGATGGTGTCAGAATTGAGCTCCAAACTCTGCTGCCCCAAGCTACAGTAGTGTCACGATAGCCAAATGCTACCGCAGTGCCCTGTTTTACTCTCCCCTACTTTGGGGAAAGGGGTGTATGGGGTGTCTAGGAGGGGTAGCACCTCTGTTGGGGGGGTCCTGCTGTGCCCTTTTCAGGGTCCAACGGTCAAGAAGGCAGGCCCAGCAGGTGTTGGTGGAGCGCTAAGAGCGCGGCAAGACACTTTGATGTCCTGGTCATCCACTGCAAGAGGTGGTGATCTCCATAAACTCACCCGGCAGAAGGCAAAAGCAAACCACTGCTGTAACCTGCTGAGGACATGATTTCCCAGTATGTTGGAAAGGTGTGGAGGGAAATCGTCCACCAACTAGAAATTCCAGATGTGGCCTAAAGCGAGACTTTGGGGAAAATATGTATGGGACATTTAACTTGCTCTTCCTCAAACCAATCCTTTGAGACTGTTCCAATACAAGAGAAAATCTAGGAACCACAATTAGGGTGGATTCACTTAATGGAGAGCATCTGTGCGTGACTTGTTTAAGGTGCAAAGGCTGATGCACAGGCAGCCACTAGATGGTCCGGGTCCAGTGGCGTTGGTCTACTGGGGACCATTCACTCCTGCAGACTTCCTCCACCTTCACTCCATTGTGATGTGCCATCATCTTCTACCAGCTCCACTGTTGAGGTCTTGGTTGAATCACTCGTTGTCCAGAACCTCAGCCTTGACCTCACTGCCATTGGTGACCCTACCAGGAGCCACGTGCCAGACGGCACAAACTCCAGAAAGCACTGCTATCAGGATCTCAGGAACTCGGCAGCCTCTCCACCATAACAAGGGATGATCCTTGGAGAAGGTTCAGGAAACACATAACAAGCAGTGCATGATAGAGGCATAGATAGAGTGGACAGCCAAATACTTTTTTTTAGTGTGGAACTGGCTGATATGAGGCGGTATAATTTTAAGGTGACTGGGGAAAATATAGGAGGGATGTCAGAAGCATGGGTCGCCGACTAGAGGGTGGTGGTTGAGGCAGATACTTGGGTACATTTAAGAATTCTTAGGCAAATGGTTGATAGAGAAATTGAGGGATATGTAGGAAGGAAGGCTTATATTGATCTTAAAGTAGGTTTAAAGATTGGCACAAGATTGTAGGCCAAAGGGCATGGATTGTACTGTACTGTTCCATATTATGTCTTTCCTTATAGTGATTGTGCCATTGAGCCAAAAATTTGTATTGAATTGACTTTATTTCTTACATGTATGAGGAGTAAAAATCTTTTTGTTACATCTCCATCTAAATGCGCCATGTGCAAGCATAGTAATTTAAACTTATAATGAATAGAACAGTCAATGTAACATAGAGATGCACTCAAATCAGTGTGAGTTCATCAATCTGATGGCCTGGTGGAAGAAGCTGTTTCGGAGACAGATGGAAGCAGCTGGAATAGATTGTGGTTGGGATGACTTGGGTCGCCAGTGATCCTACGGGCCCTTTTTACACACCTGTCCTTGTAAATGTCCTGAGTCATGGGAAGTTCACAACTACAGATGTGCTGGGCTGTCCGCACCACTCTCTGCAGAGTCCTGCGATAAAGGAGGTACAGTTCCCATACCAGGCAGTGATGCAGGCAGTCAGGATGCTCTCAATTGTGCCCCTGTCGAAATTTCTTTGGATTTGAGGGTCCATACCAAACTTCCTCAACCATCTGAGGTGAAAGGGGCACTGTTGTGCCTTTTTCACCACACAGCTGGTGTGTTCAGACCACATGAGGCCCTTGGTGATGTGGATGCCGAGGAACTTGAAGCTGTTTACCCTCTCAACCCCAGATCCATTGATATCAATAAGGGTTAGCCTGTTTCCATTCCTCCTGTAATCCACAACAAGCTCCTTTGTTTCTGCGACATCGAGGGAGAGGTTGTTTACTTGACACTGTGTTAGAGAAATGACCTCTTCCCTGTACTCCACCTCATTATCGTTTGAGATAAGGCCAATTAATGTAGTGTTGTCGGCAAATTTAATTAGCAGATTGGAGCTGTAGGTGGCGAAACAGTCATGGGAGTAAAGGAGTATGCAGCCCTGAGGGGCTCCTGTGTTGAGAGTCAGAGGGGTGGAGATGAAGGAGCCCGCTCTTACCACCTGCTGGCAATCTGACAGGAAGTCCAGGATCCAGATGCACAAGGCAGGGTGAAGGCCGAGGTCTCTGTGCTTCTTGTTGAGCCTGGATGGAATTATGGTGTTGAATGCTGAACTGTAGTCCAAAAACAGCATTCTCACATAAGCATCCTTCTTTAGATGTGTATGTAGAGCATTGGCTATTGTGTCATCTGTCGCTCAGTTGTGTCAGTAGGCGAATTGTAGGGGGTCCAGTTTGGGTGGTAGCAAGTTGCAGATGTAATCCTTGACCAGCCTCTCAAAGCACTTGCTTATTATTGAGGTGAGTGCGACAGAACGCCAGTCGTTCAGGCATGTTACCTTGGTCTTTTTTGGTACAGGGACAATGGTGGATAATTTGAAGCAGGAGGGCACTCTACACTGGGAGAGGGAGAGATTAAAAATATGAGTAAACACACCACCTGCCAGTTGTGCTGCGCACTTGAATACTCACCCTGGGATGCCGTCCGGTTCCGCAGCCTTGTGACTGTCCACTCGTTGGAAACACCTGCGTACCTCAGCCTCAGAGATGACCAGGTTGCAGGCTGTAGAGGTGGCTTTCCTCGGAGGCTCACAGTTAGCGACATCGAACGGAGTGTAAAAGCGATTGAGCTCATCCGGGAGAGAGGCCGTGATGTTGGCTGCACCACAATGTTTGGCTTTGAAGTCTGCAATGGTATGCAACCCTTGCCACTAGTCTCGTGTGCTGTTCAGAGTGAATCTTGACTCAATTTTATCCCTACATTGTTGCTTCACAGTCTTGATAGCTTTGCGCAGATCATAGCTGCTTTTCTCGAGCTCTTGCTGATCGCTAGTGATGTAAGCGCGATGTCACACAGTAAGTGTGGTTCTCCCATTAAACAATACACCTACAAAAGTTTGAGGATCCAGGACCAGTCCCTCAGTGTCCGGTGGTGACTGGACTCGAGTGTGGTCACTCCCCACAGAGATTCTTAAATAGGTACATGATCAAAATGGAAGACTATGTGAGAGGAAAAGGTTAGATTGATGTTAGAGTCGGTTAAAAGGTCAGCATGACATTGTGGGCTGAAGGTCTTTCACTGGGCTGTAATGTTCTATGTTCCATAGTATGTCCATATAACCATATAACAATTACAGCACGGAAACAGGCCATCTCAGCCCTTCTAGTCCATGCCGAACGCTTACTCTCATCTAGTCCCACCGACCTGCACTCAGCCCATAACCCTCCATTCCTTTCCTATCCATATCCTTATCCAATTTTACTTTAAATGACAATACCGAACCTGCCTCTACCACTTCTACTGGAAGCTTGTTCCACACAACTACCACTCTGAGTAAAGAAGTTCCCCCTCGTGTTACCCCTAAACATTTGCCCCCTAACTCTCAACTCATGTCCTCTTGTTTGAATCTCCCCTACTCTCAATGGAAAAAGCCTATCCACGTCAACTCTATCTCCCTCATAATTTTAAATACCTCTATCAAGTCCCCCCTCAACCTTCTATGCTCCAAAAAAATAAAGACCTGACTTGTTCAACCTTTCTCTGTAACTTAGGTGCTGAAACCCAGGTAACATTCTTGTAAATCTCCTCTGTACTCTCTCTGACATCTTTCCTATAATTCGTTGACCAGAACTGTACACAATACTCCAAATTTGGCCTTACCAATGCCTTGTACAATTTTAACATTACATCCCAACTCTTATACTCAATGCTCTGATTTATAAAGGCCAACATACCAAAAGCTTTCTTCACCCTATCCACATGAGATTCCACCTTCAGGGAACTATGCACCATTATTCCTAGATCACTCTGTTCTACTGCATTCCTCAATGCCCTACCACTTAGCATTTACCATCCAATTTCTAAATGGATATTGAACCCATGAACACTACCTCACTACTTTTTTATATATAACTATTTAAAATACACATACATATTCAGTTTTCTTTCTTTGTTTATCATGTAATACATTGAACTGCTGCTGCAAAGTTTACAAATTCCACGACATATCCAGTTGTTATTAAAGGTATATCTTCTTCACACCTACGTTCCTAAACCTACTTCATTATCTACAATGCCACTTATCTTGCTATCATCTGCATTCTTACTAATCCAATTTACCACCAATCATCCAGATCATTAATATAAATGAGAAATGATATTGGACCCAGTACAGATCCAAGGCACACCACTAGTCATCGGCCTCCAACCTGACAAAGTTATCCACCACAACTCTCTGGCATTTCCCATCCAGCCACTGTTGAATCCATTTTACTACAATATTCATACCTAACGATTGAAACTTCCTAACTAACCTTCCATGTGGAACCTTGTCAAAGGCCTTACTGAAGTCCATATAGACAACATCCACTGCTTTACCTTTGTCAACTTTCCTAGTAACCTCTTCAAAAAATTCAATAAGATTTGTCAAACATGACCTTCCATGCACAAATCCATGTTGACTGGTCCTAATCAGACCCTGTCTATCCAGATAATTATATATACTATCTCGAAGAATACTTTCCATTAATTTACCCACCACTGACGTCAAACTGACAGGCCTATAATTGCTAGGTTTACTCTTAGAACCCTTTTTAAACAATGGAACCACATGAGCAATACGCCAGTCCTCTGGCACCATCCCCGTTTCTAATGACATTTGAAATATTTCTGTCAGAGCCCCTGCTATTTCTACACTAACTTCCCTTAAGGTCCTAGGGAATATCCTGTCAGGACCTGGAGACTTATCCACTTTTATATTCTTTAAAAGCGCCAGTACTTCCTCTTCTTTAATCATCATAGTTTCCCTAACTTCCCTACTTGTTTCCCTTGCCTTATACAATTCAATATCCTTCTCCTTAGTGAATACCAAAGAAAAGAAATCATTCAAAATCTCCCCCATCTCTTTTGGCTCCACACTTAGCTGTCCACTCTGATTCTCTAAGGGACAAATTTTATCCCTCACTATCTAATATAACTGTAGAAACCCTTTGGATTTATTTTCACCTTACTTGCAAAAGCAACCTCATCTTCTTTTAGCTTTTCTAATTTCTTTCTTAAGATTCTTTTTACATTCTTTATATTCCTCGAGCACCTCATTTACTCCATGCTGCCTATATTTATTGTAGATCTCTCTCTTTTTCTGAACCAAGTTTCCAATATACCTTGAAAACCATGGCTCTCTCAAACTTTTAACCTTTCCTTTCAACCTAACAGGAACATAAAGATTCTGTACCCTCAAAATTTCACCTTTAAATGATCTCCATTTCTCTATTACATCCTTCCCATAAAACAAATTGTCCCAATCTACTCCTTCTAAATCCTTTTGCATCTCCTCAAAGTTAGCCTTTCTCCAATCAAAAATCTCAACCCTGGGTCCAGTCCTATCCTTCTCCATAATTATATTGAAACTAATGGCATTGTGATCACTGGACCCGAAGTGCTCCCCAACACATACTTCTGTCACCTGACCTACCTCATTCCCTAACAGGAGATCCAACACTGCCCCTTTTCTAGTTGGTACTTCTATGTATTGCTGCAAAAAACTATCCACTCCAAACCATCCAGCCCTTTTACAGAATGGGCTTCCCTGTCTATGTGTGGAAAATTAAAATCTCCAACAATCACAACCTTACTACAAATATCTGCTAACTCCTTATAAATTTGCTCCTCCAATTCTCGTTCCCCATTAGGTGGTCTATAATACACCCCTATAAGTGTTACTACACCTTTCCCATTCCTCAATTCCATCCAAATATCCTCCCTAGACGAGCCCGCTAATCTATCCTGCCAAAGCACTGCCGTAATATTTTCTCTGACAAGCAATGCAAAACCTCCCCCTCTTGCCCCTCTGATTCTATCACACCTGAAGCAATGAAATCCAGGAATATTTAGTCGCGAATCACACCCCTCCTGCAACCATGTTTCACTAATAGCTACAACATCATATTTCCAGGTATCAATCCATGCTTTAAGCTCATCCACCTTTCTTACAATGCTCCTAGCACTAAAATAGATGCATTTAAGAAATTCTCCACCTCTTACTCTGTTTATCCCTAATGGTGCAAACAACTTTATTTTTTTCTTCCTTCTCCCCTACATCTTCGGTCTGAGCGCTCTCCTTCTCTATCACCTGCCTATCCTCCCTCACACACTGTCTACTAGCTTTCTCTATTTGTAAACTAACCTCTCTCCTAGTCTCTTCAATTTGATTCCCAGCCCCCAACCATTCTAGTTTAAACTCTCCCCAGTAGCCTTAGCGAATCTCCCCACCAGGATATTGGTCCCCCGAGGATTCAAGTGCAACCTGTCCTTTTTGTACAGATCACACCTGCCCCAACAGAGATCCCAATGATCCAGAAACTTGAATCCCTGCCCCCTGCTCCAATCCCTCAGCCATGCATTTATCCTCGACCTCATTCCATTCCTACTCTCACTGTTGCGTGGCACAGGCAGTAATCCCAAGATTACTACCTTTGCGGTCCTTCTCCTCAACTCCCTTCCTAACTCCCTATATTCTCCTTTCAGGACCTCTTCCCTTTTCCTACCTATGTCATTGGTACCTATATGTACCACAACCTCTGGCTCCTCACCCTCCCACTTCAGGTTATCTTGGAGGCAATCAGAAACATCCCGGACCCTAGCACCAGGGAGGCAAACTACCATCCGGGTCTTCTGACTGCATCCACAGAATTGCCTGTCTGACCCCCTAACTATCGAGTCCCCTATTACTAATTCCTTCCTCTTCCTTCCACTGGACGGCACGGCCCTGTTGCTTCCCCCAGGTAGGTTGTTCCCCCCCCCCCCCCAACAGTACTTAAACAGGAGTACTTATTGTCAAGGGGTACAGCCACTGGGGTACTCTCGAGTACCTGACTCTTCCCCTTCCCTCTCCTAACCGTGACCCACCTGTCTGCCTCCTGTGGCCCTGATGTGACCACCTGCCTGTAACTCCTCTCTATCAACTCCTCACTCTCCCTGACCAGACGAAGGTCATCGAGCTGCAGCTCCAGTTCCCTAACACGGTCCCTTAGGAGCTGCAGCTCAGCTAATCTGGCGCAGATATGGACGTCCGGGAGGCTAGGAGACTCCAGGACCTCCCACATCCGACAACGAGAACAACAAGCTACCCTCACACTCATACTTCCCCTTTTCTCAAATAACAGGAAAAACTGAAACCTAAACCTATCTTGCCTTGCCCGTTTCCACCTAAGCCCGTTGAGCCAAAGCCCTTAAGCCTTCACTCTGCTCCCAGCTCACTCCGCTGCCCGCAAACTACGCTGCCTGCTGTATAAGGCTGTGTTCCTTTTAAATCTTCCCCGCTTCACTGCTCGACGTCACATGCCTGCGCAGTCCCGCCTCTCAACTCCGATGAGAAGAAGAAAAAATCAAAATGGCTCCCGCCTCACTCCTGCTCCGATTCTAAGACGTCCTTCTCCAAATTGTCCTAAAACTTCTGTAATGCCTGTCAACACTGAGGAGTATTTCTGATGACATGCTTGATCTTCTTATTGCAGTGTCTTTGCAAAAGTTTTGAATGGATTTGAATGTCTGCTCCTTTAATCTAGGGCGGATTAGGCAAGTGAATCACATAGACAACCCCAAGATAATGTTTTGCCTTTTTGAATTATCAGCACAAGCTATTAGCAATGCTAATAATGAGCAGATATTGTCCAGATGTACAAAGTAAATTCTAAGCTAGCCCAGGACAGCCTGGGCTTGTCGAATCTGAAGGATCCCTGGGAGAAGGATGAACTATCAAGAGCTTTCATAGAATTTAAACAGTGGCCAAAGTCCAGTCAGTAAAATATTGAGAATGAAAAGGGTAAATACAAGAGAAAGTCCACAAGTGCAACGAAGAGGTCAAATAAATATTGAGATCTGAAAGGAAGTTAACACTTCAGGGTGGAGAAATAGAAAAGGCTTGCCGAAAGGGCAGTGTTATGATAATTGTAGGGGATTTTAACATGTGAGTGGATTGGGAAAATCAGGTCGGCACTGGATCTCAAGAGAGAGAATCTGTAGAATGTCTACAAGATGGCTTCTTAGAACAGCTTGTTGTTGAGCCCACTAGGGGATCGGCTGCAACTGGATTTGGTATTGTGCAATGAACCAGAGGTGATTAAAGAGATGGAAGTGAAGGAACCCTTAGGAGGCAGTGATCACAACATGATTGAGTGCATTGTGAAATTTGAGAAAGAGAAGCTGAAATCTGATGGGTTGGTATTTCAGTGGAGTAAAGGAAATTACAGTGGCATGAGAGAGGAACTGGCCAAGGCTGACTGGAAAGGGACACTAGCGGGAAGGACAGCAGAGCAGCAGTGGCTGGAGTTTATGCGAGAAATGAGGAAGGTGCAAGCAGATATATTCCAAAGAAGAAGAAATTTTCGAATGGAAAAAGGATGCAACTGTGGCTGACGAGAAATCAAAGCCAAAATAAAAGCAAAGCAGAGGGCATACAAGGAAGCAAAAATTAGTGGGAAGACAGAGGATTGGGAAGTTTTTAAAAGCTTACAAAAGGAAACTAAGAAGGTCATTAAGAGGGAAAAGATGAACTATGAAAGGAAGCTAGCAAATAATATCAGAGGATACTAAAAGCTTTTTCAAGTATATAAAGAGTAAAAGACAGGTGAGAGTAGATATAGGACCGATAGAAAATGATGCTGGAGAAATTGTAATGGGACATAAGAAGTTGGTGGAGGAACTGAACGAATATTTTGCATCAGTCTTCACTGAGGAAGACATCAGCAATATACCAGACATTCAAGGGTGTCAGGGAAGAGAAATATGCACAGTCACAATTACGACAGAGAAAGTACTCAGGAAGCTGAATACTCTAAGGGTAGATAAATCTCCTGGACCAGATGGAATGCACCCTCGTGTTCTGAAGGAAGTAGCAGTGGAGATTGCGGAGGCATTAGCAATGATCTTTCAAAAGTCGATAGATTCTGGCCTGGTTCCGGAGGACTGGAAGATTGCAAATGTCACTCCGCTATTTAAGAAGGGGGCAAGGAAGCAAAAGGGAAATTATAGACCTGTTAGCTTGATATTGGTGGTTGGGAAGTTGTTGGAGTCGATTGTCAAGGATGAGGTTACGGAGTACCTGGAGGCGTATGACAAGATGGGCAGAACTCTGCATGGTTTCCTTAAAGGAAAATCCTACCTGACAAACCTAGTGCAATTTTTTGAGGAAATTACAAGTAGGCTAGACAAGAGAGATGCAGCGGATGTTGTGTATTTGGATTTTCAGAAGGCCTCTGATAAGGTGCTGCACATGAGGCTGCTAAACAAGATAAGAGCCCATGGAATTACGGGAAAGTTACATACGTGGATAGAGCTTTGGTTGATTGGCAGGAAACAGAGAGTGGGAATAAAGGGATCCCATTCTGGTTGGCTGCCGGTTACCAGTGGTGTTCCACAGGGGTCCGTGTTGGGGCTGCTTCTTTTTACGTTGTAGATCAACGATTTGGATTATAGAATAGATGGCTTTGTGGCTAAGTCTGCTGATGATACAAAGATAGGTGGAGGGGCCGGTAGTGCTGAGGAAACAGAGACTCTGCAGAGAGACTTGGATAGATTGGGGGAATGGGCAAAGAAGTGGCAAATGAATTACAATGTCGGAAAGTGTATGGTCATGTACTTTGGTAGAAGAAATAAACGGGCAGACTATTATTTAAATAGAGAGAGAATTCAAAGATCTGAGATGCAACGGGACTTGGGAGTCCTCATGCAGGATACCCTTAAGGTTGAGTCGGTGGTGAAGAAGGTGAATGCAATGTTGACATTCATTTCTAGAAGAATAGAGTATAGGAGCAGGGATGTGATGCTGAGGCTCTATAAGGCACTGGTAAGGCCTCACTTGGAATACTGTGTGCAGTTTTGGGCTCCTTATTTAAGAAAGGATGTGCTGACTGTGGTGAACTACATATACCTGTCTGGACACGCCCCCCCTGATGACTGCTCCTGTGGCTCCTCCCACAGACCCCAGTATAAAGGCGATTGAGGCCTGAGCCCGGCCTCTCAGTCTCCAGGATGTAGTATGGTGGTCAACCACTGCTTGTTCCTTCTTCCAGTCAATAAAAGCCGATATCTCGCCTTTACGTCTCAGAGTGAGTTATTGATGGTGCATCACTGACATTGGAGAGGGTTCAGAGAAGATTCACTGGAATGATTCCAGGAATGAGAGGGTTAACATATGAGGAATGTTTGACTGCTCTTGGACTGTACTCCTTGGAGTTTGGAAGAATGAGGGGGAACCTCATAGAAACATTTTGAATGTTGAAAGGCATGGACAGTGTGGATGTGGCAAAGTTGTTTCCCATGGTGGGAGAGTCTATTATGAGAGGACATGACTTGAGGATTGCAGGGCGCCCTTTCAGAACAGAAATGCAAAGAAATTTTTTTAGCCAGAGCATGGTGAATCTGTGGAATTTGTTGCCACGGGCAGCAGTGGAGGCCAAGTCATTGGGTGTATTTAAGGCAGAGATTGATAGGTATCTGAGTAGTCAGGGCATCAAAGGTTATGGTGAGAAGGTGGGGGAATGGGACTAAAGGGGAGATTGAATCAACTCATGATGAAAAGGTGGAGCAGACTCGATGGGCCGAATGGCCGACTTCTGCTCCTTTGTCCTATGGTCCTGTGGTAAAAGATTTACCAGGATGCTGCCTGGGTTAGAGGGCATGTCTTCTGAGGATAGATTGAGTGAGATAGGGCTTTCCTCTTTCGAGTGAAAGAGAATGCAAGGTGACGATAGGGGTGTACAAGATGATAAGAGGCATAGTTAGAGTGGACAGCCAGTGATTTTTCCTAGGGCAGAAATGGCTAATGCTATAGGTCATAATTTTGAAGTGATTGGAGGAAAGTATGGAGGAGATAAATCAGCAAAGATGGAACGGTGGAGTGAACTTGAGGTTCGAATGACCTAGTTCAGCTCCCATGTCTTGTTGTCTCGTGTGAGCAGTAGGTTCTTTACATAGAGTGGTGTGTATATGGAACAACCTGTTAGGCACATACATCAGGAATATTTAAGAAAGTTTTAGATAGGCACACAGATGATAGAAAAATAGAGAGCTATGTTGGAGGGAAGGTTCAGATTGATTTTAGGGTAGGTTAAAAGATTGGCACATCATGGGTTGAAGGACCTGTACTGTGCTGTAGTATTCTGTGTACTATGTTTAACAAATCTAAAGAAGACTTCAACGGTGCAAACTCTAGAATTACCAACCCAACAACTTTGTGATAACTTCACCAGAAGAATGTGATTTCCCCCTCTTGGGTAGTTATACATGGGCAATAAATACTGGCCTTCCAGTAACTCCTGAGTCCCAGAACAACAGGCATGATGGGCTAAATGGCCTACTGTTCATATGATTATGATGACCAGTCCTGGTAAAAGGTTTTGGCTTGAAATGTCAACTACTGTATGTATTTCTCTCCATAGATGCCGTCTGACCTGCTGAGTTCCTCCAGCATTTTGTGTTTGCTACTCCAGTATTCACCCTGCCATGGAAAGTCTCAAGTGAAAGGAGCAGGGTTGGGCACGGTGCTAGCAACCACATCCCCTAATGGTTCAAAAGGTCAAAGGTTTGTTTTATGATCAAAGTATGCATGCAGAATACAACTCTGAGATTCATCTTCTTCAAATAGCCATGAAATTGAGAAAATAAATAGAGGTAATTAAAAGAAAAAATGTCAACCCCTCCCCACATCAAGAGAAACAAAAGCACACGCCCTCTAAAAAACCTTTTAAGTAATCGCATCATCAGACCAGCTTCTTAAAGCGAAACCCCAACTCAATGTTGGTGGTTGTGAATTAGGTACATTTCTCCCAATTAGGTTACCTTACACAGGCCCCCCGCCCCCCCAAGAATTCACCAAAATTGGCATGTTGAGCCTGTCTGGAGCTTGGATGAGTTGCCCGACTCGGGGCCTGTGTTCCATGGATGGAGGAACCACAGGTGCCTCTGGCTCCTCATCCGGAAGTGCGTTGACACGCTCATGGTCATGCTGCGACACCAGGGGCATGGCCGCAGAATACTTCAAATACTGGTGGGCCGGTTTAAAGTGATCTGCCAAAATGACTTTCAGGTTTACCCCACCTATCTATGATATAAGTCTTACTCCCCATTCCAAAATGAGCAATAGGCCATTGTAAGGGTGCCGAAGGGGATGTTGGCGTGCATAATGCTGGAAGAAAACAGACGAGACAGAATGTCCGTCAACAGGAACCCAGGAATACTGTATGGTATGATGGGAGGTAGGAATAGGTGAAAAAGAATTGAATTTACTGAGGAGGGTGGAATGCTGTTGAGAGCCAACCAGGCAGTCGTGGTGGCAAGAATGAAATCCCCTGGCACTCAAAAGAGCTACCCATGTACCAACTCAGCCCTGGATGACTGCAGGTCCTCCTTTGGAGCTGTTCTGAACCCCAGCAGCACCCATAGGAGCCAAACATGCCAACACTCGTCCGTCAGGGAAGCGCTTGGGGAGCGGTAAAACTGCTCGCATAGGCCATTGGACTACGGGTGATATACCGTGGTGTGATGTATCTTAACGCTTAGGTTCTGGGCCATCACAGCCCAGAGGTCTGATCTGGGGGCTACGGTCAGAGGAAGTATCAGATGAGGTGTCGAGCAAAGCAGCCCGGGTGCTGATGAACACCCAAGCCATGTCTGCGGCTGCTGTTGACTATTGTGGGATGACCTCCAGCCATCTGGTGGTATGTTCCACCATGGTAAGAAGGTGCAGGAAATCATGGGAGGGGAGATGAGGACCATCAAGGTCCACGTTGACATGGTCAAACTGTCGCTCAGGGACCTCAAAGTGCCAATAGCGCCTGAACATGACCGTTCATTTTAGTCTGCTGGCACTCGACACCGGCTCCAGCCCAATCACACACCTCCTTTCTGAGGCCGTGCCAAACAAACTTTAGTACAACCAGATTCTGTGAGGCCTGAATGTGAGGAGCATCGTTTTGAGTTGAAAACCGGCCGTCTCCAGTTTACGGGCATGATGGGGTAATGAGTGACCGGTTGAGATCGCACTGGAGAGAAACCCCATTCCCTGAAAATTAGTAAGAGCCAACCACAGACCCATGACTGCTGTTCATTATGTCTGGACCTCTGGGTCAGTAGCTTGGTTGGCTGCCATGCCGGCATAGACAACCCCTATGTGTATGGCCTCAGTGGATGGCCATGAGGGGCAATCAGCCATGGCATTACTTTTCCCCTTGATATCTTGTATATTGACGGTGAACTCTGAGTGGCATTGCTGCTGTGCAGACCGAAGGTCTGATATTTAGGCCATTGTGTGCATGAAAGGATTGTGGTCAATGAACGCTCTGTAAAAGTGACTCTCTGGAAGAAGAAAGTGAAAATGGCAGACAGCCAGATAGAGACCGAGAAGCTCAAGGTCAAATGTGCTGAACTTCCTTTCGGGGGGATGGAGCTGCCGGCTGAAGAAGGCGAGTGGCTGCCACACGCCTCCGACCAAGTGCTCGTGCACAGCGCCCACAGCAGAGTCTGACGGGTCAGTAGTGATGGCTATAGGTGCACAGGGGAGCGGGTGTGCCAGTAGGGTCCCGTTGGAAAGAACTTGTTTGGGATCATTAAATGCCCTGGTCATGTCTGCTGACCAGTCGAGCACGTGGTTAGGGGTATCGCCTTTAAGTGCCCTATATAGGGGGAGTGTAATTTCAGCAATCTGTGCAATAAAGCGGTGATAGAAATTCCTTCTGCCTAACAACTCCTGTAGTTCTCCTTTTGGTAGTGTGGGACAGTTGGAAATCGATAATAGCAGCTACCTTTGATGGGAGGGGTTTCACATCTTCTGCGGAGATGTGATGACCAGGAAAGTCGATGGTTGACAACCCAAAATGGCATTTAGCAGCATTAATTATCAACCCGTGTTGGCTTATGTGCTTGAAAAGTGTGCGGAGATGAATACGCGTTCAGATTTGGATGCATTGGCAACAAGTATGTCATCCAGGTAAACAAAGAGAATATCTGTCTTTTAAAACAGAGTCCGTTAGTTGTTGGAAAGCCTGTGCTGCATTTTTCAGTCCAAACAGCATGCACAGAAACGCAAAAATGCCAAACGGTGTTATCACACCTATTTTGGGAATGTCCTCCAGCACACAGGCATCTCATGGTAGCCCTTAACTAGACCGACTTTCGAAAAAATTAACTTTCCAGCTAAATGTGCCAAAAAGTCTTGAATTTGCTGGACTGCATAATGCTTGGGGGTGGTAGCCTCTTTAAGGCACGGTAATCACCACATGGGCTACAGTCACCATCGGACTTAGGGTCCATATGGAGTGACCATATAGAGGGGTGTTACGAACCCCGTAACTGGGTCACTTACCAGCAAAGATAGAGAGGTCCGTTGAAGTCTGATGGTACTATTTTTAAACGTTTTTATTTATAAAGGGGCACAAAAGTAAGGTTAATACAAACATTCAGATAATATACGTCGTCAATACTCAATCTAAAGCGCGGGTATAGTAATAATCATCAATAAGAAATAGCTCTGTCGTCTGTCTAGGGGTAAAAATATTGTCCGATGGAAATATAAAAGTCTCTCCAGTTCATGCAGGCTTTTAGCCTTTTGGGGACCGCTGGGTTTCACGTGTTGGAGAGAGAGAGAGAGAGAGATTTTCGGTGAGAAAAGAAACTTGCCCAGTCTTTTAGGACGCAAACCGTTGAATCGGGAACGTGGGTTCCCCATTGTTAGTTCGAAGTCCTTTTCGGTGTTATCAGCCACCCGTTCCCCAGGCCAGGGGAAACGGACCACACGTGGCTTCCGAATAGCTTCCCGTTATCACGGGAGCGATGAGCGATGGTGTCTCCTTCTGGTGTGTCGCTAGGGGACTGCCCCCTGCAGCCCCTCTTTTATCTTGACTTGCAGGGTTGTAGATGTCAATCAGGGTGGGGTGATGCAATCCCCACCCACATTGCCCGAGGGTGTGCACGTAGCCCTGAGAGCTGGCACGTAGTATAGGATCGCAATCCACAAAGGTGTCTCCAAGAAACAATGGCCAAATCCGTTGCTTTGTCTTTGCTGAGGATTCTCTCTCATTTCCTGGGTCCAAGACCCGAATTAATAGCGATCTTGCGATTCTCAAGAAGGAGGGGGCTGGGATCATAACAAGGGCTACTCAACCGGTTTACAATTCCGAGACTTTCCACGTTGGTAAACTCAGCCTTTTCTGGGCGACCTTTCTGGTGTGACACGGGCGCTCGAGTGAGTGTGCTGCCAGCATTGCCTAATGATGAGAAGGCAAAGTTAGACAAAACCTCGTTGGAGGCCGCTAACAGCAGCAAGGTCCAGACTTACGGGACATGGAGGATGAACTTCTGCTTCTGCGGGGGACGTTACACATGGGACTTCGTCCTGGTTAAAGTGGCTAGACCTCTGCTTGGTGCAGATTTTTTTGTGTGCCCAAGGAGCATTAGTCAATCTTAAGAACTGTGTCTTGTGGATGCCATTTCTCTGCTCCTCCAGTGAGCACTGTGTCAAGTCCATGCACCACTGCATGTCAGGTTACTCGACTGCTGGGTGAATTCCCAGTCTTCTGGTCGTCTCACTATAGGAAGGATGTGGAAGCATTGGAAAGGGTACAGAGGAGATTTACCAGGACGCTGCCTGGTTTAGAGAGTATGCATTATGATCAGAGATTAAGGGAGTTAGGACTTTAATCTCTAGAGCGAAGGAGGATGAGAGGAGATATGATAGAGGTGTACAAGATATTAAGAGGAATAGATAGAGTAGACAGCCAGCGCCTCTTCCCCAGGGCACCACTGCTCAATACAAAAGGACATGGCTTTAAGGCATATATGTCAAACTCAAGGCCCGCGGGCCAAATCCGGCCCGCGGTGGAATTATCTTTGGCCCGCGAGATAATATCTAATTACTATTAAAGCTGGCCCCAGTAATCGAAGCGCCTATGGCGTATGATATGGCTAATGCTGAGTTTATTCAGGTACCAGGTTTGCAGGGTTTTTAGTGTTTATTCGGCAGTCTTGCTCGGCAGTCTTCTTCATAAGAAACGGAATTTGTAAAGTGAAACACTTTGTAGTTATAGCAGAGACTGAGACACATGAGAGCAGGCTGAAAAAACAGAGGCAACGAAAGCTGCGTTCGCAAGCGTCTGACTGATCCGGCCCGCATGAAGCTGCATTTTGCTCAATCCGGCCCGTGACCTAAAATGAGTTTGACACCCCTGCTTTAAGGTAAGGAGTGGAAAGTTCAAGGGGGATATTCGAGGAAGGTTTTTCACTCAGAGTGGTTAGTGTGTGGAATTCACTGCCTGAGTCAGTGGTGGAGGCAGATACACTAGTGAAATTTAAGAGACTACTAGACAGGCATATGGAGGAATTTAAGGTGGAGGGTTATATGGGAGGCAGCGTTTAAGGGTCGGCACAATATTGTGGGCTGAAGGGCCTGTACTGTGTTGTACTATTCTATGTTCTTTGTTTTGTTCACCAAGCCCACATTCTCCACTACAGTCACAAAACATGGGGTCGAGCACCATATTCCCACAGCTAGCCTGCCAGGCCATGCCCATGTGTGTAGACTGAAAGGGTGCCTGTAATAAACAGTAAACAACCCTGGCAGCTGGAACCCACGGTGTTCACGATCTCTGATGTCCCAATGCGCTGGCATTGTTGAAGCTGCAAGGCGGTCAGCACTTGCTAGAGTTCCTATCAAAGCAAGTGTGGTAAAAGTACAGGCCTGGCGTCGTCTGTTTCGCAGCCATGAGGTCAATGCTGACCGGGTTTATTGAGGTAGAGAAAGGAAGAGGAATGGTAGTGTAGCCTATCAGCCATTTTAGCAAGCTCCCTATAGCCCATCACAGGTGCATTAGCAAATGCTATAAGAACTTGATCAGGCATTTGCTGCATGAGGAGATCTTTAAAAATAAAACAAGGATGGTGATTTCCCAGGAGAGACAGCACGTGGCCCGTTAGCTCTGAAGGCTAACCATTACTTTGAGAGTAAGTTTTCGGCATGGACGAGAAGGGCCGAGATGGCCTGTTTCAGTGTTGTAATTGTTATATGGTATATGGTATTACTGAAAACGGGCAAGGAGAGCAACTGTTTGGCATGCTCAGACCAAAATCTGTAAAAGGTGAGTTTTCAGCGATCGGCATTTATCGTGTTCAAGCGGGTGTTCTAGTAGACTCACCACTCTCACAGCCATGGAGTTGCTGAGTGACGCTATCACAGAGAAATATTTAGTGTTGTCGGCGGAGATTTCTCGCAGAGCGAACTGGGCCTTCGCTTGCATGAACCAAGCAACGGCATTTTGCTTCCAAAATCCAGGCAGCAAAACTCTTGTTTACACCAAGCCCCCTATGTTTCAGTCTCAGGATTGCAACAAAGTTTGCTGGGGCTCCTGTTCCACTTTCCAGTCCAAGAGGCACGTGTAACAGTGTGGTGAACTACATATACCTGTCTGGACGCGCCCCCCACCCCTGCTGACTGCTCCTGTGGCTCCTCCCACGGACCCCGGTATAAAGGCGATTGAGGCCTGAGCCCGACCTCTCAGTCTCCAGGATGTAGTATGGTGGTCAATTGCTACTTGTTCTTTCTTCCAGCCAATAAAAGCCGATATCTCGCCTCCCGTCTCCGAGAGTTATTGATGGTGCATCAAGCAGCAGCTGCCACATCTCTTCCTGCGCATTACAGTAGTGTGGCGGTTAGCACAACACCTTACAGTGCCAGCTCTGAGATCAGGGTTCCATCTTCATTGCTGTCTGTAAAGAATTTGTACAGTCTCCCGGTGACCAGGTGGATTTTCTCCGGATGCTCTGGGTTCCTCCCACATTTCAAAGACACACAGTTGGAGTTAGTGAATTGAGTGTATTGTGTTAACACCAGCCGTGTGACAACACTCATGGGCTGCTCAACACCACGCTAATTGATTTGATTTGATGCCAACAATTCATTTCAAGACTCAAGATTGTTTAATGTCATTTCCAGTACAAAAATGAAAAGAAAAACAAAATAATTGTTCCTGTGGAACTGATGCACTACAAAAAACACAGTATGATAAAGAACACAATAATAAAAAAGCACAATAATTAAAAGACACAAATGTAAATACATAAGAGAGATCGACAGCATACATAGATTAATTGTATGTGATAGGGCATATTCTGGAGTTAGGGTCTATACCAAATATTAACTTCAGCAATCAATCTTTAGAGCTGAAGGGGAACTGCAGATTAAGTTTAAAATGGAGCCCCAGGCAATAGTTTCCTAGAGCTATGGACACCAGTTAATTGAAAACCAGACAATGCTGATTAATATTCATTTAGGGAGTCTAGAGTGTGGGTGTGAAAAAGGAAGTGTGAAAATTATATGTAATTCAAAGGCATTAATGGTTATGGAGAAAAGGCAGGTACGTTGAGATGAGTCCATGGGCAGATCAGCCATGGCCTTATTGAATGGTGGAGCAGGCTCGATGGGCCAGATGGCCGACTCCTGCTCCTATTTCTTATGAAGCATTGTAGAGACATTGTAACTATAGAGTTGTCCTGCTGCTAAGCAAATAAAATGTCATGTAATATTAGGTCAAGCAGGCCTCTCTCTCTGAGAATGTCTCATTTTGTTTAATAAAACACCAACTTCAAAGACTCTCTGGTGACTTTGCTCACGTTACAACAGTATGTCCATAAAGTGACGCTAGGCACGAGTGTTTGTACATAAGGTGACTCTGACAGGAAATGATAAAGTAGTGGCTATGGGGTTGGGGGGTGTTGTGGAGGGGAGGGTAACTGTATATTTCAAAGTACACTTGACAAAGAAAGCTGAACCTTTACCTTCAAACTATATCCAGGCTACTTCAAATACTTTACAGCCTATGGTCCATTTCCAGAATCCTTACTCAATCTGCGTAGTAAGCTCCCAAAAATGACAAATAAAAAGTTTACGTTAATTGTGCTTTACATACAGTACATGGCAAGGATATACCGTAGATGTCGGATTATAAGCCGCTACTTTTTTCCCATGCTTTGAACAGCATTGAACATAGCGGCTTATAATAAGGTGCGGCTAATATAAGGTTTTTTCCCATGCCGCCAAAACATTTTGCCTCGTAACAGTAGACCAATAAAATTGATGAGTAGTTCACAGAGGTCCAATGAAATTGTACGATAAATCAAGCGCACTTCACAAATTATTGTAAATCAGCCATTTGTACTCACCCTCATCAACATGGAAAACACTCGAAGAAAAGCGTATGATGCAGCTTTTAAGTTAAAGGCAATCAATCTGGCGGTTGAACAAGGAAATCGAGCTGCTGCGCGTAATCTTGGCATACATGAATCGATGGTGAGACGGTGGAGATTTAATTTGGGACTGCCGCTTCAGGTCAGGAATGGCTCACGTGATATTAGACAGCAGTACAAGGGAGGGAGGGAGCGAAACTGAGGATTCCGCTGCACCGAAACTGCTAGCGATTCAGTAAACAAAAAAACAGTAAAACTCGTGTGTGAATGGTATCGGGCCAATAAGGACACAAGTGTCCGATGTTACCAAATACCGGTAGGTATAACAAAGTTTAGCCTTACCAAATATGTGTAGCGAGGGTTTGGTTTGGGGGAAAAAGGAGTATAAATAAGAGCAGAATGTAAGGGGAAGGCAAAACGCGTTCTGCAATAAAGCAACGCTGCACTGTAATCCGGTGTTGGTTGTCTCTCTTCCAAAACGAACACAGGGCAGAATTTGAAGCCCAACACGTGTAATATCTTTCTGTGTAAATATCTCATATTACAAGCGGCCGAAAATCCGGTCCGCCGAAAATCCAGTGCGCCGAAAATCCGGTCCGCCGGAAATCCAGTGCGCCGAAAATCCGTTCCGCCGGAAATTCGGTGCGGCCTAAAATCCGGTGCGGCCTGTACATTTATAAAATAGATTTTATTTCTAAAATTAGAGCCAGCGGCTATTAATCAGGTGCGCTTTGTAGTCCGGAATCTACGGTAAATAATTTAATAAAACTTGCAGCAGCAGCACAAAATATTACAAACATAAATTGAAAAAGCTTAAATTACTATAAATTATATATAATTTACACAACAGTGTACACAAAGCTAAGCATGATATATATATATATAGATTTTTTACACAGAGTGGTAGATGCATGGAATGTGTTGCTAGGGTTGATGGGAGAGACTGATATATTAAGGGCATTTAAGAGACTTAAGGGACTGGGTACATGGAAGAAAGAAAATATGGAGGACTATGTGAAAGGAAAGTATAAGATTGATTTTGGAGAGGTTAAAAGGTCAGCATAACATACGGGCCAAAATGCCTGCCCTGTGCTGTACTGTTCTATCTTTGATGTTTTATGATGACACGAGTGACATTGAGGGAAATATAGTTGGAGGTAGAATTATGTTTTCTCAACTCAGGTCTGGAACCTGCTGGCAGTGGGGAAGAAGCTGTTTGACCTTGAGGCCTGGGTCTTCAGGCTCCTGTACATTATGTCCGACAACAGCATGACCAAGATGGTGGCGATCACAAATGATGGACGTTGCCCTCCTGAGAGATCACCTCTTGTAGATGCCCTCAGTGGTGAAGAGAGCTGTACTTGTGGTGAACCTGGCTGAGCCCACTAATCTCTGAACCTGTGTTCCAGGGCACTGGAGTTTTAATACCAAGCCATGGTTCTGTCAGTCAGAATGCTATCATTACTAGTGTTTGTTATGCTGCTCGGTAAATATATGCCGGGTTACTCGAGACAAAGTAATGCCAGGAGATCTTATTTGTCCAACTGCAAGTCCCAGGCATCATTTCCAAGACGTAGTATCACCGTCAATGAAGTTTTCATCTGTGGAGTGGGGCTTGAACTCACAGCCTTACAGTTTCAGCTGCAGAAATGCCGTATTGCTCCCCCTACAGAGCCACCCTGACCCCACAGCCCTCAAAGAAGGTAAGTATCAGGTGTGAAATATTTCACCTTTCACCCTTAACCCAAAACCTTTACTCCCAGTCTCCCCCTCCCCCATTCTATGCAATAAATCTTAATCTATTCAAACTCTCCCTATAGCTAAAGTCTACTGGACTTGGCAACGTCCTTGTAATGTGAATTTAGAGTGTTCACGCATCAAACGTACGGAATGTCTTTGGAGGGCTCCGGGGATCTAGGTGGCTCTGTAGGGGGATCGATGTGTTAAGACACTAAATTCACATTACAAGGATGTTGCTGAGTCATGAGCTTAGCTAGAGGGAAAGGTTGAATAGGTTAAGACTTTATTTCCTAGAGTGCAGGAGAAAGAGGGGAGATTTGGTAGAGGTATGCAGAATTATGAGGGGTATAGATAAGTTAAATGCAAGCAGGCTTTTTCCACTGAGTTTGAGTGAGAGTAGAAATAGAGGTCATGGGTTAAGGGTGAAAGGTGAAATGCTTAGGGGGAACATGAGGGGGAATTTCATTCAGAGTGTGGAATGAGCTGCCAGTAGAAATGGTCGATGTAGGTTCGATTGTAGCGTTTAATAGAAGTTTGGGTAAGTACATGGATTGGAGGGGTATGGAGGGCTTTGGTCCACATGTGAGTTGATAGGACAAGTCAGAATAATAGTTCGGCATGGACTAGATGGGCCAAAGGGCCTGTTTCTGTGCTACAGCTCTTTATGACTCTGTGACATTGTTTTCTGCCATTAAAGGTCAAAAGCACTTGTCTGATAGCTCAGAGAGATGTTAAAAGTGACAAGTTGTTTCTCGGTGTCAGTGTGATGATGTAATTACAGAGTGTAGGACTGCCAGCCATTTGAAATTCACTCTAAGTGCGTTTGTGAAACAGACAGTCTGATGCAGTGGGAAAAGATCATTTAGGAGTCCAAAAAGCTGCTGTGTGAATCTTGGCAGAGATTCCTAACTCCAGGGACACATCTTCTCTATAATCACAGAAGCCACCTCCAGTCAGAGACCAGGAAACCTTTAAAAATCAATCCTGTCCATCTCTTTGTTTACGTTTTTTTTAAGTCTCCTACCTTAAGCCGCCTCTTTGCTCTGCCTCTGTGCCTGAAATTGCAGCTTCTGCCAAGCAGCCGAGACCTTCTCATGCATCCGAGTTTACCAGCCACTTACCACAGTATCTGTTGTTAAATTAGGCTCCACAGATGTAACAGGCATCAGACGTTCATAAACACAAGACATTCTGCAGATGCTGGAAATACGGAGTGAAACACACACAAACACAATGCTGCAAAACCTCAGCTGATCAGGCAGCATCTGAGAGGGAAAATACATTGGCTTCTTCCCCCTTTCTTTCCAGTCCTGATGAAGGGCCTCAGCCTGAAATATCGACTGTTTATTCCTCTCCATGGATGCTGCCTGACCTGCTGTGAACAGATCTTTGAGACAGTCAGCTGTGGGTCATTATGCAATGTGGCTTCTGACTTGATCTCAGTGGATGAGGATAAGATTCTCTGATGGTTTGTTGCCTCCCTGGTGCCAGGGTCAGGGACATTTTGAATCGAGCCCACAGCATTCTTAGGTGGGAGGCTGAGCAACCAAAGGTTGTGGTCTTTGTAGGTACCAATGATTGTGTTGGTGGGGTGATGAGGTCCAGCAAAATGAGTTCGGGGAGTTAGGTGCCTCAGCTCAGGATCGCTACCTGCTACCTGTGTTAGTGAGGCCTGAAATAGGAAGATCACCCAGTTTAACATGTGGCCAAGGAGATGGTGCAGGAGGAAGGACTTCAGATTTTTGGATCACTGGACTCTCCAGGGAAGGTGGGACTGTACAGGAGGGATGGTTTGCACCTGAACTGGAGGAGGACTAATATCCTCGTGGGAAGGTTTTCTAACCCTGAACGGGGTGGGGATGGGTTGGTTAAAATAAAGTTGCAGGGGAATCGGAACCAAAGTGCCAGAACAGACGGTGGAGGTGTTGCGGATAATAATGTAAATCCGAGAAAATCTGCAGATACTGGAAATCCAGAACAACACGCACAAAATGCTGGAGGAACTCAGCAGGCCAGGCTGCATCTACGGAAAAGAGTAAACAGTTGATGCTTTGGGCTGAGACCCTTCATTAGGACTGGTGAAGGGTCTTGGTGTGAAACGTTGACTGTGTACTTTGTCCTAAAGATGTTGTAAAGCCTACAAACAAAGTCAGAAACGGAAAGGTCAAGCGCGGTGGGACTAATGCTTTGAACTGTTTGTATTTCAGTGCAAAAAGTATTGTAGGAAAGGCAGATGGAAGTGGAGAATGGATCAGCACCTGGAATTATAACATGGTAGCCATTGGTGAGACTTGGTTGCGGGAAGGTCAGGCCTGGCAGCTCAATGTTCCAGAATTCTGCTGTTTTACATGTGATAGAGTGGGAGGGATTAAACGGGCAGGGTGGTATTACTAGTCAGGGAAAATGTCATGACAGTAGTCAGTCAGGACAGATCAGAGAACCCGTCTAGTGAGATTTAATGGGTAGTACTGAGGAATAAGAAAGGTATGACTACATTAATGGGATTATATAGACCATCCAACAGTCTGCGTGACTTAGAGGAGCAAATTTGGAAAGAGATCTCAGACTGTTGCAAGAAATATAAGATTGTTATAGTAGTTGATTTTAACTTTCCACATACTGACTGGAGTCTCATACTGTAAAAGGGCTGGATGGTAAAAAGTTTGTTAAATGTGTTCAGGAAAGTTTCCTTAATCAGTACATAGAAGTCCCAAGTAAAAACAGTGCAATACTAGATCTCCTATTAGGGACTGAGTCAGGGCAAGTGACAAGTTTGTAGAGAACACTTTGCATCTCGTGATCATTATAGGCATCTGTTAGTCTCAGGAAACCATGGATTTGCACCTTGGAAAGTTTCCAGGGAGCAGGCCTGGGCAAGGTTGTATGGGAGACCGGCAGTTGCCCATGCAGCAAGTCTCCCCTCTCCATGCCACCGATGTTGTTCAAGGGAAGGGCAAGGGCTGATACAGCTTGGCACCGGTGTCATCGCAGAGCAATGTGTGGTTAAGTGCCTTGCTCAAGGACACAACATGCTGCCTCAGCTGAGGCTCAAACTAGCGACCTTCAGATCACTAGACCAACGCCTTAACCACTTGGCCATACATCTCGTGATCATTAAGCTATTAGTATCAAGGCAATTATAGAAAAGGATAGGTCTGGTGTTCAGGTTGAGATTCTAAGTTGGAGAAAAAACAATTATGATGGTATCAGAAAAGATCTGCCAAGTTGTGGATTGGGACAGGTTGTTTTCTGGTAACAGTGAGAAAAGGGCATACCCTGGGTGCTGGAGGTCCATAATAATGGATGCTGCCTTTCTGAGACACCGCTCCCTGAAGATGTCCTGGGTACTTGGTAGGCTAGTACCCAAGATGGAGCTGACTAGATTCACAAACTTCTGCAGCTTGTTTTGGCCCTGTGCAGAAGCCCCTCCATACCAGACAGTGTTGCAGTCTGTCAGAATGCTCCTCATGGTACATCTATAGAAATTTTTGAGTGTATTTGTTGACATGACAAATCTCTTCAAACTCCAAATGAAGTATAATCGCTGTCTTGCCTTTTTTATAACTGCAACAATATGTTGGGAGTAAATTAGATCCTCAGAGATCTTGACACCCTGGAATGTGAAACTACTCACACTCTCCACTTCTGTTCCCTCTGTGAGGATTGGTATGTCTTCCTTCGTCTTACCCTTCCTGAAGTCCACAATCAGCTCTTTCGTTTTACTGACATTGAGTGCCAGGTTGTTGCTGTGATACTACTTCACTGGCTGACATATCTCACTCCCGTACACCCTCCCATCTCTGTCTGAGATTCTACCAACAGTGGTTGTATCATCAGTAAATTTATAGATGGTATTTGAGCTAGGCCTAGCCACACAGTCATGGGCATAGAGAGAGTAGAGCAGTGGGTTAAGCACACACTCCTGAGGTGTACTAGTGTTGATCATCAGCGAGGAAGAAATATTATCACAAATCCACAGAGATTGTAGTCTTCTGGTTAGGAAGTCGAAGATCTAATTGCAGAGGGAGGTACAGAGGCCCAGGTTCTGTAACTTCTCAATCAGGATTGTGGGGATGATGGTGTTAAATGCTGAGCTATAGTCGATGAACAGCATCCTGACGTAGGTGTTTGTGTTGTCCAGGTGGTCTAAGGCCGTGTGAAGAGCCATTGAGATTGCATCTGCCGTTGACCTATTATGGTGATAGGCAAATTGCAATGGGTCCAGCTCCTTGCCGAGGCAGGAGTTTAGTCAAACATGACCAACCTCTCAAAGCATTTCATCACTCTCGATGTGAGTGCTACCGGGTGATAGTCATTAAGGCAGCTCACATTATTCTTCATAGGCACTGGTATAATTGTTGCCTTCTTGAAGCAAGTGGGAACTTCCACTCTCAGCAGTGAGAGGTTGAAAATGTCCTTGAGTATTCCCACTAGTTGGGTGGCACAGGTTTTCAGAGCCTTACCAGGTACTCCATTGGGACCTTCCGCCTTGCGAGGGTTCACTCTCTTTAAAGACAGCCTAACATCAGCCTCTGAGACAGAGATCACAGTGTAATCAGGTGCAGCAGGGATCTTCACAGCTGTAGTTATATTCTCCCTTTCAAAGTGGGCATAGAAGACATTGAGTTCATCTGGTATTGAAGCATCGCTGCTGTTCATGCTATTAGGTTTCACTTTGTAGGAGGTAATGTCTTGCAAACCCTGTCAGAGTTGTGGTGCATCCAACCTCATTCAAAATGGTCTCTTTGCCCTTGATCTGCTCTTTACAGATCATAGCGGGTTTTCTGGTACAGACCTGGGTCACCAGACTTGAATGCCACAGACCTAGCCTTCAGTAGATGATGTACCTCCTGGTTCATCCATGGCTTTTGGTTTGAGTAGTCTTACATACTGAGCTATAGGGTACTGAACAGTGTAGTAGAACAGAGGGATCTGGGAATACAGATCTATAATTTCTTGAAAGTGGCATCAAAGATAGATAGGATGGTAAAGAAACCTTTTGGCACATTGGCCTTCATAAATCAATGTATTGAGGACAGGAATTGGGATGCTATGTTGTAATTATATAAAAGACTTAGTTTGGAATATTATAACAGTTTACGTACCTACAGTAAGGATGTAAATAAGGTCGAGAGAGTGTAGAGAAAATTTACAAGAATGTTGCTGAGACTTGAGGACATGAGTTATATGAAAATGTTGAATAGTTTAGGACTTTATTCCCTAGAACATAGTAGATTAAGGGGAGATTTGTTAGGGGTATACAAAATTATGTGGGGTATAGATATGGTAAATGCAAATAGGCTTTTTCCACTGAGGCTGGGGGAGTCTAGAACTAGAAGTCATAGGTTGAGAGTGTTTAAGGGATGTACCCAGGGTGCCTTTTTACTCAGAGGGAGGTAAGAGAACGGAATAAGCTCCCAACGTCAGTGGTGGGTGCAGCATCGATTTCAATATTTAAGAGGAATTTGGGTAGGCACATGAGTGGGATGGACAGCAATGGTCTGGGAGCAGGTGAATGAGACTAGGCAGGTTTGCTGTGTATTTAAGATTTCAATAACATTTCAGTAAATTTGTGTATAAGTAAGTTGATTAAGTATTCTTATTTGTTTAAATAATTTAAATTACTCTGCATTCAAGATGAGGTGGTAAATTGGATTAGATATTGGCTTTGTGGGAGAAGCCAGTGAGTGGTAGTGGAGGGTTGTCTCTCTAACTGGAGGCCTTTGACTACTGGAGTGCCACAGGGATCAGTGTTGGTCTTTTGTTGTTTGGCATCTATATCAATGATCTGGATGATAATCTGGTTAACTGGATCAGCAAATTTGCAGATGACACCAAGACTGGGGGTGTGGTGGACAGTGAGGATGGCTATCATTACTTGCAGAGGGATCTGGACCAGCTGGAAAATGGTCTGCAAAATGACAGATGGAATTTAATGCAGACACGAGTGAGGTGTTGCACTTTGGTAGGGCCCGACCAGTTTAGGGTCTTACACAGTGAACGGTAGGGCACTGAGGAGTGTGGTAGAACAAAGGGATCTGGGAATACGGGTCCATAATTCATTGAAAGTGGTGTCACAGGTAGATAGGGTTGTAAAGAAAGCCTTTGGCTCATTGGCCTTCATAAATCAATGTATTGAGGACAGAAGTTGGAATGTTATGTTGAAGTTGTATAAGATATTGGCAAGGCCTGATTTAGAGTACTGTGTGCAGTTTTGGTCACTACCTACAGGAAAGATATAAACAAGGTGAAAGAGTGCAGAGAAAATTTACAAGGATGTTGCTGAGTCTGGAGTACCTGAGTTATAAGGAAAGTGAATAATTTAGGACTTTACTCCTTAGAATGTAGAAGGTTGAGAGGAGATCTGACAGATACTGTGTATACAAATAATGAGGGATATAAATAGGGTAAATGCAAGCAGGCATTTTCCAGTGAGGTTGTCTGGGACCACAACCAGAGGTCATGGGTTAAGGGTGAAAGATGAAAAGTTTAAGGGGAAAGTAAGGGGAAACTTCACTCAGAGAGTTGTGGGAGTGTGGAATTAGCTCCCAGTACAAGTGGTACATGTGAGCTTGATTTCAATACAGGCAGACCCTGGGTTACGTACAAGTTCCATTCCTGAGTCCACCTTTAAGTCGGATTTGTACGTAAGTAGGAACAAGTACATCATTATTATTATAATTATTTTTTAGTGTCAGTTAGTCAAACATTTGTCTTAGTATATAGTACATATTTTACCTTTCTATGCATATAAAACACTTAAGAAATGTATGTATTCCAATAATTGAACCACTGCGTTGTTTAGTAATAATTGTAGCTTTCATCGGGGCAGGGCCTTTCACACGCTCCATTATTCTCACTTCATCTGTTATCCTTTAAGATTGTTCAGATCGTTGAACGACTGTAGCCTAATGCTTTTCCAATGACCGATGGCATTTCACCTCTCTCCAAATGCTTTATTATTTCCACTTTATCTTTACTCGCGATCGCTTCCCGTCAATGGAACAGGAACACTGTGGGTGGCGGGTCCTGAGCTGCGCCGGGTCCCGAGCTCCGCTTGGTCCTAAGGGCCACCGCACTGAGACAGGTTAAATGGGACAAGTGGGGCTGTGCTGGGTTTGGGTACTGTATTTGACCCTCCACAACATTCCCTGTGGGAATTTAAACTGGAGGTGGCAGTGTTATTTTTACGAGGTCGAGTTGCGCGCTCGACATCAACCTGGCACGGATGGAATGGGAGTCACTGGATCAACATCAACCCGGCATGGGAGTGGTCTGTCACTGGATCGAACTCGGGAACCTCCGTTCTCAAGGCCGGCGCTGATCTCACTGCGCCACCAGCCGACCGCAACAGTGGGGGGGGGGGGGGGGGGTGTCAGGGTGAATCTTACTAAGAAGAATTTAAGGCAAATACAAAGTTAAACACTCAACATAGTGTCAACGGCAACGACTTAAAATGGCGGACGGCGTTCTCCTTCCTTGGTTTGTAAGCATGAGTTGTCCATAAGTCGGACGTTCGTAACTTGGGGACTACCTGTATTTAAGAGAAGTTCAGATAGGTACATGGACGGTAGGGACTATGGAGGGCTATGGTCCCGGTGCAGATCGCTGGGAGTAGGCAGTTTAAGTGGTTTTGGCATAGACTAGATGGGCTGAAGGGCCTGTTTCTGTAATGTACTTCTCTACGGCTCTATTTCATTATGGGTTATATGTAAAAATAAGTTATCATGCTACTACTTGATACATGCATGCCTCGCTAAAGGAAACCCATGGTTAGGTTCACATTTTGGACTCACGTGTCTTTGAATTCATTTAATGTTTTGAAGTTACAAAACATAACAAGATTAATAGTTTAGTATGAACTAAATGGGTCGAAGGGCCTATTTCTGTGCTGTAGTTCTCCATGACTTATGACCTACACTGGCTGAGTAACACATTCATTTAAAATTTGTTTTCATGTCTTTCTGTGATTTCATTCCTTCCTCTTTCTGTAACCTCCTCCATCCATTCAAGCTCCAGGGATACAGGCTCTCTTCCATTTCTCGCATCTTGAATTAAGGCAGTTTGTTTTTAGTGTGACAGTCAAGGGGGTCATGGCATAAGTTCAGGAACAGCTCTCTAGCTCTCCAGATCTCTGCCTCTCTTTATTCTCTTAAATCGGCAGTGGTTAGCGTAATGCCTTTACAGTGCCAGCGATCAGTGATTGGGGTTCGATTCCTGTCGCTGTTTGTACGTTCTCCCCATGATCACGTGGGTTTCCTCTGGGTGCTCTGGCTTCATTCATTATCTTACAGACATACGGTTAAGGTTAGTAAATTGTGGGCATGCTATGTTGGCAGAATCATTGTGACACTTGCAAGCTGTCCCCAGCGCACTCCCAGACTGTGTTGGTCATTGACGCAAAGGATGCATTTCATGGTATGTTTCAATGTGTTGATGTACTGTACATGTGACAAATAAAGCTAATCTTTTTCTTTATCTCTAAAATGTTCCTTAATACATGCTCCTTTCAATAGGTTATTGCTTATCTGCCCTAATAATTCCTTTGTGGTTTATTTCTGTTTTAGGACAGCTTTGCTATTGTACAGGTACAATATAAATGGAAGCTGTTATTAGAGTCACAGAGAGATAGAACACCAAAACTGACCCTTCAGCCCACCAAAGTAATAAACTCCCATTTACACTAATCCAACATTCAACTACTCTCTCTTTACTTCCTCTTAGATTCAACAATTCATCAGTATGTTCAATGCAGGTTATAGTTCCAATATTCCTGAATATCATTAAGTTCTAGGTCGGGAAAAGACAGGGATGTGTGAACAAATGGCTGGGAGTGCTCAGCCATATCTTGCTTTTGCAGTCTGAGGTACCCACGTGCTTCAAGCAGGCTTCAATTATACTGGTGCCTGAGAGGGACGTGGTATCCTGCTTCAATGACTATCGCCCAGGAGCACTTACATCTACTGTGATGAAGTGCCTTAAGAGTTTGGTGATGAAACATATCAACTCCTGCCTGAGAAGCAAATTGGATCCACTCCAATTTGCCAACAATCATAACAGATCCACAGCAGTTGCCACTTCATTGGCTCTTCACTCAACCCTGAAGCATCTGGACAGCAAAGGTGCTTACATCAGAATGCGATTTATTGACTATAGCTCAGCATTCAACCCCATCATACCCACAAAACTAATCAATAAGCTTCAAGACCTTGGCCTCAATACCTCCTTGTGCAATTGGATCCTTGATTTCCTCACTTGCAGACCTCGTCAGTTCAGATTGGCAACAACATCTCTATCAACAGGCGGTGTGCTTAGCCCCCTGCTCTACTCGCTTATGACTGAAGGGCTAATCACAGCTCCAATGCCATATTTAAATTTGCTGATGACAGCAAAGCCTTAGGCCGACTCAAAGGTGGTGATGAATCAGGATATATGAGGGAGATTGAAAATCGGGGTAATATTGTGAGGGGGAAATGGGAATAGGGAGTGGTGAAGGAGAGGGGTGGGGCATTACCAGATTGTTCTATGGTTTCTGTTCCCCCCCAACCTCTTAGGATCATTATCCTCCTTTCATCTCTCATTCAGTTGACTGCCCATAGGACTGCCTTGGAATTTCAGTAGGTGTGCAAACTTACATTATATAAATAATATTAAGATTTACTCTATACTGACAATCATCTCTGCTGTTTCATGAAATTGTTATCCTCTAATTTCTGAATTATTTCAACCTTCCACCTTCTCATTTGATACACAATAAGCAATATAATTATCAGGGTACATAAAATTAGTATTACAGCAGCATGTGATACTGTTCTCACCCACGGACACCTTTGAATATTTGTTCCCCAATTCCAAAACATACTCCAAAAGCTTGAGTCACCCCTTATTTCATTTGCCTTACCAGCATGTGTTTTAAATACTTTAGTGTGTTTAGTCCATTTCTGGATTGTCACTCTTGCTTCCTCTACAACACGTGTCCAGTCTGCAGTCAAGTGCGGAATTGGTGGCAACTCAGTAACAACATAATCCCACAGATATCGATCTGCATCAATGCGTTGGATCTTGAAGTTCTCCTTCATTACTGTGTTTCCTGCTGGTTGGGACAAAGTTCGTCCTCCAATGGCCAGATGTAAAGTTACATTCCCTATGGCAACACGGTTATTTTCCAAGGACATTGTTTCCATCCCTTGTATAACTCGTAGCCATTGTTACTCTATAGTATGTCTGTCCCACGAATGTATATTGTAAGAAAGACTGATTATTCACAGACCAAATAGACAATGAATAACTTTCATAAGTACTGAAACCATATTTTGTAAGTTTTTGCTTTGTCATTTCTTCCAGGCAAGACCAGTAGTCTCCTTTGATGACATCTTGATAAATCTATTCCTTTCGCAGTACCAATCACAACAGCAGCATGTATTGGTTGGTTACTTAATGATATTTACAAATATTGTGAAACCTTTGCACCCTACTTTCCCCGTACAATGTTCTCCTGTATACAGTAATGATCGAAGCATCCTTTGAAAAATACTTGACTGTAATCTCCCCAATAGATATCTCGAGTGAATCTGCCTCACTTACATTCACATGAGTGTTATCCCACAGAACTGTAGTTTTTACCAAAGGGCTGTGCACCATCTGGAACTAAAAACTGACTATTATTACCTTTGGGATACTTGATATGAGTTTTCGCCTTTGTGACTATATTCTTTTACCCTTGAATATATCCCACAGTTGGCTTTCCTCTCACCATCCTGTACTGATGAAGACCCATTTACAAAAAAATTAAAATAGGGTTTTTCTTTTTCCTTTGTATCTTTGTTCTTAGATACTGCTTTCTGATATCATTCTACCTCCTCCATTATTATTTGATACAAATGGTCCTTTGTGATAATTTGCTATCATTTTCTGATGCCCATGCAGTTCTCCAGTAATACAAAGATTATCTGCAAGGGAGGTAGAAACTTTGGTACCCTTTACAGCTACATCTCAAACTTTCAGTGTCAGGGCTGACTAACCAAGTCCTTTTAATTCAAACATCCAGCAGTGGTGAGGTAAACATGTTCTATAAAAAAAGTCTTGTTAGTAAAAGCAACTCTTAGGATAGCTCCCCAAATGTTCCAATCTTCATAAAATGTCAAATTCATAATTCCAAATTTAACTGTCCACTAGTGAGTGATTTTCCTGAATGTCCATTTCTCTCAGAAACGTGGGCATCTCATCTTGGGAATAGAAATGCACAAACTTCATTCTCAACCTGGGTTACTGCTGGCCAGTATGGAATCCGAGTTTCCCTAAATTCAATTCCATGGAAAACAAATAAAGAAACACAAATCAAAACACAGACAGGACAAACTAAAATCCTTACTTGTACTGTTCTTCCTTTATAACCTGCTGCAAGTGCTATCTACCTGCAAAACTTAAAATAAACAGTTAACTACCTCCATGAAAAAATTCCAAATGTTTTTCAAAGAGTGAAGGAAAAGTGAAAAAACTGCTGGGCAGGGGCCCCCGACTCATTAACACATTGATCCAATCTCTCGCTCTCTCACTATGTATACACACTCGAAACAGGCAAGCAATTTACTCTTTAAACCATTTCAGAAAATCTCTTGTTCCTGTTGTCACAATATTGAGATACAAATTGACGACATTAATGTGTTATTCTAAGCCTTTAAAACAAAGAAACGGAAGTTATTCTTCATGCATAAGTAGACAACATTCAACAAACTGAAAGCATGAAATCCCCACATTAACCAATACTCCAACCTATCACTTCCCAGTTTCTTTATACTCCCTGCCCCAGCCACCTGTCTTCACCTATCACCTTCTAGCTTGTTCACCTTCCCCTCCCCCACTATCTTATTTTGGCATCTACCCCTTCCTGAAGAAGGGTCTTAGCCTGAAATGTCAACAGCTCCAAAGATGTTGCCTGACATGCCGAGTTCCTCCAGCATTTTGTGCGTGTTTGTGTTGCAAAAGTGAATTGACCATTCACTGACCAGAATGGTGCACTACTGCGACTGAATGGTCCTGAGAACAAGCTGACTACATAAGGAAAGAGTGGGACCAGGTTTGGCCAGGGAGTCTCCCATGAGAGAAATGGTCGACAGAGGACTGACAGTTAAAGCCAGAGAGGTTTGATGGATATTCTCTTTTAATATTTCCTGTGTTCATTGATCCCTTCTGGGGGGCGGGGGGGAATGGGAGTGTAGTGGTTAGCGTACCTGGGGAAAACAACGGAGTCCGGCCCTGTGGCTCAGAAGGGTAGGGAAAGGAAGGAGGCAGCAGTAATAGGGGACTCTATAGTTAGCGGGTCAGACAGGTGATTCCGTGGATGCAGGAAAGAAACACGGATGGTAGTTTGTCTCCCAGGTGCCAGGGTCCGGGATGTCCACAGTATCATGAAGTGGGAAGGTGAACAGCAAAAGGGAGGATAGGCAGGTGATAAAGAAGGGATAAGCTTAGATCGATGGTTTGAGATGTGTCTATTTTAATGCAAGAAGCATCATGAACAAAGCAGCTGAGCTTGGAGTGTGGATCAGTACTTGGAGCTATGATATTGTGGCCATTACAGAGACTTGGATGATTCAGGGGCAGGAATGGTTACTTAGAGTGCCAGGCTTTAGATGTTTCAGAAAGGACAGGGAGGGAGGCAAAAGAGATGGGGATGTGTCACTGTTGGAATGTTGTGAATTTCGTTGCTTTGCGGTAGTAGCGCATTGCAATACATAAAAATACAGTTTATGATGACAGACGAGGAAGTTCATCTAACTCAACAACTGTTTTTATTGTGATAAACACAAAAACAGCTTGGGCGTGATGACCCGGGGTGAGAACTCACTCCGTCACATACAGACGGGGGAGGTGATGATTGCACCCCCTGGTTACAGTCAGGGTAACCCACAAACACAGAAGGAAATAAATGTATCACCCAAGCTAAAACGTAACAATGAATAAACTTGAACATCCCACCATAATCCCACAAAAGCATTTTAACAGGAGAACAATAAACAGTGGTGGCCATTAGGAATGCTGGGTGGGCTTTTGACCACGCCCCCCACCCCTGAGCGCCACAACGCCCCCACCAAAGGGGTCTGCCATCCCCAGAGTCCACGACAAAGTCCGAGAGTCCTGGTTGTGATGGATGCTGCCACCTATGGCGCTGGGAGGTGTGTGTAGCTCCCTCCTAGGGGACGCACTGTTCAGTGAGGCAAGAGACAGAGCACCAAGCGTATCGCTTCCTTCCTTCAACCCTTCTGGGTCGGTGCCGGCCAAGGGGAAACCTGGTGCCAGCCGGTTTTGGCGCTGCTCAGGCAACCACACCTGATATATCACATCAGAGACGTGGTTGAGAACCTTTCCCTGTCACCAGGCTCGGACATGGCCCAAGTGCAGGGTGCAAGACACTGAAGCGGGTTCACAGACTTTAATGCAACAGCGTTAAAGGGAAAACAAAACAATAAACACTAGGCCAAAGAGGGCCATTAACTAGAATTCTCAAATGGAAAACGAAGCCTACACTGTGGCTGAAAAGAATAAGTAAAAATAAAACGAATACCGCTGGTCTTCAGAATCAGTTGACTGGACAGTCCTATTTCTCAGGCAAGCTGGAATGGAGATAACGAAGCGTAGCTACATCCGAGTCTCAACAAATACTGCGACAGAATGAATAGAGTTAAATACTATCACAATGAAATAATAATTAGCTGACACGGGCATATTCATGAGCACAATTGCTGAATCTGATGTGCTGCCCAATCTGTGGTTGTGACAGGGGCCCCCTCTCTAGGCTCAGCTCCCGAGGCACCACAGACCTGTGTCTGCTGGAAGTCCCAAATGAGGGACTCGTCCAAGATGTCCCCCAGTGACGCTGGTAGATACGTGCCATGGTGTGCACTGCCAATATCAGTGCCAAAGTCTTCCATGTAGAGACAGAAGCAAGAGCTTAGACAGAGGTAGCTCGACCAAGTGACACCGTGAGACAAATCATTCCCAAAATAAGACCCTCTGATTGGAGCTAATCCGGCATCTACTTCAAGGATAAAACTGACACGGAATCTGGACTTACCAAAATAAACTTAAACAGAAAGACCAGGAAACCACATTGCAAAGAGCGAGTCGCTCGAGAAAAACATAAGAAACTCTAAAACCATTATTAACTGTTAAGCAACAATTAACCAGTTCAGGTGCTCTAAAACCCTTGGAGCCCAAAAGCTCTCTGATGCCCTGCAGAGGCCTGCAGTGGTCACTACATGACAACACCCATAGTGTTGTCCCAATAGCTGGCACCTGACCACCCAGGAAAACCTGAAAACTGGAGATCTAAGGATGACTCAAGAGACCTAAGGAATTTGAGGGACAGACATAGGGAACTTGGGAGGCAGGGAGACTTGGGGATCCAGAGAGACTGAGACCTGGAAACCCCAACAGACTGAGAGACCAGGGATCCTCGAGTGAGATCAAGGATCCTCTGGCAAGGCCAAGAGGGAGACTTGGGAGCCCTCAAGATGGGGAGGACATTGAAAAATCCTCAAAACATTGAATAAGCCTTAGGAACAATTGGAAAAATAAAACCCTTGGGAACATAGAGAAAGGTCCTTGGGAAACCTTGAAACCTAGAGAAGGAACCTTTTCAAATCTTGTTCACTGTGTTTTAGTTTTCACAACTTTTCCAGAGGGAATTAGGATATACTCTCAATTTTACAGATCAAGACAGCATAGTCAGGTTTCTGTAGCTAGCTAGCTGGTTCTCTGTAGATCTGTTTAATTTGCTACATGAAATTTCATATTTCCCAGTCTGTACTATGACTTTCAACAAGGGGTTAAAAATACTCTTAATAGAGAAGCTCGGTATGTAGACTCAGGACTCTCGGAATGCAGAGTCAGGACATGCACTCAGAATAAAGGCACCCTCTCCTCAAGCCACCAATGTCAAAACATCACTGTTCAAACTTTGCTGGGTCCATTACTTGGCAAGGTCCTTCTGTCAAGCTGGAGATAGAAACAAGAGTTCATACATAAGAATTCAACAGAACATTGTTGCCTCAACGAATCACTCTGACCAATGAATTTCATGGCCAAGGTCAGCTGATCTCTCTCAGCTGGGTCCATCTTTGCGTGGGCGAGACTTACTGTCACCAGGCTCGGACATGGCCCAAGTGCGGAGTGAGACACTGAAGCGGGTCGATAGTTCACAGACTTTAATGTGAACAGCGTTAAAGGGAAAACAAAACAATAAATGCTAGGCCAAAGAGGGCCATTAACTAAAACACTAAAATGGAAAACGGAGCCTACAGTGCGGCTGAAAAGAACAACTAAGAATAAAACAAATACCCCTAGTCTTCAGGATCAGTTGACTCGACAGTCCAGTTTCTCAGGCAAGGCCGAATGCAGGCAGACAGCAAAGTGCTGCTGTGTCCAAGTCTCGACAAGTACTGCGACAGAATGAATGGAGTTAAATACTATCACAATGAAATAATAATTAGCTGACACGTGCATATTCTTGAGCGCCTTTGCTGAATCTGATGCACTGCCGAATCCGTGGTTGTGACACTCCCAGCCCCGTCCAGTGACTTCCCAGTCTGGGGGATAGTCTCATCTTCCAGATGGGCAGTAGACCTGTACTGGTCACCCCAGTAAAGTCGTGTCCCCGGCTGCGGGCACCATAAGCTCATTTTTGAGAGCTGCTGGTTGTGCTTTGGTTCTGCCGAGCCACATTGTGAACAGCCTACAGGTGTCGCTGGCTTGGGAGGGATCCAGACACCTGGTTCACCAGTGCGTGCAGCTCCCACCGAACACGAGCACAGCCTGCGTACGTGTGGTGCTCTCCTGAACTGCAGTCCGGTACGCTCACAATACTAGGGGTGGGTAGCGATCCCAGTCTCACTGGTGTTGGCTGGCGAGTATGGCAGGCTGCGTAGCCAGCGTGAGGTCAAAGTGCTCCACCAGCCAATCACTTTGCGGGTGAGGCGGGCGGTCCACGTTTGGAGAACCCCGGTTGCTGTGGAGTCACTCAGGGGTGCTGAAGTGGCAGCAAAGCTCCTCCGTGAGTCCCACAGCAGTGATGGGGGTGCAGTGGTCTGGGCCTGCATACGCCTCTGGCCACTTCTTGAAATAATCCACAGATAGATAGATAGATACTTTATTCATCCCCATGGGGAAATTCAACTTTTTTCCAATGTCCCATACACTTGTTGTAGCAAAACTAATTACATACAATACTTAACTCAGTAAAAAATATGATATGCATCTAAATCACTATCTCAAAAAGCATTAATAATAGCTTTTAAAAAGTTCTTAAGTCCTGGCGGTTGAATTGTAAAGCCTAATGGCATTGGGGAGTATTGACCTCTTCATCCTGTCTGAGGAGCATTGCATCGATAGTAACCTGTCGCTGAAACTGCTTCTCTGTCTCTGGATGGTGCTATGTAGAGGATGTTCAGAGTTTTCCATAATTGACCGTAGCCTACTCAGCGCCCTTCGCTCAGCTACCGATGTTAAACTCTCCAGCACTTTGCCCACGACAGAGCCCGCCTTCCTTACCAGCTTATTAAGACGTGAGGCGTCCCTCTTCTTAATGCTTCCTCCCCAACACGCCACCACAAAGAAGAGGGCGCTCTCCACAACTGACCTATAGAACATCTTCAGCATCTCACTACAGACATTGAATGACGCCAACCTTCTAAGGAAGTACAGTCGACTCTGTGCCTTCCTGCACGAGGCACGAGGACGTAGCAGTTCTCGGTGTCAGTGTGGGGGAAGGGGCCCATGATGTCCACCGCTACGCCCACCACTGGGGTGGCCACCATGTAGTGCCACATTTGCACGCTAGACTGGCGGTCTGGCCCCTTCTGGGATGTGCAAGCGTCACAGCAGTGCAGGAACAGCTCCACACCCTGCCTGCGCCCAGACCCGTAGAAGGCTTTGCACAGCCTGCCCAACATTTTTGCAACCCCAAAATGGCCGGCCCCCATCAGCCCGTGCACCGGCCACAGGACTATGGCTGCAGGAGATGTCTGTCGCCGTCGGGCAGCTGCTACCGTTGGAACAAAAACCCGTCGTGCACTTCCAGCATGGCTCGCCGAGAATGTAGTGCTTCGGCCTCTGGATCCATGTGGAGACCTCCCGCCTTGCCACGCTTTGCCATCCCATCACCCGGGCCAGTGCGGGATCGCTCACCTGCTCGCTGCCAGCTGCTGGTGGCCCAGGGTGGGGAGGTCGCTGCCAGCTGTCACTCGGAGCACCATCTCCACCGCTCGCCCTCGGCTCTGCTCCCTGAGGTGGCGGCAGTAGCTACACTCGGAAGCCTCACAAGGGCAGCGAGAGAGGGCGTCAGCGTTGCTGTTGCGCCCACAGTGCGTCGCTGTACCTCGAAATCAAGAGCCTCCAGCCACCATACCAGCTGCCCCTCGGGTCTGTGGAAGTTCAACAGAGATGTGTGGTCCGCGTGAAGCAGGAACCTTCGGCGGAAGGGGTAAGAGCTGACATGGCAAGGGGCCTGGACCACGGCCAAGAGCTCCCAGTGGGTGACACAATCGTTCTGTTCAGTACAGGTGAAATACACCACAATGGGTTCTCCTTGGTCCCCTCCTCTGCTGAGCTTCCTGTTGCTGGGGTCTGTGTCAACAATGAAGGTGTGTGATGGATCATGGTGCGCCAACAATGGGGCCTGGGTAAGCACAGCTCATAACTGGTCGAAGGTGGCAGTGCAGGGGTCCATCCGGGTGAAGGGCCTCCCCTCCTCTGTGAGCTGGTGCAGGGGACTGGCAATGGTGGCGAAGTCAATGAACTGGCGCTGGTATGATGCCAACCCCAGGAAGGTGCAGAGCTCGGAGGCATCACGGGGTGGGTGGGTCATTCCCTGACCATTGCAACCGTCTCAGGGTCCATCACCGCTCCTTCTGCACTCACCAAATGCCCCAGGAACTTTGTCTGGTGGCACGGCAGGCTGCCTTTTGTGGGGTTGAGGCACAGATTCGCCTGGCGGATGGCGGCGAAGACCTCTTCCAGGTTCCACGGAGCATCATCATAATCGGCGGCATGTGCCAGGAGATCGTCCAAAGAGGTGACTCCATGGAACGTGAGCCAGCACCCTCTCCATCAGCCTCTCGAATGACGCTGGGGTGTCACACAGGCCTAACGGCATTACCCGGAAACACCACAGCCCTTGACCAATGGTGAAGGCAGTCCTGGGCCGGGCCTCTGGGGCCAGTTCGACCTGCCAGTGAGGTCAAACCTGTGATACAGTTCCGGGCATCATCATTTCAGGGTCGCGGCGTTGAGATGGCAGTAGTCTACCCAGAACCGGCATGACTCATCTTTCTTCCTGACGAACATCGGTGGGACTGCCCATGGGTTGTTGGAGGGCTCGATGATGACAGCCTCTGCCATTTCTTTGATCCGCCGCTCTGCTGCCTGGCATTTGGCAAAGGCCAGCGATGGGGCTGCAGGTGGATGGACCGGGCATTCCCGGTGTTAATGTAGTGTTGGGCAAGCCCCGTGCACCTGGAGTCCTCGTCCCTGGTTGCGAAGACATCGAGATGCTGGCCTAGGAAGTCTTTCAGCTGCTGCCACTGGTCCTGATCCAAGCCCTTGCTGCTCCATTGTCACAGCCCTCTCACTGCCTGGAGTTGAGTATAGGAGTAAAGAGGTCCTTCTGCAGTTGTACAGGGCTCTGGTGAGACCCCACCTGGAGTATTGTGTTCAGTTTTGGTCTCCAAATTTGAGGAAGGACATTCTTGCTATTGAGGGAGTGCAGCGAAGGTTCACAAGGTTAATTCCCAGGATGGCGTGACTGTCATATGTGGAAAGATTGGAGCGACTGGGCTTGTATACACTGGAATTTAGAAGGATGAGAGGGGATCTGATTGAAACATATAAGATTATTAAGGGATTGGACACGCTAGAGGCAGGAAACATGTTCCTGATATTGGGGGAGTCCAGAACCACAGGCCACAGTTTAAGAATAAGGGGTAGGCCATTTGGAATGGAGTTGAGGAAAAAAATTTTCACCCAGAGAGTTGTGGATCTATGGAATGCTCTGCCCCAGAAGGCAGTGGAGGCCAATTCTCTGGATGCTTTCAAGAAAGAGTTAGATAGAGCTCTTAAAGATAGCAGAGTCAAGGGATATGGGGAGAAGGCAGGAACGGGGTACTGATTGTGGATGATCAGCCATGATCACATTGAATGGCAGTGCTGGCTTGAAGGGCCGAATGGCCTACTCCTGGACCTATTGTCTATTGACGGTCTTGCTGGAGGGTGGCACGGTAACGCTGCTGATGTCGTCATGCTGCATCGATGCAGTTGCTGATGACGGGCACGGTGAGCTGCACTGGGGTGACTGGTGATGGTGTGCATCGCTCCGTCACAGGTTACGGCACGTGCTCTGTGTTGCGTTAGGCCACTGCAGGGTGGGCTGCACTATGGCGGACCACTGTGAGACCAGTGGTGGTTGATGCTCCGCTTCCCGGAACTGCCCTGCTGGAGAGCCACATAGAGTGTTGCCCACACGGCTCCCCAGCGGGACAGCAGGTCCAGGCCAGTGATATAGGAGAACCGGATGACAGATGGCAACACCTCGTCCTCCCCACTTCAGTGCACACCCACCTCTTTCCTCTCATCGCTGCACAGTCGCCGGAGACCGCAACGAGCTGGACTGCCATCGTTGCCCACCCAGGCAGGGGTGGCTGGTCCGTGTTGGGAAGGACATCCAGACAGATGATGGTGATGGTTGACTCCGTGTCCACCAATGCACAGCATCTGATGCCCTCCTTGCCTCCGCCAGCACCTCGGCTAGTGATGTCAGGCGAACATGCCACTGAAGGCGTTCCGGAGTCAGTGCCTTTACAAAGGCGTGGCGGGCAAGCTCTCCCTGAGCCGCTGGAGGGAACTGGGGTGGCCTTGTTGAGCACAGTGGCAGAGATCCGCTGCAAGCGGCCCCAGGGTTTCTCCTGCATGGTGTTGTCTGCTGCCCGGTCCATAATGCACAGCTACAAGGGCCCAGTGTTAGGTTGAGGAGGGTCCTGCAGGGCATCTCCTTCCAGTGCCAGGGCAAAGTGCACTACCGTCTCGGTGCGGCTAGTTTTACCTGTGCCAGGTAAGGCTGCAGGCGGCCGGTACCGTTGTATCTGGAAGCTTCAGGGTGGACCTTACGGAGTGATTTGCTGAGGCCCACCGGTCTTCCTCTTGCTCTAGTGGCATCGGTCGTGCCTGCCATCTTGCCCATCCGCGCATGACTACGCCTTCTTGGACTCCACTGTGAGGGTCATGAGGGGGGTGGGTGATATGCCCCACTGCTTCTCCCGGGTTGGGGAGACTGGGTACGCCCACCCCGTCGGGATTCCCTGTGAAGGCACGATACTCGGTTCCCGGGTTCTCCCTCTGGGTCAGCGCCCCGTCTTTGGGAGCCCGGCCAGGGATGCGGGGCAAGGCAAGCTGTTCAGTCCCTCATCTTAAGATGCTCCAAACGATGTCATAGCTCTTCAATCTCTTCAGTTTGCGTATAAGGAGAAGGTGGGAGTGGAGGATGCTATCACGTATTTGCTGCACAAATCACTCTCTCACCTAGAGGGGGTCAGTTGTGCTGTGAGGATTACATTCCTTGACTTCTCTAGTGCCTTTAACACCATCCAGCCCAAGATCTTAAGGCACAAACTAACGGAGATGGGAGTAGACTCTCACATGGTGGATTGGATAGTGGACTACTTGACAGATAGACCTCAGTATGTGCGGTTGGGAGACTGTAGGTCTGACACGGTGGTCAGCAGCACAGGGGCGCCGCAGGGAACTGTACTCTCTCCGGTCCTGTTCACCCTGTACACATCAGACTTCCAATATAACTCAGAGTCCTGCCATGTGCAGAAGTTCACTGATGACACGGCCATAGTGGGGTGTGTCAGGAATGGACAGGAGGAGGAGTATAGGAAACTGATACAGGACTTTGTGATATGGTGCAACTCAAACTACCTGCGTCTCAATATCACCAAGACCAAGGAGATGGTAGTGGACTTTAGGAGATCTAGGCCTCATATGGAGCCAGTGATCATTAATGAAGAATGTGTGGAGCAGGTTAAGACCTACAAGTATCTGGGAGTACAGTTAGACGAGAAGCTAGACTGGACTGCCAACACAGATGCCTTGTGCAGGAAGGCACAGAGTCGAATGTACTTCCTAAGAAGGTTGGCGTCATTCAATGTCTGTAGTGAGATGCTGAAGATGTTCTATAGGTCAGTTGTGGAGAGCGCCCTCTTCTTTGTGGTGGCGTGTTGGGGAGGAAGCATTAAGAAGAGGGACGCCTCATGTCTTAATAAGCTGGTAAGGAAGGCGGGCTCTGTCGTGGGCAAAGTACTGGAGAGTTTAACATCGGTAGCTGAGCGAAGGGCGCTGAGTAGGCTACGGTCAATTATGGATAACTCTGAACATCCTCTACATAGCACCATCCTGAGACAGAGAAGCAGTTTCAGCGACAGGTTACTATCGATGCAATGCTCCTCAGACAGGATGAAGAGGTCAATACTCCCCAATGCCATTAGGCTTTACAATTCTACCGCCAGGACTTAAGAACTTTTTAAAGCTATTAGTAATGCTTTTTGAGATGGTGATTTAGATGCATATCACATTTTTTTTTTACTGAGTTAAGTATTGTATGTAATTAGTTTTGCTACAACAAGTGTATGGGACATTGGAAAAAAGTTGAATTTCCCCATGGGGATGAATAAAGTATCTATCTATCTATCTATCTATCTATCTATCTATCTATCTATCTAATCTTGTTGTCAGTTTATAATCCCACTCCTGACACCAATTTGGCGAGCATTTGCTCCATGATGATGGATGAGGAAGCTCGTTTAACTCAACAACTGCTTTTATTGTGATAAGCACAGAAACAGACCGGGCGCTATGACCCGGGGAGAGAACAGCTCAGTCACATACAGACGGGGGGGAGGTAATTAAAAAATACTCCAGTTACAAACAGGGTGGCCCACAAATACACAAGTAAATAACTAAAATCCAAGCTAAAATGTAATAATAAATTACCTGACGATCCCACCATAAACCCACAAAAGCATTTTAACACAAGAACAATAAATAGCGCTGGTCACTAGGAATGCTGGGGCGGGCTGTCAACCATGCCCCCACCCCCAGTGCCACAATACAGTATATGTACAAATTAAATTAAATAAGTAGTGCAAAAAAAGATCAAAAATAGTGAAATAGTGTACATGGAATGGTTCATTGTTCATTGATAGATAGATCAATAAATCAATAAGTAAAACATATCCCGTTTCAACTGAATTACTGAAGGCATTGCTCAGAATCTGAAACCCCTTTGGCCTCTGCAGCACCAGTCAACCGTGTCCCTTCCATCAATCCGGGAGAAGTCATTGCTCCTTCTCGACAGAATAATCAGGCCATTGGGCTGAGGGATTCTGAGTGACCTCTAAAGCTCCTGTACTTGTCGCAGTTGGCTGAACCCCAGCCAGCGTTATTGCGTGGGACAATTTGCGAACGTTGTGTGTGATTAATAACTGTAAAAGCTGCATTCAAGCCATCAGGGTGGCTTGTGTTTTAACCCCCCTGCAATGCACTGTTATTTTCAAGAATTAAGCTAACATCCAGGGCTGTGTATGTGAAGCGTGCTGCTTGGCCAAGTACTAGTTGGCGACTTTTCTGGCGGATAAAACCTACAGCAAGCAGATGTGCTAAGATGTTTGCAGGTTAAGTAAACCTTTGGGAGATTGCCAATTGCCAGCGCAGTATTACGGGAGTGTCCTCCTTTCAAAGGTGTCAGTCTACAGATGGGGCGCTGAACTGAATCCCGGTCCATGCTTCTGTGTAGGATTGGAGCCTCCTGCTAAGCCAATATTGATTGGTTTTCTGTCATATCCAGCAATGACAGTAGAAACCGATGAGGGAGACCTTTTAAAGTGGAAAACCCATTCCACTGGGTTATGACTTATGACTTATTCCTCATAAGTCCAGGTCCAACGGTATAAGAAGTTGTCACGAGTTCCGCAGACACCCACCCTAAGGTAAAACGCCGGCCCAAGCCACACCCACTTGAATTTAGGTTACGTTCCCAGCCTCTGTTATCAATACTGCTTTGTGGTCCACGTTAATGTGGTAAAGTGAAGCACAATGCTTCCCCGGAGCAGTGTTCATATCACAGGATCAGGAACATGAGGAGAAGCCACGGTCAGGGAGATGGGTTTTAAAGGACGAAAGGGAGATGGGGAGAGCTAAAAGGAGAGTCCAGTGTTCAAAGTCCAGCACATGAAGGAAAGTCTCAGAATTTAGTCAAGGTGACACCACGCTGCGGTCTCCAATTGGGACTATGGCTCAGACTCAGTTGCTTTTTAAGTTTGTGGGGATAGAGAGGTATGTGAGGGTCATGTCAGGGCTTAGGAACAGAGATATGTGAGAATTAGAGATCAGCTTTGGGTTTGGGGATGGGGAAGTGGGGGAGTTAGAGGTCATGTTAGGATTTAGGGACTGGGATTTGAAGGAATTAGAGGTCAGTTCAGGGCTTAGGGACAGAGATGTGCAGAGGTAGAGGTCAGGTTAGGGTTTAGGGACAGGGATTTGAAGGAATTAGAGGTCAGGTCAGGGCTTAGGGACAGAGATGTGGGTAGTAAGAGGTCAGGCCTCTGTTCTGTGCTCTGCATGTGAAGGCCAGCGGCATTGATGGGTGACAGAGGACATCTGTGGATGTCGGACTGCCCCAGATCGAGGGGTCCCGAGGTCAGGTGTCCATGTGTGAAGGAAGCAGAAGGAGGCTCGGGGGTCGGTCAGTCAGTGAGGCTGGAGTTCAGGATCCTGTAACCAGCTCCTCAGGGGTCGATACTGAAGATCGCAGCCCAGAGGTTGATCGGAAGTCTGGAAGTTGAAGCCTGAAGGCTGAAGCCTGGAGAATGGAGGCTTGTCTTGGGTTTGGAGGACTGTCCGTGTGAGTGGGTGGATGGGAGGCCGAGTGGGAGTGAGCAAAGCGGCTTGTAGTACTATTATTGATTTGTTGTTTGTTGTGTTCTGTGTTGCTCTGTCGAGCACCATGGACGTGTTATGTTGGTGCCAGACTGTGTGGCATCACTTGCTGGCTGCCCCCAGCATATCTTTGTGCGTGTTGGTTGTTAACGTAAACAATATATTTCACTGTTTGATTCCATGTTCATGTGATACACAAACCTGAACATGAAACCAGGGGTGATCCTGAGGGCCGACGGGGGGAGGTGAAGTGCAGTTTCCTGGCATGTCAGAGGACTAGCGGAGCTTCCAGTGATAGAGACAGTCCTGGAGATGGATGGATATGAAAAGAAGTGATAAAAATTTAAATCAAGGCATTGCTTAACTGTGAGCATATAGAGGCCAGTAAGACCAGGGTCAAGTAGAAAATAAGCAGCAGGGTCAAAAAGAAACTCAGGTGAAAAAAAGATTTGAGGAAATTTGACAAAATTTGACAAAGTTATGAGGAGTATAGCTAGGGTAAATACAAGAAGGCTTTCTCCACTGAGGTTGGATGAGACTAGATTTAAAGGTCGTGGTTTGAGGGTGAAAGGTGAAATGTTTAAGGGGAAACAGGAGGGAAGTTTTTCACTTAGATGGTAGTGCAAGTGTAGAACGAGCTGCCTGCAGAAGTTTTGAACCTGGGTTTGTTTGCAACTTTTAAGAAAAGTTTGCATAAGTACATGGGTAGGAGGAGGATGGAGGGCTGTGTCCTGGGTATAGGGTGATGAGATTAGGCGGAATGAAGTACGGCATGGGCTGGATGGGCCAAAGGGCCTGCTTCTGTGCAGTAATGTTCTTTGACTCTCTGACTCTAAGGCAGGTCAAACAACAGAATAGGTCAGGTTTACAGAGCACCAACAGCAGCTGTGCTGAGGTTGGGGTGGTCAGCGGGTCAGGTGTAGAAGCAGGTAATGGGCACGATGAGCTGAACTTGTGGTCAGAAGGTCAGCTAGGAGTTGATAAATAATGTTTCAACCTCAGATTGTTGCAAACATAGAGGGATGGAGTTGGTGGCTCCAGCAGGGGGACTGAAAACCATAAGACCACAAGAAATAGGAGCAGAATTAGGCCATTTTGCCCATTGAGTCTGCTCTGCTATTCAACCATGTCTGCTTTACTATCCCACTCAACCCCATTCTCTTGCTTTCTCCCCATACCCTTTGATGCCCTTACTAATCAGGAGCCTATCAATCTCTGTTTTTAATATACTCAATGACCAAGCCTCTACAACTGTCTGTGGCAATGAATTCCACAAATTTCTTCTGGCTAAAGAAATTCCTCCTCTTCTATTTTATCTAATAGCCACAGTGCTGCCCAAAGAGAAGAAGGCTTAGAATGTAGCACACAGTGGTATGAGGTTTGTTTGTCACCACATTATACAGTGTAAACCTATATTGGATTTGCTTGTGTCGTTCCATTAGCATACCTCAACTGGTTCTAATCAACGTCTGGTTTTAACAATGGAGCTTTTAATTTAAAATTAGCCTGGAAGTGTTTCTTGAGGGCTGTTTGGGATCTGGTGTACAGCAGCAATGGTTTACGTGGACTGTCTCTTTAAGAGCAGCATTTCAAGTAGGCAAAGAGAGGTAATTATACCTGCCTAGAATCTACTGAGGTAAGTCAACTGGAACTGCTTGTGTATCTCAGGCAACAGGCTAATGACCAGGTTTTTTGAACAGCAAGACAGAGGATAAGCTGTTTTCTAACAATGGGGTTATACTTCAATCTATTATTTGCATTTGCTAAATCAATGCAATAAAATACTGTCAAAACACATAAACGAAATGGAAAGAAAAGCAGAAAAAACCATGTTCAGACTACACGACACTGTCTAATCCATCTTCCTGAAAGCTGAAGGTGTTAGATTTCCAGACTGCAAAATTACTGTCGAGGAGGTAAAATTTGCTTTTACTTTGGTCTCGTTTTATTTTCCTTTCTCTGAGGCGTCCTTAGCTTTGCATAGTCTGTCCTCCTGCTGCTATTGATAATTACTATAATTAAACCTTCACTATTTTTTTGCCTCCATCTGCTTTTGTTATCTGTGTCATGCCTACCGCTCATTTGCAAATCCTCGTGCACGACTGAAAAAACAAAATGAGACAGGCAAATAGTAGAATCTGCGAATCTGAGATCAGGAATCGACACCTACATTTTTTTTGCAGGTAATATCAACAACATGACACAAAGTGAACACTTTTAAATGACAGCTTTTTAGCATGAAAATAATTTAATTTTATTTGTGGAGCCCCCCCCCAAAAAATTCTAAGTTCTTTGTCCTAATAGATGCGCTACAAGAATGCTGGAGGCAGAGCGAAGTCAAGATGGCGCCTAACGGCGACTCCTTTGCTTGCATCTTTGGAAACAGCTCTATTTCTTTCTTTGATATCTCTTTTCTTCCCTCTTCAAGGTTCATTTGAAGACCCTGACCTGGAGTGACACTCTGGATTTAGTTCTTTGTGGGATTGAGACATGCTGTCAGGGCCTCGTGACAGGCCACTTTTTGATATCCCAAGGAAACGACCTGGAAGACTAGCGTGCCTTCAGGGATCTGGAATTTCGTGGCTCTGGGGACGTGCTGGTTCTCGGCCAGTGCCCCTGACTGAAGCATCACGGGAGAACGTGGAACATCGGGAGCAGTGTGTTAGCTGCCGGGGGGTTGCGCGTCTGGAGAGCTACGACTGTTTGGCAATGCAACAGATTTTTAACATTGTAAATCAGCGGTTTGTTTGATATGTCTCCCCTCTCGCTGTGAACCGGGTCACCTTTTTTCCCTTATTAGGGCGAGAGAGAGAGAGAGCCTGTGGTATGTTGAATTACTGGGAGAATGAATAGTTTTTGGGGTACTGCAAGTCTGTGTTTTTGTAGCATGGTTGGTGGAGGGTGCTGATGCTTTCTTGCTGGTGGGGGTGGTGAGGGTACTCGTTGCCTTGCTACTGCTTGTGTGTGGGAGGGAGGAGCTGGGGGGCTTTGGGGTTCTAACATTTTATTTGTCATTCATTCTTTGGGGCGCTCCTCTGTTTTCGTGGATGTTTGTGAAGAAAAATAATATCAGGATGTATATTGTATACATTTCACTGACATTAAATGTACTTATTGACCTATTGAATGAGGATGCGAGGTGACGAGGTGAAGAGGCATAGATCGAGTGGATAGGCAGAGACTTTTTCCCAGGGAGGAAATGGCCAATACCAGGGGGTATAATTTTAAGGTGATTGGAGAATAGTATGCGAGGGGGGAATAAGAACATAGGACCATAAGACATAGGAGCAGAATTAGGCCATCATGTCCACTCCACCATTTCATCATTCCAATTGATAAGAACTTATCAACCTTTGCTTTAAATATATCCAATGACTTGGCCTCAGGAGCCATCTATGGCAATGAGTTCTACAGATTCATCACCATCTGGCTAAAGACATTCCTCCTCATCTCTGTTCTAGATTGAGGTCCTTCTATTCTGAGGCTGTGCCCTCTGGCCCTAGCTCCCCACTCCACATCCACTCCATCTAGGCCTTTTAATGTTCAATAGGTTTTGATGAGATCCCCCTTATTCTTCTAAACATCGGCATGCACAAACCCAGGACTATCAAACGCTCTTTATACGTTAACCCTTTCATTCCCTGTATTATGCCTTCAAAATCAACCTTCCAAAGTGAATCACCACACTTTTCCATATTGAACTCCCTTGCTTCTTCCCAGCTCTGCATCCTATCAATGTTCTGTTATAACCCACAACATTCCTCTATGTTACCCACAGCACATTGGAAAATCGAAGGCTACAGTCTCACTCAGGATAAGGGGTGAGAACTCCATTCCCCAAACTGGCTCGGTACTGTTACGTTCCCAGTAACCGGGTGACTTACCAGCAAAGATAGAGAGGTCCGCTGAAGTCTGATGGTACTATTTTCAAATGTTTTTTATTTATAAAGGGGCACAAACGTATGGTTAATACAAAACATTCAGATCATATACGTCGTCAATACTCAATCTAAAGCACAGGTATAGTAATAATCAATCAGAAATAAGCTCTATCGTTGTCTAGGGGATAATACTGAGTCCAATGGAATATAAAAGTCACTCAGAAATCTGCAGGGCTTTTCCATTTGGGAACCGCTGGCATTTCACGTGTTGGAGAGAGAGGATTGGTGAGAGAAAGGAACACTTGCCCGTCGTCTTTGCGAAGCAAATCCCGGTTGTTAGTTAAAACGGTTTTCCTTTGGTTTCAGCCACAGACTCCCGATCCGGAGTCTAACGCACGTGGCTTCCTTCAAAATGGCTTCCCGCTCCGACGGGAAGCGCTATCGTGTCTTCTTCGTGTGTCTCCTTGGTGCGACTGAGGGGCCGCCTCGGCAGCCCACCTTTTTATCGGGACTTGCAGGGTTGTAGCTGTCAATCAGGGTGGGGTGTGGCAATCTTTCCCCATCACCCAGCCCACGTTGCCCTGATGGTTTGCACGTAGTCCAGTCCCCATTTCACAAAGGTGTCTCCAAGAGACAATGGCTATGTCCATGGCTTTTGTCTGGCTGAGAGGCCAGACCACATTCCAAACCTTAAGGCTTCTCTCTCTCTCTTGCGATTCTCACAAAGGAGGGGGCTGGGGTCATAACAGTACCCAGCTGGACACTCTCGTCCAGTAGGTGTTGTCTGGTGAACTCTCATCTTCACCAACCTCGACATGCTGCTAGCTAATACACCACCAAATTCAAGCAGGGAGTTAGTTCAAAGGCTATTTAGCATTATCTGCAGGATTTATAGTGGTGCAAGCCATGGGTCATTCTGTGCCAATGGGTATTGAAGAGATATTCTCAGTTGGATTATTCTCTTCTACTGCAGACATAATCACACAAACATACACACAGAATGTTTTCCAGCTGGTATCATGGGACAGAAAGTCAAACCTTTTGTAACACATATCTATTAACTGGAGTCTATTTAAGCAGAACCTCAGGATTTTAAATAAATAGCTTTTGGATCTGTTGCTGACCGGGTCAACAGCAGCAAACGGGAGACCAGAGAGTAAGCCTGAAGAGGGGGACATCAGTGAGTGCAGAGGCAGTGAACCTAGGCAACTACAGACAGTGAGAGACGAGAGAATGAGAGGCTAACGGGAGTGGAGAAACTGATGGAAATAGACAGTTTCAGTTTTATTATCATTCAACTCAATATATGTATACCGTCTCACAAAGCAATGTTCCTCTTCACCAAGGTGCACACACAACACATGAAGTAATATTACCACATATAAATTAATAAATAATGAGATGCATTTACAACACAACTCAAATTGTAAACAGTATCGTGCTACTGGCACTCCATAGGTGCTGAGACCTGTGAGGTGGTAGGGAGCTCAGTAGTCTCATGGCCTGGGGGGGCGAGGGGGGTGAGAGCAGTTTTTTATCCTAACAGTCCTTGTCCTAATGCTATGGTACCTCCTGCCTGATGGTGGTGGTGGGGGGGGGGGGGCGGGTTCAGAGAGATGTTTGGACGGATGGGAGTAAGATCACTGACCATGTTAAAGCTCTGCATACGCAGTGGTCCTGATAAATATCATGGTAGATGGAGTACAGATCCCAATGATTCTTTCAGCAGTCCTCACAATCCATTGCAGGGTCTTGCGGTCTGTTGCTTCGCAATTCGCTGATGGAGATGGAACTGGTCAGGACACCCCCAATGGTGCTTCTGTAATAATTGGTTAGAATGGGGGTGGATGGGAGCCTCACTCACCTCAATCTCCTCAGAAGTGGACACGCTGCTGTGCACTCTTTGCTGGTGTTCAGGGACCAGATGACATCACCTATTATGTGCACTCTGCGGAGGAGCCATTTATGTACAGTGAGGTGTGGTCAGCCTGCAATGTCCTGAAGTCCAAAATTATTAGGGGAAAAACCTGCAACAATTTGGGAATGAGATATCCATGTGCAGCAGCGACATTGGTAAAAGGCAGGCAGTTCCTTACACCATCCATGATAAAGTAGCCAGTGAGCTGAATCACATGGAAGCTGAAGGAATTCTTTCTAGGGTTGATTGGGCAATGCCAATGGTCCCAGCAGCCAAGAAGGATGAGTCTGTCAAGATGTGCAGTGATTTTAAGGTCACCTTCAACCCAGTACAGAGTAGGTCAAGTCAAGTCACTTTTGTTATTGTTTCAACCATAACTACTGATACAGTACATAGTAAAAATGAGACAACGTTTTTTCAGGACCATGGTGTTACATGAAACAGTACAAAAACTAGACTGAACCACATAAAAAACAACACAGAAAAAAGACTACACTAGACTACAGACCTACCCAGGACTGCATAAAGTGCACAAAACAGTGCAGGCATTACAATAAATAATAAACAAGACAATAGGACAGTAAGATGTCAGTCCAGGCTCTGGGTATTGAGGAGTCTGATAGCTTAGGGGAAGAAACTGTTACACAGACTGGTCGTGAGAGCCCGAATGAGGGATGCATAGAGTCCTTCATGATGCTGTTTGCTTTGAGGATGCAGTGTGTAGTGTAAATGTTCGTAATGGCGGGAAGAGAGACCCGGATGATCTTCGCAGCTGACCTCACTATCCGCTGCAGGGTCTTGCGATCCGAGACGGTGCAATTTCTGAACCAGGCAGTGATGCAGCTGCTCAGGAAGCTCTCAATACAACCCCTGTAGGATGTGGTGAAGTCAAAACCCGCTGCCTAGGATAGAGGATACCTTAGCAAACCTTCCTGGAGGAAAACATTTCAGCAAGTGGACTCAGCTGAGACCTACCTACAGATGGAGATTGAAGAAGAGTCCAAAGTGTTTCTCACTGTAAACACACACAAATAGCTTTATCACTTTAATAGGCATATTTCTGAGTAGCATCTGCACCTGCACTCTGGCAGAAAGCTAAGGGCCAAATGCTGCAAGGCTACCCAGGTACTCAGTGAGATGACATCATTTCCAATCAGAAACTGATTGGAAAGTTGAGCCTATTGGGCCTGAAAACCCCCCTCTGCAACTGGATCCTAGACTTCCTGACTGGGAGACCTCAGTCAGTCTGGATCAGGAGCAGCATCTCCAACACCATCACACCGAGCACGGGGGCTCCCCAGGGTTGCGTGCTCAGTCCACTGCTGTTCACTCTGCTGGCCCATGACTGTGCTGCAACACACAGCTCGAGCCATGTCATCAAGTTCGCCGATGACACGACCGTGGTGGGTCTCATCAGCAAGAACGACGAGTCTGCTTACAGAGAGGAGGTGCAGCGGCTAACGGACTGGTGCAGAGCCAACAACCTGTCTCTTAATGTGAACAAAATTAAAGAGATGGTTGTTGACTTCAGGAGGACACGGAGCGACCACTCCCCACTGAACATCGACTGCTCCTCGGTAGAGATCGTAAAGAGCACCAAATTTCTTGGTGTTCACCTGATGGAGAATCTCACCAGGTCCCTCAACACCAGCTCCATAGCAAAGAAAGCCCAGCAGTGTCTCTACTTTCTGCGAAGGCTGAGGAAAGTCCATCTCCCACCCCCCCCACCCCCCATCCTCACCACATTCTACAGAGGATGTATTGAGAGCATCCTGAGCAGCTGTATCACTGCCTGGTTCGGAAATTGCACCACTCGGATCGCAAGACTCTGCAGTGAATAGTGAGGTCAGCTGAGAAGATCATTGGGGTCTCTCTTCCCGCCATCACGGACATTTACACTACACGCTGCATCCACAAAGGAAACAGCATTATGAAGGACCCCATGCACCCCTCATATAATCTCTTCTCCCTCCTGCCTTCTGGGAAAAGGCTCCGAAGCATTCAGGCTCTCACGACCAGACTATGTAACAGTTTCTTCCCCCAAGCTATCAGACTCCTCAATACCTGAAGCCTGGACTGACACCTTGCCCTACTGTCCTGTTTATTATTTATTGCAATGCCTGCACTGTTTTTGTGTATTTTATGCAGTCCAGTGTAGGTCTGTAGTCTAGTATAGCTTTCTCTGTTTTTTTTTATTACATAGTTCAATCTAGTTTTTTGTACTGTGTCATGTAAACCATGGTCCTGAAAAATATTGTCTCATTTTTACTATGCACTGTACCAGCAGTTATGGTTGAAATGACAATAAAAGTTGACTTGACTTGACTTGATGGTCATCAGTGACAATGGTAAGGAACATCTCTAGAATCTCAATGCGGTGCTAAAAAGATTAGAAGGTTATGGTTTCAAATCACGACACAGCAAGTGTGAATACTTTAAACCAAGCATCAATTACTGTGGTCACACCATTGATGCTCAAGGATTACACTTTCAAGCAGTGGTGGATGCCCCATGGTTAATGAACATATCACAGTTGTGGTCCTTTTTGGGATTTGTTGATTCCTATGATAGGTTCTTGCCAAACCTGGCTACTGTGCTCCACACCTTGAACGCATTACTACAGATCGGGAAGAAATTGCAATGGACAAAGCAGTGTGAGGTGGCTTTCCAAAAGAAAAAGGAAATAAAGCTGCGGCTGCTTGGCTGGAGGATAAGAGTGGGAATAAAGGGAGCCTTTGCTGGTTGGCTGCCGGTGATAAGTGGTGTTCCACAGGGGTCGGTGTTGGGACTGATTCTGTTTACACTATATGTGTAACTCTTGCTTCGGGTTGTAGCTTAATATAAGGGATGATAGCCCCCTGGTCCAGCCAAACTTAAGAAATCTCGTTTGGGTGGATGCTGTGCGATGTGTCCCCTGTTACAAATCAGTACCACAAAATAACAAACAGTACACAATATGCGATTAAATGATTGAGCTTTTTAATTCTTAATTTGACTATATGGTCAATAAAGAACACAAAAAAAGAAAAAGGGCCCATTCTCATGAAACAGTCTAATGTGCAAACGTTGGAGCTCACTGATGAGGCCGTTCGTCCACCATTGACCTCCTCCGATCGTCGCTGACCTCAGACCTTCATTCCAAATCCACTCCGTCTGAGATCTACCAACTCTCTCCATTCGCGTCTTCTCTTCTCATCTCTCCCTGGCAAAAGACTGCAAATTCCCGGCTCCCAGGCACACAAGAACAACATCCTGCTCATTGGCTAGCATGCCCTGTTATCTCCAGTCATAACCCAAACATTGTTGCTACAGAGAAACCATTACCTCAGCAGTGGAACATTACAGAGAAGCCATTTCATTAGCAGTGAAACCTCACAGCGTGTTACATATGTCAACGATTTGGATGAAGGAATTGGTGGCTTTGTTGCAAAGTTTGCAGGTTGAGTCTGTGGTGAGGAAGGCAAATGCAATGTTAGCATTCATTTCAAGGGGACTAGAATTTCAAAGCAAGGATGTAATGTTGAGGTTTTATAAAGCTCTGGGGAGGCCTCACTTAGAGTATTGTGAGCAGTTTTGAGCCCCTTAACTTTGAAAAGATGTGCTAAAACTGGAGAGGGTTGAAAGAAGATTCACAGGATTGAATAGCTTGTCATATGAATAGCAATTGACGGCTCTGGGCCTGTATTCACTACAATTCAGAAGAATGAAGGATGACCTCATTGAACTTATCGAATAGTGAAAGGATTTGATAGAGTGGATGTAAAGAGAATGTTTCATATGGTGGGAGAGTCTAAGACTGCAGGGCTCAGCCTCAGAATAGAGGGGTGTCCTCTTAAAATGTAGAAGAAGAGGAAGTTATTTAGCCAGAGAGTGGTGAATCTGTGGAATTTTTTGTCATGGGAAGCAAGTCTTTATGTATGGTTAAGGCAGAGGTTGATAACTTCTTGATTGGTCAGGACATGAAGAGATATGGGAAGAAGGTAGGAGATTGGGGTTGAGAGGACAAAGGGATCAGCCATGATGAAATGGTGGAGCAGACTTGATGGGCCAAATGGCCTAATTCTGCTCCTATATCTTATGGCCTTATGGAAATGGTGACATCAGACACTGTACTCACACATTATGATCCACATTGTCCTGTGAAGCTTTCTTGTGATGCTGCACCTTACGGTCTAGCTGCATTTTTGTCACATCTTACGAATGATGGAAGTAAATGCCCCATAGCTTTTGCATCACATTTCCTTGCCGCTGCAGAGAAAAGTTATAGACAGATTGACAGTGAAGCCTTGAGTTTAATTTGGGGTGTAAAACTTTTCAACAGTATCTCTATGGGAGAGAGTTTACCCTCATTACTGATCAACCACGGGTGTCCATTTTCAATCCACAGAAGGGTGTTCCACTAACAGCAGCAACATAAATGCAGAGGTGGGCTCAGTTTTTGGAGAACACAAGATTGAATTGAGGAGGATAACTAACCATGGAAATGCTGATGGATTATCCCATTTAACGTTGGAAAAGGAAATACCTGAGAATTTTGACAAAGCGGACACTCCTCTTGACGTATTCTTCCTAATACGTCGAAAGTTTCCTTATCACAGCGCAGATGATCCAAAGGGAAAGCAGAAAAGAACCCACACTGTTTCAGATCTACATGGCCGCCCACGATGGCTGGAATGAGCAACAGAAATTGCAGTTCCCCCATTCTTTTACCAGAGCTGGAATGAATTTGCCCTTGACAGGGGTTACCTTATATGGAAATTGAAAGTTGTTTTACCATCTAAGCTGAGAGCTGAAGTGTTGGAGGAGCTACAAGCTGATCATCTAGGCATGGTTAAGATGAAATCACTGGCTCAAAGCTTTGGTAGCCTGGGTTAAATAGCAGATCGAGCGGCTTGCCATGCACTGTTTGGGATGCTCACAAGTCTAGAGGATGCCAAGGGCAGGACCTCTCCATCCCTGAGAAAAGCCTGCATTGCCTTGGCAGAAAATTCATGTGGATTTTGACAGGCCATTTATGGACACAAATTTCTTGGTAGTCGTGGATGTAGCTGCAACGTGGAGAGCAGAGTCAATTGTTAGAGAAGAAAGGTGTCCAGAGTGTCTGAGGCACTTCCTGCAGTCCCACAGTCATTTCCTACAACCACCACGCAGAGGCCTCATATCCTGAGATTGTTTCACAGCCACAAGTCTCACCTAGCAAGCAGAGTCACCCAAGCTTGTCAGGAAAGACTTTAATCCAGAAGAGTAAGAAATCCTCCACACCGATTAAATATTTGGGCCTGAATGGAACAATTTGAAATTTACTCTGCTGTGAACGTTTATATAGTAGTTGTATTACATAGTATACTGGGTATATAAGATGACTAGAGAGAAATATGTTACATATTTAAGTTGTGATACATTCTGTATTGAATTGGAGTTTATAGCTAAGCAGCGAGGAGTGTAGTCTATTTATTATTTCAGTAATATTTGAGTAATATTGTAAATATATTGTTTCACTAAGTATTCTTTGTTGTTTTCATAATTAATTAAGGGTTATGTGTAAGAAGTATGTGAATGGCATAAGTCATCACGCCACCATGTCATGTCTCACTAAAGCAAAACTAAGCAGACCCATTTCCTGGCTCCCGCATTTATCTTTCTATTAGTTTCGGAGTTAGAAAACATAGCAGTAAACTATCAATGGTTCAATGGTTCAATTTAATGTCAGAGATGTATACAGTATATATCCTGAAATTCTTACTCTTCACAGACATCCACGAAACAAAGAGAAAAAAAATCCAAAGAGGGAATGACAGAAAAACGTTAGAACCCCAAAACCCTCCTCCCCCTCCCATGCACAAGGAGCAGCAAAGCATCAACCCTCCCAATCCTCCTCCCCCCTTGCTTCAGTAAAGAGAAACAGCTCCCCTAGCACCCACCATGCAAGCGGTAGCAAGCCCTCAGAGACCATAATCTATTACCATCAGAAACTACCATCCATCCCAACACTTCACCATCTCAGCAGGCCCTCTCTCTCACTAAGGAAAGGGGGAGAGATATCGCTCCTGCCACGGAAAGAGGGGAGGCCAACAGCTCAGTGTTTCTACGTTACAGTCTGCAGGGTGGCTTGTTTGAGTCCCTCTGCCTCAACAATCAGAAGACTGCCTCTGACTGTTGAGAGAGAGAGAGGAAGATTGCCTGAGTGCAGAGGCCTCTGACACTGTCTCAATGTTTTGATCACCGCAGTGCGTCAGTCGGCAACGTTGGCGAGGAATCCGGTCGTCCTCAGGGCAGTATCAGTGACCTCTCCTTCTCCTTGATGCTATCATCAAGCAGGAGGTATAGGAGTTCCTACCTCATACAAAAGCATGTTCAATGCTGTCATCAGGTTTTTGAACTGACCTGAAAAACCCAGGCTATACCTTGGACCATGTTAACTGACTAACCGTGGGATGAGGTAGAAAATAAGAGTACCCGGAGTCACAAGGAGAGTGTGCACACTCCATACCAGTGACACTCAATGCCAGTCTCTGGCACCGTGAGGCAGGAGCTCTATTGAAGGAATGGAAAATAGCATGGCCATATTTGAGTCCCTTACAGACAGAAGCACGAGAAATTATAACAAGCAGTAGAAAAATGAGTAAGATATTAAATAAATATTTTCCACAAAGACATAATTGTCTAGGAAAATTAAACACATATGTCTTTACGGAAGGCATATAAGAATATCTGCCATATTAAAGAAGCAAATGTCCAGAGAAGATGAAGAACAGGAGGAAGTGAGTGGAAAACATACTACAAGAGAATGTGGTGTTGATGAAAGCTGATAGATCCAATGATCTTCATCTGAGAAGTTTGAAAGAGGTGCCTTTTCAGAGATTGAATGCTTTGGTTATTGTAAAATTCTACCGATTCAGCAATGGTTCCAACAGATTGGAAGGTAGCAAACGTGACTGTGCAGAGGGAGAGGTAAAAGCAGAAAGCTGTGACCCAGAGGTCAGTGAAGTACAGGGAGGCAAAGCCGTAAGTCGAAATCTGGAGCTCAGTGAGTCTGGGGTTGGAGGACCAACAGTCGAAGTTCGTGGGTCAGCTTGTCCAGTGGCCAGAGACCAGGATGGAAGTCTGGGCCAGGGACTGGAGGCTGCAGGCCTGATATCTGCGAGTATGAGAGCCCAGGGCCAAGGACTGGAGGCCTGGCGGTGGCCTGTCATGGGTTGGAGGCCTGTCTATGTGTTTGAGTGGGAGGCGTGTGGCAGGGTAGGAAAGGACCGTGATTTGTTCTGCTGCTGGTGTTGTTCTGCTAACCATTATGGGCACGATATGTTGGCGTCAGAGTCAGTGGCAACATTTGTAGGCTGCTCCTAGCCTTGCGTGTGTTGGTTGTTAACGTAAAGAGTGCATTAATAAATAAATCTGAACCTGAATATGTTAGTTCCGGAAGCTAGAATGAAGGACGTCATAACAGAATACCTAGAACAGAGTAGGATTGAACAAAGTCACCATGGATTTATGAAAAGGAAGTCATGCTTGACTAATCCTTCAGAGCTTTTTAAGGATGGCACTGGAAGAATCGATGTGGGAAACTAGTGGGTGGACTTCATTTTGTGTTCAGAGGCTGTTGATAACATTCCACCACAGGAGGTTAGTCTGAAATGTTAGAGTAAATAGAGGTTTATTTTTTTTATTAAACAAAATATACTTTATTCAAAAATAAAATTATGTACAATAAACCATTCCATGACTCTCAGTCCTTTACAAATGTTTCCATTACAGTCTTTACATTCCCACACTTTTGCCACCCAGGTGGCACTCTGTTACTTCATACTTACATGCACTTGTTCCGGGGTATACACCCCAACCCCCTACCCCTCAACTCCCATGGGAGAAGAACCCTAGACTGTGGTCCTTCCCCACCGGGCCCTTGCGGTGGCTGCACCGAGTTTGAGTGCGTCCCTCAGCATGTACTCCTGCAGCCGAGAATGTGCCAGTCGGCAGCATTCCCCCACGGACATCTCCGTGTGCTGGTAGACCATCAAGTTTCAGGCCGACCAAAGAGCGTCTTCCACCGAGTTGATGATCTGCCAGCAGCACCGGATGTTGGTCTCGGTGTGCGTCCCCGGGAACAGCCCGTAGATCAGAGAGTCCTCTGTTACGCAGCTGCTGGGGATGAACCTCGACACTGTCCCTTCCATCCTCCTCCGCACCTTCTTGGTGAACCCACAGTACATAGAGGTTTATATGATTATGTAAGGCGTAGACAGCCAGTATCTTTTTCTCAGGATTGAACTGCCTAAGACCAATGGGCACTTATTTAAGGTGAGGGGTGGAAAGTATAAAGGAGATGTGCGAGGTAAGTTTTTCATATAGAGAGTGGTGGGAACCATCAGTGCATTGCTGGGGTGGAGCTGTTGGCAAATAACATAGGAATATTTAAGGGATTCTTAGAAAGGCACATGAATATGCAGAAAAGGAGGAATATAGTCAATGTGTGGGGAAGAGGAATTAGATTAATAATGAGTCATTCATTTAATTAATTTGGCACAACTTTGCATGGTTACGGTACTGTACTGCTTTATGTTCTATGTTGCATATTTTGTGCTCTAAAAACTGAGAAGACATTGGTCTCAATAGATGCACCATCTGTCCAAAAGTGAGCTTCCTACATGAGAATGACATCCACTGTGCTGTAGAGAACCAAAGGACTCAACCTCTACTTACTCATGCCCACACTGCCCCAGAATGTGTAGATCCCGGATCAGCCAGCTGGGGACCCATCAATGGACAGCCCCTTAGGAGAACACCATACACGACCTGAGTCATTGTACTATACTGCTCTGTGTTCTATGTTCTGTGTTTGTAGGGTTATTCACCGAGCCTGGAGGTTCAGTTGCAAATGTTCCATCACCAATCAAGATGATATCATCAATGCACAATTGAGCGTTGTTTCTGCCGAGTGCTCGCGTTAATATTGCTCTGATTGATTGAAACGTAGAAACATAGAAAACTTACAGCACAATACAGGCCCTTCAGCTCACAATGGTGTGCTGAATATGTACTTACTGTAGAAATTACCTCGGTTTACCCATAGCGCTCTATTTTTCTAAGCTGCATGTACCTATCCAGGAGTCTCTTAAAAGACCCTATCGTATCCGCCTCCACCACCGCTGCCAGCAGCCCATTCCACGCCCTCACCATCTCTGCGTAAAAAACTTACCCCTGACATCCCCTCTGTACCTAATTCCAAGTACCTTAAAACTGTGTCCTCTCATGTTAGCTATTTTGGCACTGGAAAAAAGCCTCTGACTATCCACACTATCAATGCCTCTCATCATCTTATACCCCTCTATCAGGTTACCTCTCATCCTCCGTCACTCCAAGGAGAAAAAGCCAAGTTCACTCAACCTATTCTTGTAAGGTATGCCTTCCAATTCAGGCAACATCCTTGTATATCTCCTCTGCACCCTTTCTATGGTTTCCACATCCATTCCTGTAGTGAGGTGACCAGAACTGAACACAGTACTCCATGTGGGGTCTGACCAGGGTCATATACAGCTGTAACATTACCTCTCGGCTCTTGAACTCAATCCCATGGCTGATGAAGGCCAATGCACCATATGGCTTCTCAACTACACAATCAACCTGAGTGTCCTGAGCTCTGAGTGTCCCATGGACACAGACCCCAAGATCCCTCCGATCCCCTTCACTGTCAAGAGTTCTATCATCAATACTACACTCTTTTGTTGGATGTCGTACTGGCCATTAGTTTCTGCAGGGTCCCAGTCAACTGGATATCTTCTCTTGCATTCTTCTTCTCTTTCACGTCTATGTTGTATGTTCCAATTTGTGTGTTTTATGTTCTATGATAAGTTCTATGAAGATGATTATCAGACAAAGAGCAATGAGTGGAAATAAATATGCCATTCTCCAGTTACCAGGCCGTGAATCAGTGTACGGTGCCTGGCCCCCACCTCTGGATGTCTCCAGATGTGCAGACTCAGTCCTTGGGTTCATTCAGAAGAGGGAATGAAGCTTGAGCTGAGGTAGAAGGTCAGCCGAATGGTGGAGCTGCCTCAAAAAAGGCAGATGGCCTCCTCTTAATCTTATGTTCTTATCTTCTTATGCTTCTGTTTTCTCCCAGCATCAGCTGAGCAAGCTTTGAGCAGAAATTGCTCTGCAAATATCTCCTGTAATTCTGAATGTCAGTACATGCAACAGAATTATCTGCACAAATATTTATCTAATCCATTAACTCTCCAAAGGCTAATCTCTCTTAAAACAAAATATTCCAGCAGTTCTCTTTAATAACAGAATGGGTATTAGTGAAGAGAAACATTTTGGGAAGGGTTGGGGCAGGGGAAGAACTCCTGTGCTCTGTTCTATTCACAATAGTGCTTTCTCTGCAGTGTTCTCATCAGGTTACTGTTGAGTGAAACGAGGTGGAGGGACAAATGTCCATTCACTTTTGTTGAACAGTCATACATTTCTGATGGGGAGTGTATAAATCAGTCAATGTGCATGCATACAGTATTTGTGTGCGAATGTGGGAGTGTGTATGTGTGTTCATGTGAAAGAATGTGTGTGATTGATAATATGCATGCATGCGTACTCACATACTTCTATGTTCATTTACTCTAGTGTATGTGAGGTGAATGTCTGAGATGTGTGTTTGGTGTCCACGTGTCTCTGTGCATGTGCATAGGTGTGTATGTGCACTTGTGTCTATGTGTATGCATGTGTATATATGTGAGAGTGTGTACATGTCTGTGTGTGTATGTGTGCTTGTAGGACTTTATGCATCTGCCTGTGTGCGTGTGCATTTGTGTCTCTCTTCCTCTTCTTAACACATGCATTGAATACTGTTTCTAAAGCCGACCGATACAAATTTCAAAAGTGCATTGAACTCTTAAGTTAGAGCATTTAAAAATGGACAATGGCCATTCAGCTGCACTAACTGCTCCACCACTCAGTAAATTCATGATGTGAGCTTTGTTCTGTGCTCCTTCTGATCACTTACCTGATCAGTCAATACCTACATCCCATAAAGGTAGAAAAAAATGTCTATCTTACTATCTCCCTCTCATCAGCTCTCCAGGCAAGAGAATTCCAAAGATTTACAGTCAGTGAGAGAAGGAACTCGTCCTCATGACAGTCGTAAGTGGTGAGCTCATTCTGCTGAAGGTTTCTTCCCCAGTTCTAGATCCCTCACAAAGACAAACAGACATCCTTTTCTACTTCAACAAGATCACCTCTCAAACTTCCAAACTGTACAAAACGCAGACTCTATTTTTTCATCAGTTTTCCCAGAGAACAATTCAGGTCTCCGGACACACAGACCACAGCAGCTAACCCACTACTCCCGATGTTCTGTGTTCTCCCACAACGTCTCAGTCAGGGGCACCGGCCTTGAACCAATCCGTCTCCAGAGCCAGAAAAATCCAGCACCCTGAAGACGCGCTAGTGTTCCAGGCCACGTCCTTGGCATATCAAAAAGCGGCCGGTCGTGAGACCCTGAGAGCGGGTCCCATTCCTGCAGAGAACCAAAATCTGAGTGTAACTTCAGGTCAGGGTCTCCAAAAGAACCTGGAAAAAGATAAAAAGAGATATCAGAGATAGAAATAGAACTGTTTCGAAGATGGAAGCAAAGGAACCGCCGTTTTGCACCATCTTGAATTTGCTCTGCCTCTGTAACATAGGCTAATCTGCCTTCCAAGCAACCTGCTGATTCCACATGTTACTTCCTATATTCCTTACACCTCCACCCTGATCTCTCAGAACCAAAGCCTCCTACCACAATCTAGGACTGTGACATCAAGGTGCTATCACCATACCTTTAGCCTGTGTGAGCGTCAAATGTTTAAAGAAACGATATTGATTAATGTTCAATTTTGACTCTTCAACTCATGTTCTCAATATTTATCTATCTATCCACTGTATGTATGTATGTATTTATTTATTTACTTGTCTATCTATTATTTACTTATTGTTAATTTTGCATTTGAACATAGAATGTCTTCTCTTGCACATTGGCTGTTCGTTATTCAGTCTTTGTGTGTAGTTTTTCATTGATTTTATTGTATTTCTTTGTTCTACTGTGAAAGCCTGTAAGACAATGAGGTAGTACATGCTGACATACTATACACATACTTTGATAATAAATTTACTTTGACCTTGAACTTTGATAATACTCTGCATTAGTCTGAATTCCCCCTCACCATTTCTCTTGACCTGCCTTATAGCTCGAGAGGATCACCACTCAATTTCAAGTTATGTCCTAACCTGTCCATCCCCTCCCTATAATTTAGTCCCCCGATTCCTAGCAACATTATTGTAACACTCTCCTGCACTCTTTTCAGTTTAATAACACCCTTCTTTATGCAGTGTTACCAAAATTGAACTGGCTTCACCGCTCAGCAGCTACGCCATCATAACCTCCCACTTCTATATTCAGTGCTCTGACTGATGAAGGTCAAAGTGCCAAAATACTTCTTCACCACCTCTCTGGTCAAGTCAAGTCAAGTCACTTTTATTGTCATTTCGACCATAACTGCTGGTACAGTACATAGTAAAAATGAGACAATGTTTTTCAGGACCATAGTGTGACATGACACAGTACAAAAACTAGACTGAACTACGTGAAAAAAACAACACAAAGATACACTAGACTACAGACCTACACAGGACTGCATAAAATACACAAAAACAGTGCAGGCATTACAATAAATAATAAACAGGACAAAAGGGCAAGGTGTCAGTCCAGGCTCTGGGTATTGAGGAGTCTGATAGCTTGGGGGTAGAAACTGTTACATAGTCTGGTCATGAGAGCCCAAATGCTTCGGAGCCTTTTCCCAGAAGGCAGGAGGGAGAAGAGATTGTATGAGGGGTGCATGGGGTCCTTCATAATGCTGTTTCCTTTGCGGATGCAGCGTGTAGTGTAAATGTCCGTGATGGTGGAAAGAGAGACCCTGATGATCTTCTCAGCTGACCTCACTATCCACTGCAGGGTCTTGCGATCCAAGATGGTGCAATTTCTGAACCAGGCAGTGATGCAGCTGCTCAGGATGCTCTTAATACAACCCCTGTAGAATGTGGTGAAGATGGGGGTGGGAGATGGACTTTCCTCAGCCTTCGCAGAAAGTAGAGACGCTGCTGGGCTTTCTTAGCTATGGAGCTGGTGTTGAGGGACCAGGTGAGATTCTCTGCCAGGTGAACGCCAAGAAATTTGGTGCTCTTAATGATCTCTACTGAGGAGCCGTCGATGTTCAGTGGGGAGTGGTCGCTCCGTGCCCTCCTGAAGTTAACAACCATCTCTTATGTTTTGTTCACATTAAGAGACAGGTTGTTGGCTCTGCACCAGTCCGTTAGCCGCTGCACCTCCTCTCTGTAAGCTGACTCGTCGTTCTTGCTGATGAGACCCACCACCTGAGCTTTGGTCCAGGTCCAGCTCCCTCTTTTCTTGCTATTGACATCGAGCAGAAGGTGTAGGAGTCTTGGGTCCCATACAAACATCTTCAGGTGCAATTGTTAACTTGCAGCCATTGTGCTCCTAGACCAGCTTCCCTCACCTCATCGCTGAACTGACTCGCAGGCAAAAGACTCACTTCTGGGGGCTCTGCAGCTCATGTTCTCAGTATTACTTGTTTACTTTTTATTATTTCACTCCAAGAGGACCACAACCTTGCTATGGTTTGGAGGCTTGCGTAACTCAATGATCCGGAGGGCTATGTTGGCTGGAGTCAGGGCTTTGAGAATTGGCTCTTGGTGGGGTCACCCATGCCAAACAGGTCAAAGGGTAGGGGCCAGACTAAGAGTGGTCCACTGGTCCTCCAGGTTCAGGTGATCAGCTCAGGGCTAACAACCCTGACTGGTAAAACAAAATTGTTATGGAAACAGCAATGAAAATTCCTTCTACATCTGAGTGTGATGGTATCCCTGAGTCTTCACCAGGGACTTGCATGACTGACAGTAGTGCAACCAAGAGGAAGCTACTGACATGATGGAAGAAGCCCTAAACACTGCTAGAGATGGAGGAACTTCATTGCTGCCCTAAATGCCAGTGGCATAATGAACAGTAAGTAAGTTTTATTATTTGCAAGACCTGTCCTCTTTTGCACATCAAATAGAACCATAGAACCATAGAACATTACAGCACAGAAACAGGCCTTTTGGCCCTTCTTGGCTGTGCTGAACCATTTTTCTGCCTAGTCCCACTGACCTGCACCTGGACCATATCCCTCCAAACCCCTCTCATCCATGTACCTGTCCAAGTTTTTCTTAAATGTTAAAAGTGTGCCCACATTTACCACTTCATCTGGCAGCTCATTCCACACTCTCACCACTCTCTGTGAAGAAGCCCCCACTAATGTTCCCTTTAAACATTTCCCCCTTCACCCTTAACCCATATCCTCTGGATTTTTTCTCCCCCTGGCCTCAGTGGAAAAAGCCTGTTTGCATTCACTCTGTCTATACCTATCATAATTTTATATACTTCTATCAAATCTCCCCTCATTCTTCTATGCTCCATGGAATGAAGTCCTAACCTATTCAACCTTTCTCTGTAACTCAGTTTCTCAAGTCCCGGCAACATCCTTATAAACCTTCCCTGCACTCTTTCAACCTTAATAATATCCTTCCTGTAATTCGGTGACCAAAACTGCATACAATGCTCCAAATTCAGCCTCACCATAACATTCCAACTCTTATACTCAATACTTTGATTTATAAAGGCCAATGTACCAAAAGCTCTCTTTATGATCCTATCTACCTGTGTTGCCACTTCTAGGGAATTTTGTATCTGTATCCCCAGATCGCTCTGTTCTACTGCACTCCTCAGTGCCCTACCATTTACCTTGCATGTTCAACCTTGGTTTGTCCTTCCAAAGTGCAATACCTCACACTTGTCTGTATTAAACTCCATCTGCCATTTTTCAGCCCATTTTCCCCAGCTGGTCCAAATCCCTCTGCAAGCTTTGAAAACCTTCCTCACTGTGCACTACACCTCCAGTCTTTGTATCGTCAGCAGATTTGCTGATCCAATTTGTCGGTCTTTGTTTTTTTCTGGATTCTATTGTATTTCTTTTTCCTTCCTTTGGGTGCCTGCAGGAAAATGACTCTCAGGGTTGTGTATGGTACACATTGATAATAAATTTACTTTGAACTTTGGACAGGGCTCAGTGGAATAGCAGGTCGATATGGACTGCTTCATGCTGTAATGCTCCATGACTCTGTTTGCTGGATTTTAGCTTTTCATTTGTGAGTACGTGAAATGACTGAGTGAGATCAATAATCCTGGGCTGAGTCATTCAGCCAGCGATTAATCCATTGTGCTGTTATCCCACCAAGTATTGAGATGTAATACCCTAAAAGCCCAACTTCAAAAATATATTCCATTTGGAATAGATGGTGCTTTCATGGTTGTAATTTCATTGGCCACCTATCTGAATGAATTGTTTTATTTTTTAAATTTTTATTTGGAGATACAGCATAGTAACAGGCCCTTCTGACCCACGAGCCTATGCTGCCTAATTTCACCAATGTAACCTACTAAACTTTGGAATGGGGAAGGAAACTGGAGCACTCGGAGGAAACCCACGCAGTCACAGGGAGAACATACAAACCCCTTTCAAAACACGTAAATGAACCCAGGTGCTGGTGCTGGAATAGAAGAAGAAGAAGAACATCCATGATAGTATGCCACTTCCCCAAAATATGAAAATGCCAAAAATGACATTAGAAACCATAACGGTGTCATTTGCTTCTTCAAGAATCATCAACTTTTCACAGTGGAGAGACCTTTGACTTCCTGCGATCCCGACAGCAATGCTGCTTGGAGTTTAGTCATCTTCAGGTATGGTCATCTGTGGTGGTAAGGATGAGGGGAAGGTTCCAGTCAAGAGCAATCCAACTGAGACCTCAATGGTGGAGCTCGCAGAAGTTGATGACGGTGACAGTGAAGGCGGAGGAAGGCTGCTGCAGTGAAGAATGCTGCCCAGTTGTCTTGCAATCCATGCCACTAGATTTTGACCCTGATCTGTCTAGGACTGGATCTGTCAAGGTGGTTGCTCACACATCAGTCTCCTCAAATTAAACGAAGTCATGCACCGGTATTCTCCAATAAGGGAATCTACCCTAATATACCAGATATGTGGATTCTGGATTGGCCTCTAAGGACCTACCAATAGACAGCCCCTTAGGAGAACATCATGCATTGGTACCTCCCGTACTATAGAGTAAAGTAGGACCTGTGCAGTTCCTATTGCAACCCGCCTCTACTTGAGTGCAGCTTCTGACAAATAGCTGTGCAACAGTCTGTGAAGGGTGCCACCCCTTAAAATAGATTGTCATGATAGGCAGATGACAGCAACGCACACACTGTGGCTGCCAGGGGAGAGACAGAAAGCTACCAGGTGCATTCAAAAGGAACTGGAAGTCCTTACCAAAGAGGTATCAGTAAGAAGTGAGGTACTTCACACTGGGGGTGGGGAGGTTGTGATGTATAAAATATGTTGTAAGAAGAGACTGAGGGATGATCTTTAAGAGGTGTAATCTTTTTCCCAGGCTTGGAGGATGAACAACCAGAGGGCATAGGTTTAAGGTGAGAGGAGAGAGATTTAGGACATAGAACATCACAACGCAGCACAGGCCCTTCATGGGTGGTGGGGTGGAGACGCATCTCTACCAAAGGAGATGTAAGGTGCTTCTTTACTCCTCTAGCCTGCAGGTCATCCTTGGGCAAGGTGTAGCACCTGCTTAGCCGCCTCTGATCAGGGTCATGTGAAGCAGTGGGAGCAGGAGGTGGATGGTTGTATGAGCAGCTGGTGCATATCACAAGTCCTGGTTATGTGACCATTGACACCAGGCAGACTATCTCTGAAGAGTATTGATAATGGCTGGGGTCACCTGTCTTCTGAAGTCACTGCTCAGAAGAAGGCAATGGCAAACCAGTTACATTGAAAAATTTGCCAAGAACAATCATGTTCATGGAAAGACCATGATCGCCTACATCATACGATATGGCTCATAATGATGATGTTGACAAGCCCTTCAGCCCACAATGCTGTGCCAAAATTTAGCCTACTCTAAGATTAATTTAACCCTTCCCTCCAACATAGCCCTCCATTTTCCGATCATCCATGCGCCCATCTGAAAGTCTCATTAAATGTTCCCAATATATCTGCCTCTACAACCACCCCTGGCAGTATGTTTCATGCCACACTCTGTGTGAAACACCATATATGTCACCCCTCTACCCCTATACTTTCCTGCAAGCACTTTTAAGTTTTGCCCCTCACATTAGCCATTTCCACCCTGGGAAAAGGTTTCTGGCTGTCCACGTTATCTATGCCCATTTAGTAAGAACCTGAGGGGCAACTTTTGAACTTGAAGTATTATCTGTAATATGGAATGAGCTACTAGTTGAAGCAGTCGAGGCAGGTACAATAACAACATTTAAAAGACAGCAGGACAGGTCAATGGATAGGAAATGTTTGGAGTAATATGGGACAAGTGGAGTCAAATGGGACCACCTTTGGTGATCATCTTGGTTGGCATCAATATGTTAGGTTGAAGAGCCTGATTTTCATGCTGTTTGACTCTATCACTGGGAAAAATCTTCTGTTGTTGGGAATCCTTTGTCACTCAACCAATGTAAAGATAATTGAAGACACAAGAGACCACAGAATCTGGAATCCAGACAACACGCTGGAGGGACTCAGCAGGTCAAGCAACATCTGTTAGGGTGGAAAGGAATCGTCAATGTTATGGATTGAAACCCTGTATCTGGACAGAAAGCAGATAAAGGACATAGCCAGTGCAAAGAGAAGGAGGAGTGGTGGGACAAGAGTTCAAGGTGATTGGTGGACCAAGGGAAGGAAGACAGGCAAATGCAATGAGATAAGTGAGGGGAATGGCGGACGTAAGGGACAGAGACAGGGGGATGATGGATGGAGGGAGGGAGAGAAAAGGAAAGGCAGATGTAACATGGGGGGGGAGGAGGGGGATGGTTGAGGGTGGAGACAGCTGTGGGAGAGTGATAAACAGGAACACACATTGCTGGAATCTGCTAAGTGAAGAAGGTGAAAATACAAATGGAGATGAGAAATAAGTATATCTTCAGGGAGAGCTGCAAAGCTCTAGAAACAGTTATAGGGATCTGTCAGACCTCCAGTACATTTTGTGTTATGAATGTTGCAGGTGGTTCTACAAAGGAGAACATGAGGGGTTGTAATGAGCCATCTGAGCTCCCTTGGCTGACTCGTGATGAGGTCTGCAGGTGTTAAGGATTAATGCCCTGGTGCAGTCTTTCAACCTGAAATGTAGACAATTCTTTTCCTCTCACAGATAAGACCATACAACAATGGAGCAGAAATGGGCCATTCAGCCCATCACCATGCTCCACCATTTGATCATTGCTGATTTATTTTCCCTGCCGAGGCCATTCCCAATAACCATTGAAGCCCTTACTAATTAAGAACCTATCAATCTCCACTTTAAATTTATCCAATGACTTGGCCTCCACAGCTGTCTATTTCCATTTAGAGATACAGCACAGAACAGGCTCTTCTGGCACAACGAGCTGCACTGCCCAGCAACCCATCTATATTTAATCCTAGCCTAATCACAGAACAATTTACAATGACCAGTTAATCTGCTAACTGGTGCATCTTTGGACGTGGGAGGAAACCAGAGCACCTGGAGAAAACCCATGTGATCACAGGGAGAATGTACAAACCCTTTGCAGAGTGGACTGGAATTGAACTCCAAACTCCAACGCCCCAATTAGGATGCTGTGCTGACCATTATGCTACTGTGGCATCTGGTTAAAGAAATACCTCCTCATCTCTGTTGTATTGTGAGGCTGTGCCCTCCAGCCCTAGACTCTACCATTTATGGAAACATTCTGTGGCCGCTCTCCCTAGACCTTTCAATATTCAGCTGGTTTCAATGAGGTCCTTCACACATTCTTCTAAACTCCAGTGAGTACAGGCCCAGAGCTGTCAAACGCATTAAAGCTGCTGCTTGAACCCAGAATTCCTTCAGCAGGTAGTTTGTTTCTTCAGTCTCTACAGTGGTTTGTTTCTCCAAGAATTAAGGTGTTAAACTGGGGCATCCTGTTGCTCTGTACAGATCATTGGTGAGACCGCACTTAGAGTACTGTGTAAAGTTCTAGGTGACCAGCTATTGGGAGCAGTTTATTAAATTTGAAAGGGTGCAGAAAAGTTTCACAAGGATGTTATGGGGACTGGCAGGTTTGGGTTATAAGGAGAGGATGGATACCTCAACTTCACTTCAACATCATTTTGCAGCGAGATCAGCTCTTTGTCCATCCTTCTTGTTCATTCCTTGTGTTCAGGAATTGATTTATTACCCAATGTGGAAGTCGGATCAAAAGAAGATCCAGAAATCTCTTTGACTTGTTTTTAAGCAGCACAGTATCCTTGAAGATCAACATCTGGTATTATTTCTTCCTTTTCCAAACTCAGAGAGGATCAGAAATTGGAAAAGGTCAATATTGTACTTAAATAGGGTTAACTTGGACAGGAAGGTGGAGATGACTGCTTTGACTTTGAACTATGTTTTCATCTTCTGTGAAGCAAATATAACCAAAAAGCAAAGATTTGTTGCCTGGCAAAGTTGACTCATCCAATTGAAGAGGAAATTCATTTGTCCTAACTATATTGCACAATGTGTCTTCTTCATTCTCAGACATTTCACCTATTCATCTTCAAAAAGAGCTTTCACTGAGTGGAATCGCTTTAAGTTATTTGGTCTGGGGACTTATGCAAAACTGTACTCAGAACTTTCAGAATCAGATCTTCTCCAGTTGTATGGGTCTTTCCAGATTTAGTTATGAGCAATGAAATGTTGTGTGAAGCACTTAAACCATCACTGTTTTGTTGCGAAGTGCTGGCAAATATGCTTTAAAGTGTTTTCCATTTTTGAAAGTTTTCACAAAGTGACTGAAAATAAACAAGTTCCTGTTTGCTTTATCAGAGTGTATTCTCCTCAAATGTTCAAGAATCCTGGATGGTTTCATTGCCTCATTTAAAAAAAAACACTTTTTCACACAACAGACACTGTTGTTGTTTGCTTGGTTCTGGTATAAATCCATATTTCAGGTATTCCACACTATAGTGTCTATGCTCCTTTTTCATGTGGCCTGCTTCTGCCATTTTCGTTATGGATTAACAACCATGGTCAAACACCGATTGTTTAAGTCCACCCTCAAGCACTGCGATCAATAAAGGGGAAAGTTAAGATATCATCATAGCTCAGGCAAAACCTGACTCTGACTGATCGTACATAAAGTGGGGCAGTGATATCTCGGTTGGGCCACGGGCTAGAGAAACGTGGGTCAAGACCATACAATAGGGTAGATTCTGACTTTTACCCTATCGAATGCCATATCCTAGTTCACAGGAATTGTGTCACTGGATTATTAGACTATGGGAATTGCACTGGCCAACACAGTACTAAGGTAGTGAACAGCAATAATGCACAGGCTGGGTTCAGAAATAACAGTCCAGATTACTAACAATGTGCCAAATACAGAAGTGTCAAATTACTATTCAACAACTATAATGCACATTGAGCAAAGTCCACAACAACGCTGGGTTAACAAGAGATGAGGTGATTATGTGAACATTGTAATCAATTGTGAGGCACTGAGGATCACATGCTTCTAATAAATAAATTATTTCTTAAATTAAGCCTGTATACCCACAGCTGCCCTCGTTGCTACCAAGTGCTCCCTCCTCCACCCCCTTTATCTTTTTACCCCATTAGAAACTCACACTGCCCCTAAGAAGGGGCGGTATTGCCCACTTTGGGAACTAATACTTTTGATAATGATAAGCACAGCAAAACAGAACAATGTGTTCCTTGGGCTAGTCTGATCACGAAGGAAATCTCCATTGAAAGGGAATGTGATGCAAATAGTGACACTGTTAGGTGGACATCCGACACTGGAGAAACGTGCAATGCCCTGATGTAGATTGTGCACAGTCATGCCTGATTCATCACCCTTTAACATGGTAGTAAGGACAACCATTCAAATCCAAGTACAGTGGGATCCAGTTATTTAGGAGACATTGGGACCAGTACATTTTGGCCCAATTATGCGGCTGCCCCAATTAACCGAAGTTTCATGCAGAAAAGGTATAAAAAGATTAACTATTTCCAGCAATCCCCTGATTTAACCCTAGCCTAATTATGGGACAATTTAAAATGATCAGTTAACCTGCCAACTGTTACGTCTTTGGGCTGTGGGAGGAAACCGGAGCACCTGGAGAAAACCCATGCGATCATGGGGAGAACGTACAAACTCCTCACAGGCAGCGGGAGGAAAAGAACCTGGGCCTCCTGTACTGTAAAGTGTTGTGCTAACCATTACGCTACCATGCCACCCCATGGACTGTTTTCATACAATGCTTTTGGAGAATGCATCTCCAAATCTTCATTTTCATTGTAACATTCAAGATGATTGCCAATACCTTCAAATTCTTCATAGTTTCTCACTGATTGTAGTATTGAAGTAGGAGGCTGGACTGTGACCAATCATCCAGTGGGAGCACATGAAGAGAGCAGCCTTTTCCTGAGGACCACACTCAGGATTAAAAAGGCAGAACTTTGCCGCAGTTTTTTGAAGTTGGACTGCAACCAGTCACTGAGCGGGATTCATTAGAAAAAGCAAATTAGAACAATGCAAGTGGAATGGCCATTGTTGAGAGTGTACCAGTGTTTAGGGTGGCTTGGCTCATCAGATTTAGGAAAGATCAGGCTTGAGTGAGGTAAGGTATCCGGTAAGTTTCCTCAGGGGAAAATCTTGCTGGCAAAACTGTTGGAATTCTTTGAAGAAATAACAAACAGAATAGACAAAGGAAGATAGCTGGATGTTGTGTACTTGGATTTTAAGAAGGCCTTTGACAAGATGCCGCACATAAGGCTGCTTAAGAAGTTAAGAGCACATTGTATTATAGGAAAGATACTAGCATGGATAAAGTTTCCCAGTTAGGTGGCAAAGTGTCCTGAATAAATGAAGTGAATCCTGACTATTTTCTCATTTAGTTTTTGTTCTTTAGACTTGCCCTAGATAAGTGGCTGCCCTGGTTAACAGATGGCCCAGTTAACCGGAATCTACTGAACTTCCAATCCTGTGGGAAGTACTGATGTTTCTTGAATGGCTAGTCCCTACAGCATGTGATGGACTGCAGCTGGATGCTCATTTACTTTCATCCTAGCATTTGGAACATTTGGCTACTCATTTCGTTAGCATAATATTAAACAAATTCTAGTGCCAAAAGTATACAACAGGTCAAACAACAATAGAAACAGAGCAAGTCACAAAAAACCCTTCCTGATGAAGGGTCTCAGCCCGAAATGTTGGCTCCTCTTTTCTCACGGATGCTGCCTGACCTGCTGAGTTCTTCCAGCGTTGTGTACAGAAACAGAGCAAGTGTTTTATATTCAATAACCTTTTCTGAGAACTTTTTTTTTCTAACGATAACCCTTAGAGATCCTGAACCAACGTGGACAACTACAGTCACCATGACCTACAGATCACCTTCAAATACTTTCCATGTTCTCTATAATATTTATTTTCTATTTGTGTAATTTGTCTTTTGCATATTGCCTATTTGCCAATTTTTGTTATGTACTGTGTAGTTTTATGAATTATATTTATTTTCCTGGAAATGCCGGTAAGAAACATAATCTCAAGCCGGCATATGCTAATATGCTCACATTGATAATAAATTTCACTTTGACTTTTTGAGATGAAACATTAATACTTTTCCCCCCGACACTGAGTACTTCAAGCAGTCTTGTTTTATTTCAGATTTCCTGCAGCTGCAGTATTTCTCTTTCCTGATCGGTGCCAACAAAGCAAGCTCAAGCAGATTGCATGATTTTATGCACAGATCCAAAATAAGCAGAGCTCCTAACAACTCTATCATCTGAACAGAAGCTTAAATGTCAGTCTGTGTCTAATTTTTCAGAACATCAGAAGAGCCACAGAAGTATCTGAGCAGAATTCTGGACACCTTGATCGTCAATGAAAGTTAAACATGACCTCTGAGATCAAATCGACCGGGTATAATTTGCTTTGCAACACTATAAACAAGGACCAAAGTAAACCAAGAATATCAAAGCTAAAACATGCAGAATGAATATCAGCAGAGAGGAGAGCTAACCACTTGATAAAGATCAAACCACGAAGGACAGCACTATGAAGAATTAAAAGCTGGAAATACTGCAGCCTGTGATAACTTGAGCTGGAGTTTCAAACAAGTTTCAACCCCCAGGCTGGTGCTCTGAATAGCTTGCTGTTCACCCACCTCTTTGCATATACAGTTGCTGATTACATCACTGAACTTGAAGCTGACTGTGAACTGTAAGCATTAGCTCAAATCCCTATGGTGGCTGCTGAAGGATTTAAATTTAGCTAATTAAATAAATCTCATGAAACAAACCAAACTGTCATAACTTAATGTCTAATACAAGGGGACATAATTTAGGAGGGATGTAGAAGCTTTAGAGAGGGTGCAGAGGAGATTTGCCAGGATGCTTCCTGGACTAGACAGCATGTCTTATGAAAATAGGTTGAGCAGACAAGGGTTTTTCTCTTTGGAATCAAGGAGGAATATTGCTAAGTCTTTGCCTGAAACGTCCACTGCTTACTCTTTTCTATAAATACTCTTTGGCCTGCTAAGTTCCTCCAGCATTTTGTGTGTGTTGATTTGGATTTCCAGCAATCTTCCCCATGCTGATTAATAGTGGTGAGTTGATAGAAGTGTTCAAGGTATTTAGAGAACAAGATACAAGATAATGCAGTGGGCATCCACTGACGTTTTCCCAGATAAGACGAGGGGTCTTAACTTCCAGGTGTTTGGAGGAAAGTATAGGGGGTTTGTCAGAGGCAGGTTTTTCACACAGAGAATGGTAGGCATGTGGTACACAGTGCTGAGATGGCAGAAGAGGCAGATACATTAGGGACATTTAAGGTAGGCACCTGGATGAAAAAATGGAGGGCTATGTAGTGGAGGGGAAGGGTTAGATTGATCTTGGAGTAGGTTAAAGGGACAGCATTACACCATGGATCAAAGGGCCTGAACTGTGCTATGTTTTGCAGTAAGTAACAAAATTTAGGGAAGGGAATCTTTTTGTCCTTACCTAGTTCAGATGATAAATGACCAACTGCAAAGTGTTGACTCCTTACCGCCTCCTAGAACCAGGACAGTGACACTGCTTGTAGAACAGATTTCTGGGGAGTGCTATACAACAGAGATCTCGGAGTACTAATGCATAGTTCGATGAGCATATTGACACAGGTAGACGGGGTGGCAAAGATGGTGTGTGGAATTCTTTCCTTCACCAGACAGGAGGATGCTGGAGAACCCGGAGAAAACCCACACATTCCACAGGGAAGACGTACAGCCTCCTTATAGATGACATCAGAATTGAACTCCAAACTCTGATGCCCTGAGCTGTAATCTGGTTGCACTAACTGTTATGCTACTGTGGCACCCAATTAAGAAAGGCTTAGAGGGCAATCAGCCAAATACAGGCAAAGGGGACTAACTCCACTAGGCACCATGGGTGAGTTGGGCCAATGGACTTGTTTCCACGCTTTGTAATTCTATGGTTCTACACCTGCTCCCTCATAGTGATACACGTTCAATCCTGACTTAGGGTGTCATCTATGTGGAGTTCGTATGCACTCCTCTGCCTGGTTTCCTCTCATATCCAAACACAGATACGTGAATTGGCCGATTATTGTAAGTTGCCCCCGGAATGCAGGTCTGGGGGGTGGGGAGGAATTGATGGGAATCTGGTTGGAATAAATAGGGATTAGTGTGGATAAGTGCAACAAAGGGATTGTTTCCATTCTGTTTGATCACATGACTCAAGATAGTCCAGTGACCCCCCCCCACCCCCCCCACCACCCAATCACATCAGACTGGTTGTTGGTTGGACACATTTCACTATATTTTCTGATGTGCATAAGTCAAATTTGATTCTCAAATTTTGAACTGGGACAGTAATTCAGAATGAATACAACACATACCAGTTTTACCTGGTGGAGATGGGGTGGTACCTTCTCCACAAGGAAATATAGAAGTTCCAGGAAGTGGCCCAGAGTCAGCATCTAAGGGGCAATGAATGATGGGAAATAAATGCAGACATCATCAGTTGAGATTGGCAACATCTCCTCCACAATCTCTTTCAGCACAGGTGCACCACAAAGTTATGTGCTTAGCCCCTGCTCTACTTGCTTTACACTTATGACTGTGAGGCAAAGCACAATTCCAATGCCACACATTCAAGTTTGCTGATGACACCACTGTTGAGGGCCGAATCAAAGGTGGTGATGAATCAGGATACAGGAGGTGAGATTGAAAACCAGGCTGAGTGGTGCCACAACAACCTCTCACTCAATGTCAGCAAGACCAAGGAGCTGATTGTAGACTACAGGATGAGGAAATCGGAGGTCCATGAGCCAGTCCTCATCAGGTGAACAGAGGTGGAGAGGGTTAGCAATTTTAAATTTCTTGGTGTTATCATTTCAGAGGACCTTTCCCGGATCCAGCACATGCATAGAACATAGAACAGTACAGCACAAGAACAGGCCATTTGGCCCACAATGTTGTGCAGAACCAGCTAATAAGCAAATCAAGAACACCCAAACACTAATCCTTCCTGCCTACACCAAGTCCAGATCCCTCCATCTTTATTAGATGCATGTGCCTATCAAGCATCTCTTAAAAGCTATTATGAAAAAAGCATAGCAGCGCCTCTACTTTCTTAGAAGTTTGCAAAGTCTTGGCATATCATCTAAAACTTTGACAAACTTCTACAGATGTGTGGCAGTGAGTATATTGACTGGTTGCATCATGGCCTGGTATGGCAACACCTATGTCCTTGAATGGAAAATCCAAAAAGTAGTGGGTACGACCTAGTCTTTCAGGGGTAACATAGAACACATCTACATGTCGCACTATTGAGGAAAGAGGCCCCCACCATCCAGGCCGTATTCTGTTCTCGCTGCTGCCATTAGGAAAGAGGTACAGGAGCCTCACACCACCAGGATCAGGAACAGTTATTACCAGTCAACCACCAGGCTCTTGAACCAGTGGCATTCTTCACTCACCTCATCACTGAACTGATCCCACAACCTATGGGCTCACTTTCAAGACCCTTCATCTCATGTTCTCGATATTTATTGCTTATTCATTCATTCATTCATTCATCTATTTATCTATCTATTTATTTATCTATCTATCTATCTATCTATCTATCTATCTATCTATCTATCTATTTATTTATTTATTTATCATTATTTTGCTTTTATTATTGTGTTATTGTATTTACTGTAAATGCCTGCAAGAAAATGAATCTCAGGGATGTATATGGTGACATGCAGTATATGTACTTTATATAATTTATTTTGAACCTTGAACTTTGAACTTTGAATTAAAATGTGCCAATTGGCCAACCCAGCTGCACTCGCTTTGTGGCCTGATTTTAATGGAATTGTTGGCTCCTGATGCTTTTGTGATCCAAATGTTCTTTGGAAGTCACGAGTGATGCTTAAAAATATTCCATATGATCATTTTATTCAATGTTACAAGAGCAGAAAATGGACGAGAAAGAGGAGCGGAGAGAACAATGGAGGGAAAGAAAATTAGTCAAGGTCTTTCATACACAGACTTGAAATAAACAAAAATTCCTTGCTTAGTTTTTACCTTGTAAAATAACCAGATACAACAGGCTAACAAAACTAAGAGGCTTCTAGAAAAATTTAGAAGCAACTGTACTGTGATTCCTGAAAGAGTCACTCAAAAATTTCATACATACATATATATATATAGATTCAAGAAGAATATTTATTATCATTTCCAGTAAACAAGTTTGAAGGAAAATGAAATAATTGTTACTCCGGATCCAGTGTAGCAGAAAATAAACACACAATAAGATAAAGAACACAATAATAAAAAACAAAATAAAGCAACAAATACTGGACTGAGTGTTGTATTTGAATGTGTGTAGCATAAGAAATAAAATGGACTATCTTGAAATTCAGCTACAGATTGGCAAGTTTGCCATTGTGGCCATCTCTGAAACTTGGCTGCAGGATGGCTGCCGTTGGGAGCTGAACACTCAAGGATATATGGTATATCAGAAAGGTCAGTTAGTAGGCACAGAGGGTGGTGTGGCCCTGTGTATAAGAGATAATATTAAATCATTAGAAAGGGATGACATAGGATTGGAAGGTGTAGAGTCTCTATGGGTTGAGTTAAGAAATGGCAAGGGTAAAAGACCCTAATGGCAGTTGTATACAGGCCTTCAAACAGCAGCTGGGATGTGGATTACAAACTTCAGCAGGAGATAGAAAATATGTGTTGGAAGGGCAATGTCACGATAACCGTTGGGGATTTTAACATAAAAGTGGATTGGGAAAACCAGGCCAGTACTGGACCTCAAGAGAGAGAATTTGTAGAATGTCTACTCTAAGGGATGGCTTTTTAGAACAGCTTGTTGTTGAGTCAACTAGGGGATCAGCTGTGCTGGATTTGGTGTTGTGCAATGATCCGGAGGTGATAATAGAGCTTAAGGTTAAGGAACCCTTAGGGAACAGTGGTCACAATATGATCGAGTTCATTTTGAAATTTGATAAGGAGAAACTAAATTCCAATGTGTTGGTATTTCAGTGGAATAGAGGAAATTACAATGGCATGAGAGGGGAACTGGTCAAGGTTGACTGGAAAGGGACATTTGCAGGAACAACTGCAGAGCAGCAATGGCTGGAGTTTCTGCGAAAAACAAGGGAAGTGCAAGACAGAATTATTCCAAATAATAAAAAAATTTCAAATGGAAGAAAGACACTACCATGGCTGACAAGTGAAGTCAGAGCCAAAGTAAAAGCAAAAGAAGCCAAGGTTAGTGGGAAGATAGAGGATTGAGAAGCTTTTAAAAAATTGCAGAAGGAAACTAATGTAATGCGCTGTAAGGGTTCACTGCTAATTTAATGGTTTTTTTGTAATGTTCACTGCTGGAGTAATGGTTTCTCTGTAGCAGGAATGTTTGGGTTATGGCTGGAGATAACAGGACTGTGGATGCATGTTAGCCAATCAGGATTTTTTTGCCCTCTCTTGTGATTCTGGAAGCAGTTGATTTCACGGGCTTTTGCCAGAGGGAGAGAGAGAGATGAAGAGAGAAGATGCAAATGGAGAGATTTGGTAGCTTGCCGGACGGGGTGGACTTGGAATGGGGACCGAAGGTCGGGACGCTCAGAGAAGACCGATGGTGGAAGAAGGACTGCTGAGTGAGCTCCAACTTTGTGCACAGACTGTTTAATAAGATTTGGGCCCTTTTTCTTTCATATTTTGTTTCTCTACTAACCATATAGTCAAAGTAAGAGTTATAAAGCTTAATCATTTAATTGCATATTGTGTACCGTTTGTTATTTTGGGGCACTGATTTGTAACAGGGGACACATTGCGCAGCATCCATCCAAATGAGATTTCCTAAGTTTGGCCGAGCAGGGAGTTATTAGCCCCTATATTAAGTCACTAAGCGAAGCGTGGATTACACTAAGAAGGTCATTAAGAAGGAAAAGATGAATTATGAAAGGAAGCTGGTGACATATCAAAGAAGATACTAAAAGCTTTTTTAAGTATACAAAGGGTAAAAAAGAGTTGACGGTAGATATAGGACCAATAGAAAATGATGCTGGAGATATTGTAATGAGAGATGCAGAGATGGCAGAGGAATTGAAAGCGTATTTTGCATTAGTCTTCACAGTGGAAGATATCTACAGTATATCGGACATTCAAGCCTGTCAGGGAAGTGAAGTTTGTGCAGTGAATATTACGACTGAGAAGGTGCTCAGGAAGCTTAATGGTCTGAGGTTGAAAAATCTCCTGGACCTGATGGAATGCACCCTCGGGTTCTGAAGGAAGTAGCTGGAGAGATTGTGGAGGAATTAACAATGATCTTTCAAGAATCAAATTGTACCAGATGACTGGAAATTTGCAAATGTTACTCCGCTATTTAAAAAGGGTGGGAGGCAGCAGATAGGAAATCATAGACCTGTTAGCTTGACATCACTGGTTGAGAAGTTGTTGGAATCGATTGTTAGGGATGAGATTATGGAGTTCCTTGAGGCACATGACAAGATAGGCCAAAAGCTGCATCGTTTCCTGAAAGGAAAATCCCGCCTGACTAAACTACTGCAATTTTTTGAGGAAATTACAAGCAGGGTAGACAAAGGAGATGCAGTAGATGTGGTGTACTTGGATCTTCAGAAGGCCTTTGACAAGGTACCGCACATGATGCTGCTTAGCAAGATAAGAGCCCATGGTATTACAGGGAAGTTACTAGCATGGGTGGAGCACTGGCTGGTCAGTAGAAAACAGAGAGTGAGAATAAAGGGATCCTATTCTGCTGGCAGCCAGTTATCAGTGGATTTCCACAGGGATCAGTGTTGGGACCGATGCTTTTTATGATGTATGTCAATGATTTGGACGATGGGATTAATGGATTTGTGTCTAAATTTACCAATGATACAAAGAAAGGTGAAGGAGCGGGTAGTGTTGAGGAAACAGAGAGCCTGTAGAGAGACTTAGATAGTTTAGGGGAATGGGCAAAGAAGTAGCAAATGAAATACCATGTTGGAAACTTTGGTGGAAGAAATAAACGGGCAGACTATTATTTAGATGGGGAGAGAATTCAAAATGTAGATATGCAAAGGGACTTGCATGTCCTTATGCAGGTCCTAAAGGTTAACCTCCAGGTTGAGTCGGTGGTGAAGAAGGTGAATGCAATGTTGGCATTCATTTCTAGAGGTATAGAATATAAGAGCAGGGATGTGATGTTGAGGCTCTATAAGGCACTTGTGAGACCACACTTGGAGTATTGTGTACAGTTTTGGACTCAATTTTAGAAAGGATTTACTGACATTGGAGAAGGTTCAGAGAAGATTCAGGAGAATTATTCCAAAAATGAATGGGTTACCATATGAGGAAAGTCTGGCAACTCCTGGGTTGTATCCCCTGGAGTTCAGGAGAATGGGGGGGGGGGGGGGATCTCATAGAAACATTCCTAATGTTAAAAGGCCTGAACAGATTAGATATGGCAAAGTTATTTCCCATGGTAGGGGAGTCTAGGACAAGAGGGCACGACTTCAGGATTGAAGGATGTCCATTTAGAACAGAGATGCGGTGAAATTACTTTAGTCAGAGTGTGGTAAATCTGTGGAATTTGCTGCCATGAGCGGCTGTGGAGGCCAAGTCACTGGGTGCAGTTAAGGCAGAGATAGACAGGTTCTTGATTAGCCAGGGCATCAAAGGGTATGGGGAGAAGACAGGGGAGTGGGGATGACTGGAAGAATTGGATCAGCCCATGATTGAATGGTGGAGCAGACTCGATGAGCCAAATTGCCTACTTCTGATCCTATATCTTATGGTCTTATGGTCGTTTATAAATACACAAGATAATTTATAAAGATAGGTTGATTTATGTCCATAAAGTGATCCTCGGCACAGGAGTGCCAGTGTCCGTACATTAGGTGACTGACAGCAGCTATATTTCATTAGGAGTTTGAGGAGATTTGATATGTCACCAAAGACACTTGCAAATTTCTACAAATGTACCGTGGAGAGCATTCTTACTGTTTGCATCACCGTCTGTTATGGAGGGGCCAGGATCAGAATAATCTGCAGAAAGTTGTACATTAACATAGTGGTTCTACAGTAAGGGCGACCTGGGTTCAATTTCCACTGCTGCCTGTAAGGAATTTGTACGTTCTCTCTGTGACTGCGTGGGTTTCCTCCGGGTGCTCCGGTTTTCTCCCCAGTCCAAAGACATACTTGGTCATTGGTAGATTAATTGGTCATTGTTAAATTGACCCGTGATTAGGGTAGAATTAAATCAGGGGGTTGCTGGGTGGCAAGACTCGAAGGGCAAGAAGGGCCTACGCCGTGCTGTATCTCGTTAAATAAAAACTCAGTCAGCTCCATCATGGGCACTAGCTTCCCCAGTATCCAGGACATCCTCAAGGAGCGATGCCTCAACGAGGCGGCATCTATCACTTTGACATTGCTACCTCAGGGAGGTGGTACAGGAATCTGAAGGCACACATAACACAATTCAGGAATAGTTTCTTCCCCTTTACCAACAGATTTCTAAATGGACATTGAACCCATGAACACTCCCTCACTACTATTTTTTCTCTGTTTTTACCACTTATTTAATTTAATTTAATTTGAGATACACTTTTTACTGCATTTTACAGATTTTTATTATTATGTATTGTCTTGTACTACTGCTTCATAACAACAAATGTCATGACCTAAGCCAGTGACGTTAAACCTGATTCCAATTCTGCCCTTTTTCTCTATGTGCCCTTGAAGGCACGTAGGCTGGTGTCATTGTTGCTTTGGGCATTTGGACAACGCTTTGTAGAGTCTTCCTGTCCACCACAGTGCAGTTTCTATAGGTCATTATGTAAAATTGCAAGCCAGCATATGAGAGTTAAGCTACACGAACAATAACATAATCGACGTTTCTATGTTCCAAAGGAAGTTAACAATGCCAACTTAGGCTCAACAGGACTGTTCTCACCTCTGAGTGAGATGGTTAAGGATGAGTCTCCCAGATGTCTGATAATGAAATCTTGGTTGATATTTTCTGGCGCAGTCCTAGAGGGTCGAGTGTGGTTGTGGGGGGGGGATGGGGGGTACCTGCTCTGTCCCTCCAATGAAACATTAAACAGCTGTCTTCTCAACAGCTTGTAAGCCAAGTTAACAATAACACTTCAATAAGGCCACCCCTCATTCTCTACACTCCACAGAATATACAGAACTTACTTCTGCTCCTGTGTCCTACGTTCTTCAGCATTAGAACATGCCAAGCTACAAGAAAACGACTGTAGTGTGAAAGAGCTTCTCACTCTTCAAGTGCCTTGATGAAACTTTAGTTTAGGAATAAGTGGTCTGTATTGTTACCATAATAAGAGACCTGGGCTTTCGTGGGGTGAACATCTTCATGGGTAATGAAATTTGGAATGAGGTCACAAGGAGGATAAAGTGGAGCCAATCTTTCCTATCCCCCAGCCTCTGACACAACAGTAGCATGAAGCTGCCCACAAATACCAATTCCTTCTCTCAATTGCAAAGTCGGTGAAATAAAGAGGCGTTCTTTCCTCACCCCTACCCGGCAAGGTGAATTTCTTCCTTTGCTGCCTTAACCCTCTACCATCCTGCAAAACTGACTGTACAAAATATTTCAAGCATGTCAGGAAGATCACATCCCAAACTGCTCCTCAAAAGCCACTTGCTCAATCATAGGGAAGAAAGTGTTTGCTGAAGGGCCTAAAATTTATTTTTAGAACAGTGTCAATTAAATCAAACTATATATTGGCCTGAATTCATTCAGGTTGCAATCCCGGATAAATTGGCAACTGGAGGACATTAACCGAGTTTGTTGATGCAGTTTTAACTTTCCGTGTTCAATGTGGATAGACTCGGCAGAATCTGGATTTTATTTTCTCTCAATTGATATATATTTTAGGCATTTATTTCAGCTTTTATTGATATGAATTTTATGATTGCACAAAGTTAGGAGTATGGTACATGGGCAGAAAAATTATGAATAGCAAATCTTGTAATCCCCTGTCACAATAGGAAATGTAAATGTAAATATGTGTAAATCTATAAATCAGCTTGAATGCACTGTGTTCCTTGTTACTTTTCTTTGTAATTTATAGGTTTTTCAATCTTTACATTGCACAGCAGTGACAAAAAAAAGCAAATTTCACATCATTTGTCAGTGATAATAAATCAGAATCTGATTCTGATCCTAATGATTTGGCAGTCATGTCACGTGCTCATGGAAAGACTTTGAAAAGATTAAGTCATTTTCATGTCCTTTTGTTACAGTTATTGAACTGCATTAAAAAAACACCTGGTTGTTTGAGACTTGTGAAAGTGATACTTATTGATCCGTATTATTGAAAGTCTAATCCTGCAAAGCCTAAACGAGGATAATATGCTGTGCATTGCCACAGGGGTCCCATCTGTTATCAGGGGGACCTGCCTGATATCAATGGGAAACAGCAGACATTCAGGTAAGCATTGATAGCTACATTCTTTCACAGGTGAATCTCCAAATGTTCCATTGAAATGTGTATTTGATTTGCGCTCTTCAGAAAGCCACTATTTCAATGAAAGTCTTTGAGCAGAGCTGTATGCTGACACCTGAGCGCCTGTTTAACTAATAGCTGCACTGGTTTTATTTGTCATCAACGCACAGCTTACCTTAAAATGATAGTCTAAAATAAGCTGACGGCTCTCTTCCCCTGACATTTGTAATAATGAGTAGACCATCGTTTAATGGTTCTCAAGATACCACCCGAACAAAAGCTAAAATTAACAGATTAGTACCTTCATTCAAATGCCACAGAAAGAAACATCTTCTGAACACCAGAGATTCTGCAGATGCTGGAAATCCAAAGCAACACACACAAGATGCTGGAGGAAATCAATAGGTTAGGCAGCATTTATGGAAATGAATAAACAGATGGTATTTCGGGCCAAGACCCTTCTTCTGAATGACAGGGGCTATGTTACCGCTAAAAATAAAAGCAATAGCAATTTAATTTTGTCTGTGGTGTTCCAACTTGCCCTCGGCCTCTATTAACTCATTAAGCCTTCTTTCACCCTGTGACACCCTACCTGTAGCTTCTTCCTGACTAAAGCTACCACAAAGAACACAGAGCCCTTTCAGGACATGCAAGCTTCTAATGTCCACATTTCTGGTTTACCTTCAAAGACCAGGCTATTGTAAGCCATCAGGACTATCACAAGCAATCTGAGTTTTTTTATGTGTGTGCTCCAAAAACTGTGACAGAAAATCAATGTGTTTTAAAATTCTTTCTATCTTTCACTCCGTTGAGCACCTTTGTTCTATCCGCCACAAAAGGTGGAATTTCTCGGTGGCCATCCATTTCAATTCGACTTCCCATTCCCATTCTGACATGTTGGTCCATGATGAGACCAAACTCAGGGTGGAGGATCAACTCCACGTATTCTGTCTGGGTAGTCTCCAACCTGACAGCATGAACATCAATTTCATTGATTTCTGATAATTTCTCCCCCATCCCTTTCTCTTTTTTTCTATTCCCCATTCTAGTTCCCCTCTTATCCCTTTTCTTCTCCTCACCTGCCCAGCACCTCTCTCTGGTGGCTTCCTCCTCTTTGTTTAACCATTGCCCACAGATCTGACCTGTCAGATTCCTTCTTCTTCAACCCTTTACTTCTTCCACCTATCACTTCTGAGCTTCTTACTTCAACACCCACCCCGCCCACCCTCCTCTCCTCTAACCTGATCTCTATAAGACATCGGAGCAGAATTAAGCCATTAGGCCCATTGAGTCTGCTCCACCGTTCCATCATGGCTGGTTTGTTTTCCCTCTGAAACAAATTCAAGTCAAGTTTATTGCCATTTATCTATATACATGAATATAATGCATATAACCATATAATGTATATAGAAATGAGACCATTCTCCAAACCAAGATGTAAAGTGCAGTAGTACATATAACACACATGACAACTTATGAAGGTAAGGATGCTATTCATTGACTATAGCTCATTATTTAGCTCCACCATGATGTAGTTAAAATAAGGTAAATAGTGCAGAAACAGACATTTTAAAAAATAGTGAGGTAGTGTTCATGGGTTTAATGTCCAATCAGAAATCAGATGGCAGAGAGGACAAAGCTGTTCTTGAATCACTGAGGGCGTGTCTTCATGCTCCTATGCCTCCTTCCTGATGGTAACAACGAGAAGAGGGAATGCCCTGGGTGGTGGGGGTCCTTGATGATGGAAGCTGCTTTTCTGAGGCACTGCTCCTTGAAGATGTCAAACAACACTTACAGCCCTGATCAAAAAGCTACCAAACCTTCTGTACCTCCTTCTGCAATAGGATCCTTGACTTCCTAACTGGAAGAGCACAATCAGTGGAGATTTGTAATAACATCTTCTCTTCACTGATGATCAACACTGGCGCACCTCAGGGGTGTGTGCTTAGCCCACTGCTTTACTCTCACTACACCCATGGCTGTGTGCCTTGGCACATATCTAATGTCATCTCTAAATTTGCTTCTGATTCAGTCATTGTTGGCAGAATCTCAAATCGAGACAAGAGAGCATGCAAGAGCAAGATATACCAGCTAGTTGAGTGGTGTCACGGCAACCACCTGCCACTGAACGTCAGTGAGACCAAAGAGTTGATTGTGGACCTAAGAAAGGGTAAGATGAGGCAACAGAAACCAATCCTCATAGAGGGATCAGAAGTGGAGAGAGTGAGGAATTTCAAGTTCCTGGTGTCAGTATCTCTGAGGATCTAACTTGGTCCCAACATAACGATGCAGTTATAAAGAAGGCAAGACAGCAGCTGTATTACATCAGGAGTTGAGGAGGTTTGGGTTGTCCCTGAAAATACTCAAAAACTTCTACAGATATACCGTGGAGAGCATTCTGACTGGATGCATCACCACCTGGTATGGGGGAGATACTGCCTCGGATTGTAGTAAGATGCAGAGAGTTGTAAAATTAGTCATCTCAATCATGAGTACTAGCCTCCTTAATATCCAAGGAGCAGTACCTCAGAAAACTGGCTTCCATCACCAAGGGCCCAGTACCTGCCCTCTTCTCAATGCTACCATCAAGAAGGAAGTACAGAAGCTTAAAGGCATACACTCGGAGATTCAGGAACAGTGTCTTCTCCTCTGCCATCTGATTTCTGAATGAACATTGAATTCAAGAACACTACCTCACTACTTTTTTAACATTTCTGTTTCTGCACTACTTATCTTAATTTAACACTTAGTATAATATCTATGTACTGTAATTCTTTTTTATATATTAATCATGACTTGAATTGTATTTCTACTGCAAAATTAACACATTTCATGACAAAAGCTGGAGATATTCAATCTGCTTCTGATTCAGAATCTACAGATGAAACACACATAAATAACAAAGTAAAGTGCATAAATTAAATATTGTCAGATACAGAACAGATTAACCAGTAACACTGAATACGATGTGGCAGGGAGTTTCAGAAGCTGAATGACCTGAGGGAAGAAACCGTTTCTCGTCTTGAGCATTGTTGTTTTTGTGCATCATAGTGTCCTACCTGATGGTAGAAAGTCAAAGGGGATGCTGGATGGATGGCTGTGACCTTTGATAATACGTGGATGCAGCTGTCCCTGAAGGATGGTGGGGAGAGCCCTGTGATCCTCTCAGCTGTTCTCACAGTTCTTTGCAGGGACTTCCTCGCTGGTGCTCAGCTGTTCCCAATGGTGCTCCTGCAAAATGCAGTAAAAATGGGGGATGGGGTGGGGAGAGCTTGCCTCAATCTCCTTAGGAACTGCTGTGCCTTCTTTGTTCAGGGAGGTGATATGAAGTGCCTAGGTGAGGTCATCCATGATGTGAACTTCCCAGGAATTTGGTACACTTAACTCTCTCTCTACGGTGGAGTCATGTATTCTCCAGTCTTCTCCCCGTACCCTTTGATTTCCTAACTAATCAATAACCTAATAACCTCCGCTTTAAATATACTCAATGACTTGGCCTCCACAGCCATCCGTGACAATGGATTCCACAGATTCACCACCCTCTGGCTGAAGAAATTTCTCCTCATCTCTGTTCTAAATGGATGTCATTCTATTCTGAGGCTATGCCCACTGGTCTCAGACTCCCCCCACTACAGGAAACATTCTCTCCACACCCACTCTATCTAGGCCTTTCAATATTTGATAGATCTTAATGAGATCCTACCTCATTCTTCTAAACTCTAGCGAGTACAGGCCCAGAGCTATCAAATGCTCTTCATAAGTTAGACCTTTAATTTCCAAAATCATTCTAGTACCTCCTCTGGACTCTCTCGATTGACAACACATTTATTTATTGATTGATTATTTGAGATACAGTGTGAGGTAGGCCCTTCCGGCTTTGAGCCACACTACTTAGCAATCCCCCAATTTAATCATAGCATAATCATTGGACGATTTACAATGACCAATTAACCTACCAACCGGTACGTCTTTGGATTGTGGGAGGAAACTGGATCACCCAGATAAATCTTACGCAGTCACGCAGAGAACATATGAAGTCCATACAGACAGCAGTGGGAATTGAACCCAGGTCACCTGTACTGGAAAGCGTTGTGCTAACCACAATGCTACTGTGCCACCTGTTCTTAGATAAGGGCCCCAAAACTGATCACTTAACACCAGCCAGCAATATTCCATCCATCCTCCTCACCCACCCACTTGGTCTCACCTATCACCTACCCCTCTTATATTCCTTCCCCTCTTCCCCCTTATCATTCTGCTGAAATACAATAAGACAAAGAACAGAATAAGAAAACAAATCACATCAAATATAAATACATAAGATAGCTTATATACATAGATTGATTGTATGTCCGTAAAGTGACGCTTGGCACAGGTGGTTGTCCATCACGTTCAATGATGACAGTGAACCTATGTGGGAAAGATTTTATGAAGTGGAGAAGGAATTGTACTGAGGCAGTTCGAATCTCTGGATCTCAGAAGTCTGAGTCCAGTGGTACAAGCATCACAAACTAGGGTCTTCCTTAGTTGCAGTGGATGCCCATGGTATCTTCTCAGGCTAGGCATAGGAGTTTCGGTATGTAAGGTGACTTATAGGAATTGATAAAGTAATGGTGGTCGGGGGCTGTGGAGGGGTGAAGTGTGTCATTTACATCAAATCAAATCAGCGAGGATGTGCTGGTGGCAGCCTACAAGTGTTGCCACATTTCCATCACCAAAACAGCGTGCCCATGACTCACCAGCCCTAACCCATGCGTCTTTGTAATGTGGGAGGACACCAGAGCACACAGAGGCAACACACGGGGTTATGGGTAGAATGTACAAACTCTTGACAGCAGCAGGAATTGAACCCTGATGCTGGCGCTAATCACTACATTACTGCACCGTCCCAAGCTAAAGCAAGGTCAGTAACTGTGCTTACAGTGTAAACTGTTTGCCATGCTTCTCAAGTGATCCAGAAAAGTTGCTCGTTAAACATGGTGAGACAGCTCTTAAATTTACTGCTGGTGGACTTGGGTGGGAAATTGATGCAGTGTTTGGAATATTAGCCAGTAAATGATTTTGAGACGTTTATTCTATATTCAGGTTATTCCATTAATAGCACGTTTGGTCCATTAATTTGAAGTTCTAAGTGACTTACTTGTAAAGATGAAAGATTTGATTAGCGTTATTGGTCACATAAACACTTAAGCATACAGTGTAATGCGTTGTATTGCGTCAAATCAAATCGGTAAGCTTCGTGCTGTGGGCAGCCCACAAATGTCACCATGCTTCCAGTGCCAACATAACATGCCCACAACTTACTAACCCCACTGTGGTGAACTACATATACCTGTCTGGACACGCCCCCTGCTGACTGCTCCTGTGGCTCCTCCCACAGACCCCGGTATAAAGGCGATTGAGGTCTGAGCCCGGCCTCTCAATCTCCAGGATGTAGTATGGTGGTCAACCACAGCTTGTTCCTTCTTCCAGTCAATAAAAGCCGATATCTCGCCTTTACGTCTCAGAGAGTTATATTTGGTGCATCAATTTTATTGACTGGAAGTTTGAAAACATGGAGAGCGTTTTACGTCCGGAAAGATTGGATTTGGACCCCCAAGACCCTGAAGCAGCTCTTGCCTTTGAACTCTGGCTTGCATGCTTCCAATCATACCTGGAGGAGGTTTGTGCAACTGAACCCGCTGTTATGCACCGAATTCTCCTCTCGAGGGTCACCCCAAAAGTTTACTCACTTATCAGGGGCCTGCCAACCTACGAAGGGGCACTGGACGTCCTCAAAAGACAGTACCTGTGGCCGGTGAACACCGTCTACGCAAGACATCGTTTAGCTACGCGACGGCAGCAGCCTGCAGAGTCGTGTGCCCAGTTTCTCCAAGCCCTACAGACACTCGTCCGAACTTGTGACTGCAAAACGCTCACGGCGGAACAGCATGCAGAACTCTTGGTACAAGACGCCTTTGTTACAGGAATCAGGTCAGTGTATGTGCGTCAGCGGCTGCTGAAAAATGCCGATCTTACCTTACGCTCGGCGATCGAGACGGCCGACACGCTAGAGGCTGCGCTGCACAATGCTGACGCTGTCCAGCCGCGCGATTCCCCGCCGGTTCCGTGGACACCTCAGACCCCGCCGCCGCCAGTTCCCGCGAGCGAATTCACCAACACTGCTGCCAGTCGCGATTCCACGAACTCCTTGAACCCAACCACAGCTGTGGCCAGTCGAAAGCCCACACAGTGTTACTTCTGCGGACTCGAAAAGCACCCCTGAAAACACTGCCCAGCCCGAGAAGCGACCTGCTCCAGCTGCGGGAAGAAGGGCCATTTCGCCAAGGTCTGTAAGTCTAAACCACGAGCGGGGTCGGGCAGCGCTGCGTGTGAGGCATGGGGGCCGCCATCTTGCCTGCCCACCTTGTGCGAGGAATGGGGGCCGCCATCTTGCATGCCCGGATGGGGCGGCCATCTTTGTCGGCGCCAATATGCCCTGCCCCCTACCCACCGGTTCTTACCGGGCACCAAGACGGCAGTTCAATTCTGGCCACCGTAACCCTCGACCAAAGCGCCCCACACCAGCTTGCAAGGTCAATGATGGACATCCTGGTGGAGGGGCACAGGACTAGCTGCCTGTTTGACACGGGCAGCACTGAGAGTTTTATTGACCCGGACACAGTGCAACGCAGCGGACTCGTGACACAGCCGGTAAGCCAGAGGGTCACCTTGGCTTCTGGGTCGTATTCCACAGACATCTGGGTGGGTTGTTTAGCGACATTGGTGGTGCAGGGCACAGAATATCGGAACTTTGCGCTACTGGTCATGCCTCAACTGTGCGCACCTGTGCTATTAGGGCTGGACTTCCAGAGCCACCTCGAAAGTGTGACTATGGCATATGACGGGCCCCTCCCACCACTCACTGTCAGGAATCCTCAGTTTTGTGGGACTTTGCCATATACCCCGCTACTGACCACACACACACACCGAACCACACATCCCACCCAGCACCATGCCAACAGCTGCGTTACTGACACCACTTGCAGCTTCTCCACCCTCAAGATCCCTCCCCCACCGCTGTTCGCCAACCTGACCCCCGACTGTAAACCTGTGGCAACTAAAAGCAGGAGGTACAGCGCGGGAGACAGGGCCTTCATTCAGTCAGAGGTGCAGCAGCTGCTCAGGGAGGGGATCATTGAGCCAAGCACAAGTCCTTGTAGGGCCCAGGTGGTTGTTGTTCAGACTGGGCAGAAAAATAGGATGGTCGTGGACTATAGCCAGACCATCAATAGGTTCACGCAGCTTGACGCGTACTCCCTACCCCGCATCGCGGATATGGTCAACCAGATAGCTCAGTACAAGGTGTACTCGACAATAGATCTGAAATCCGCTTATCACCAGCTCCCCATCCGCCCAGAGGACTGTCCCTACACCGCCTTCGAGGCGGGCGGCAGGCTCTATCACTTCCTGCGCGTCCCCTTCAGTGTCACAAATGGTGTCTCGGTCTTCCAGAAGGAAATGGACCGGATGGTGGACCAGTGCCAACTGAAGGCCACATTTCCCTATCTGGATAACATCACTATCTGTGGTCACGACTGGTCGGATCACAACGCCAACCTCCAATGATTTTTCCAAGTGGCCAAAGCCCTGAACCTTACTTATAACAGGGACAAGTGTGTGTTCGGAACCACCCGACTCGCTATCCTTGGGTATGTCGTGGAGAACGGGGTCATTGGCCCTGATCCCGACCGTATGCGCCCCCTGTTAGAACTCCCTCTTCCCACCACTCTCAAAGCCCTCAGACGGTGCCTGAGCTTCTTTTCCTATTACGCCAAATGGGTCCCCCATTACGCAGACAAGGCCCGCCCCCTGGTCAAGTCTACCACTTTTCCCCTCTGTGCCGAGGCCTGTGCGGCCTTCAGCTGCATTAAAGGGGACATTGCCAAAGCAATGATGCATGCGGTGGATGAGACCATTCCCTTCCAAGTAGAGGGTGACGCCTCCGATTTCGCGCTTGCCGCTACCCTCAATCAGGCAGGCAGGTCAGTAGCATTCTTTTCTCATACCCTTCAAGGCTCTGAAATTCGGCACTCCATGGTGGAGAAAGAAGCCCAGGCCATAGTGGAAGTTATTAGGCACTGGAGGCACTATCTCGCCGGCAAAAGGTTCACCTTGCTGACCGACCAGCGCTCAGTTGTGTTCATGTTCAGCAACCAAATTTGTGGTGGAGAATAGAACTCTCCACCTACAACTATGATATCCTGTACCGGCCTGGAAGGCTCAATGAGCCCCCAATGGCCTATCCCGGGGAGCGTGTGCCAGCGCGCAGCTCGACCAACTATACGCCCTCCATGCACATCTTTGCCATCCGGGGGTCACCCGATTTTACCATTTCGTGAAAGCCCGGAACCTGCTGTACTCCCTGGAGGACATCAGGACGATGACCAGGGACTGCCAAGTCTGCGCTGAGTGCAAACCGCACTTCTACCATCCTGAAAAGGCGCAACTTGTCAAGGCCACCCACCCTTTTGAGCAACTGAGTGTTGATTTTAAGGGCCCCCTTCCCTCCGCCGACCGCAATGTCTATTTTCTCAATATTATCGACGAGTACTCACGGTTCCCCTTTGCCATTCCCTGCCCCGACACCACTACCACGTCCGTCATAAAAGCCCTGCGCCAGCTCTTCACTCTGTTCGGATATCCCTGCTATATCCACAGTGATAGAGGGTCCTCCTTTATGAGTGACGAGCTGCGCCGGTACCTGCTAGCTAGGGGCATTGCTACTAGTCGGACCACGAGTTACAATCCCCGGGGAAATGGACAGGTGGAGAGGGAGAATGCCACAGTGTGGAAGGCCACACTTTTAGCCCTTAAGTCAAAAGGGTTGCCGGTCTCTCGATGGCAGGAGGTCCTCCCTGAGGCACTCCACTCTATCCGCTCCCTGTCATGTACGTCCACCAATGCCACCCCTCACGAGCGCCTATTCTCTTTTCCCAGGAAGTCTGCCACTGGGACCACCCTGCCAGTTTGGCTGATGTTCCCAGGGCCAGTGCTGCTCCGGAAACAGGTGAGGAGTAATAAATACTCCCCGCTGGTCGAGAGGGTTCACCTTCTACATGCGAACCCCTAATATGCCTACGTGGTCTTACCTGATGGGCGGGAGGACACGGTCTCTGTCCGCAACCTGGCGCCCGCAGGAGAAGCAGACCACTACCCCGAACACTCCACGGTAACTATGAACCCTGTACCCGAGGTGACACCGCGCACACCAAGCCCTACACAGACACCTCACGACACTCCTATACCGGGCGTCTCGTACGCATATATACCAGGCGCCTCGCACATGCGTGAGGGATCACTGACGCCTAGTGGGCTGACACCTCCAGTTAGGCCGGAACCAGCACAACCTCCGTCTCCGGTGCAATCACCACCGGCACCTGTGCAATCACCACCACCGGCACCTGTGCAATCACTACCACCGGCACCTGTGCAATCACCACCACCGGCACCTGTGCAATCACCACCGGCACCTGTGCAATCACCACCACCGGCACCTGTGCAATCACCACCGGCACCTGTGCAATCACCACCACCGGCACCTGTGCAATCACCACCTCCGGCATCTGTGCAATCACCACCACCAGCACCTGTGCAATCACCACCACCGGCACCTGTGCAATCACCACCGGCACCTGTGCAATCACCACCACCAGCACCTGTGCAATCACCACCAGCACCTGTGCAATCACCACCGGCACCTGTGCAATCACCACCACCAGCACCTGTGCAATCACCACCGGCACCTGTGCAATCACCACCACCGGCACCTGTGCAATCACCACCGGCACCTGTGCAATCACCACCAGCACCTGTGCAATCACCACCGGCACCTGTGCAATCACCACCACCAGCACCTGTGCAATCACCACCAGCACCTGTGCAATCACCACCGGCACCTGTGCAATCACCACCTCCGGCATCTGTGCAATCACCACCACCGGCACCTGTGCAATCACCACCTCCGGCATCTGTGCAATCACCACCACCGGCACCTGTGCAATCACAACCACCGGCACCTGTGCAATCATCACCACCTGCACCTGTGCAATCACCACCGGCACCTGTGCAATCATCACCACCGGCATCTGTGCAATCACAGCCGGTGCTACGTAGATCGCAGCGACAGATTCGACCACCTGATAGACTTAACCTGTAAATATACTTGTAAGAAACTTCGCCCCATGGGGACTCTCTTTTAAAACAAAGGGAGGTGAATGTGGTGAACTACATATACCTGTCTGGACACGCCCCCTGCTGACTGCTCCTGTGGCTCCTCCCACAGACCCCGGTATAAAGGCGATTGAGGTCTGAGCCCGGCCTCTCAATCTCCAGGATGTAGTATGGTGGTCACTCACTGCTTGTTCCTTCTTCCAGTCAATAAAAGCCGATACCTCGCCTTTACGTCTCAGTGAGAGTTAATGATGGTGCATCACCCACCCTGTGCATGTTTGGAATGTGGGAGGGAACCAGGGAGAAAGTACAAACTCCTTACAGACAGTGGCGGCAATTGAAACCCGATCTTACATCTTGCACTGTAATGTATTGTGCTACCAAACCATCCTTTGGGCCAAGGGTAGTGATTAATTAACTACAGAAATTTTAACCACAGGAGGCACATGGTTCCAAGACTAGCTTTCTAATAAAAATTAAAATTAGAATCTTCCTAGAGTAACTTGTGTAATGGTTTAACCCTGTGTAGAAAGCAGCGTGTGGGTGGAATAGTAGATTTTTTTTTACGGAGTAGCACTATGGTAAAAAAGTTCAATTAAGCTTATTTATGTAAAATTCAATTAGCAATGCAACTCTGCAATTATATAATCTGTTCATCCTGAACTGCTCTTAATTTGGGGTTAGGAGTGGAAATTCAGCATATTGAAAGACTTCTGGTGTTGTGTGCCTTTTGATAATGACTGAACCCTCTTATACTCACACATGTAGAATAATGGGCATGTATGTCCTGGCTCTTGATCAAGAAAAGGGAGTTCGTACCCTTCTTCAGCAGCTGGGGAAATTAAATATAGGTAATTAGATACATCTGAACATAAAGATTTGCCTAGTTAATTCTGTCTTTCAAGGAAAGAAGTTTGCTGTCCTAATCTGATCTGGTTTATGTGTCACTCCAAATGGAGGCTTGTAGTTGACTTTTGGTCATCCAAGCCTCCAAGAAAGGTTGAAGGAGTGTAAGGAAAATGTACAAGGATATTGCTGAGACTTAAGAATCTGAGTTATAGGGAATGGTTGAACATAGAACAGTACAGCACAGGAACAGCCCAGCAGCCCACAATGTTGAGCTGAACGAATTAAATTAGTAATCATATGGCCAACAAAGCTAACCCCTTCTGCCTACACAATGTCCGTATCCTTCCATTTCCCTCACATTCACATGCTTGTCTAAATGCCTGTGAGATCTTATGGAGCTATACTAAATTATGAAGGGTAAAAGTAGGATGAATGCATGCAGGTTGAATGAGACTAGGACTAGAGATCATAGATTTAGCATGTCAGGTAAAATATTGTTGAGTATTCTACATATAGCCTCACTAGAGGGAGGTTGTACTGCATCATCCTGCTCTTCAAGGACTAGCTTACTTCCCTGTCTAGTCTCTAGCTGCCAATACCTACCATTGAAGTGTTAGGTTCCCCTTCCCTATTAAGGAGGAGATTCCAGCTAATTAAGTAATTTAAACACAGTTTATTTTATTTTAATGACACATGTTGAAATTTTGATGAATAGTTTTTAACACGGAGGATTTCTGATGTATGAAATATTAACTGAATTACAGAAGATTTATGAACTAAAGAGGATTTTCAAACACATAAAATTATTATGAACTAAAAGAACATATCCATGAGTTGCAGATGAACAAGACATCCATTGCAGGAACTGAAAGTTGAGGAATGAATTCCATTTCTTTTTTCTGTCATTCCTAGTCTTTCTGTCATTCTCCTTGTCTTTCTAAGTAATCTCCAATGTTTTCTAATATTTATACTGCTTTGCTACTAGTTGACATTATCTGCATGTGATGTCTTTTATTCTGGTGCCTTTGCTGGGTCAAAATAATTGCGCAGATGTTCTAAAAGCTTCTGGGGATGGAGATCTCAGACACCCAGAATTAACGCTGTGAGTGCTGACTCTCTGAGTACACAAATATCCCAACTATTGATTGATGTTTGATGTGCTAAGTGACAAAATCAGTCTTGTCTTCAACCTTCCTTGAACTCAGTCAAAATGGCGCAAGTAACTTTGCCAGTGCTGTCTGGGGTCGATGCAAGCCAGTTAACATAACCCCATTGTCTTTTGCACAAGACTGCATTGTTTACTTGGTTTCAACAAGAAGCTGAGCAAGGAGCATTGGTTATAAGTTTAACTTGGTCAAAAACAACTCTGACCCTTTGGAAAGGTCATGCTGCTGTGTGAGAAAGCTGAGGTTAACAATGAGACTCTTGGGCCCTGGATAGTGAGTGTCCATCACGTTCTTGGAGACCCTCTCAGTAGAATCTCCCTGAACTTAAAGTACATCAGGTTTTCATATCTTTGAGAACAAAAATAACAGCAGACCATAAAAAAACAATTTCAATAGCTATAATGACATTGTTTTCTTGAAATTTTAAGTCTAACACAAGGCTCCACTGAATTACACATTTACAAAGGGTAACACCTTTATAACCATTGTAACACCTCTAAATGTTCAAAACCTTGGCTGAGAAAAATAATTCACAAAGCTTCTGGGGCCCCAAATACTCAAGATTAGTGTTGTGAGTGCTGATGATGTAGGTACACAAATTATTAAAAGAAATGGCTATAACCATGACGTGTTGAGTCTCAAAATAGATCCTGAACATCACATCTCAGAGGATCTATCCTGGGCCCAACGTATAATGCAATCATGAGGAAGGCTTGTCAGTGGCTACACTTGCTTAGGAGTTTGAGGAGATTTGATATGTCAACAAAGACTCCAGCAAATTTCTACAGATCCACGGCGCAGAGCATTCTAACTGGTTGCATCTCCGCCTCGTCTGGAGGCTCCAATGCACAAGATTGTGACGGGCTACAGAGGGCTGTGGACTCAGCCCTTCCCATCATCAAGGACATCTCCAAAACGTGGCATCACAGGAAAGGGACATCCATTATTAAGCACCCTTACCATCCAGGGCATGGCTTCTCATTACTACCATCAGGGAAGAAGTATAAACCTCTTTATTACAAGCCGAATGTGTGCTCCCCGATCCAAAGTTTTCATAATTCTTTTATTACTTCTTATCTACTTCTTCCCCCACTATCTCTGCCCTGCATGTTACTTTCCCCAAGCAGTAATGGTGATCAGCACCATTAGCCCACCCCCCCCCCCCCCCCACACACCCTCCATACCATTACTTGGTCATTTCATGTCAGTCACCTTATTTACAGGCTGCAGAATCACTCCTGTGCCTTGAGTCACTTTATGGCCATATCATCAATCCATGTGTGTGACGGGGTGGAGGTACATCTCTACCAAAGGAAGTGTGAGGCATACATTCACTCCGCCAGCCTGCAGGCCACCCTTGAGCAAGGTGCAGCCCCCTGATCAGGGTCACGTGAAGCCGGGAAGCAGGTGGTGGTTGGTCCTATGAGCAACCGGTCCATATCACAAGTCCTGGTTATGTGACCACTGACGCCAGGCAGGCAATCTCGGAAGAGAATTGATAATAGATGGGGTCACCTGTTTGTCCAGAAGAAACCATTTCTGTAGAAAAATTTGCCAAAAACAGTCATGGTCAAGGACCATCATCACCCACATCATACAACATGGCACATAATGAATGAATGAATCAATCTGTATACATAAGCTATCTTATGTACTTAAATACATCGGGTAGATGGAGCTCATCAGCCTGGGAAGGCAGTCCATCTAAGAGAGGGAAAACTCTGATTTCAAACCTCCGCTGCCTTGCGGCCATACCCACTTATGGGAAAGGCTTCGGGAGTAAACCTTAAGGACAAATCCGGAGCTGGAGTCCCTAAGGCAATCCGACGTTGCCTTCAATCTCGCTCTGGCAACTCCTGCGATGACACCGGTGCCAAGCTGTATCAGCCCTTGCCCTTCCCTTGGACAACATCGGTGGCGTGGAGAGGGGAGACTTGCTGCATGGGCAACTGCTGGTCTTCAATACAACCTTGCCCAGGCCTGCACACTGGAGATGGCTTTCCAGGCGCAGATCCATGGTTTTGTGAGACTAACAGATGCCATCATGTACTTATATTTATTGTGTTCTTTATCTGATTATGTGTTTTTTTTGTGCTACATTGGATCTGGAATAACACTGGAAATGACATTAACCAATGGTGAATCCTGGATCCTGGAGTAAGATAATCCTTCTGTAGAGTCAAGCTTCAGCACCTATGTTTTAAGTGAGTTGTGTGCAATTCCACTTTTACTTTATAAATACAGTATACAATGGCAAGTTTCCATCCTGGAGTTTTACAAAGCTGTTGCTAGTCTAGTAACTGGGCATGAGTTCACTATAGATCACTTTAGCCTGCAGTTTGTGGCTTGGGCTGTTTGAGCCTGTTACACATCTTTGCAGCCTGGTACCAACACTCTAGAGGCCTCCCTCATCTCTCTGCTACGTGCTCAACACACCATCTCTCTCCGCTGTGCTACAGAATCAAGAATTCACTGTTCCCTACCAAGAGCTTACTATCCTGAACTAAAAGGGAGCTGAAAGGGTTGCTTAGTGTTGGCTGTTAAAGCAAAGTAAAGGTTTGATGGAGTAATGCCCACGACTGTGGGGAAGAGCAAAGTTGAAGTCCTCTCAAACTAATTGGACAGGGATAAATGTCTTAATTAGACAGCAGGGATTAGGCTGAGGCCAATACATTTCAGTGGAAGAGAGAAACATGAATAGGAGAACCAATTGAACAGTTATTGCTGGTGGAGATGAGAATGATTGGCAAGTAGACTTAATGGAGCTTAATCACTAGTATGGTCCAAATGGGCTGAATAGCCTATTTCCAAATTGTACATTCTCTATCTTATCAACATCCTGCTGTAAGTTACATTCTGCACAGACTGTTCTAAATATAGTTCCACCAAACTTCTACACAAAGTTGGAATAACTTGTTTTAGTTATAATTAAATGCCCTTGAGATACATTGCACTGCTCGATTAGCCTTGTTAAGATGGATTCATGTTGGGCATCTCCCTTAGGTGAATAAGCAACACTGGATACAAACCTTCAAAATGTAATTATGTGCCCTAAGCTTTTACAAATCACACAGTCATTACAGCACAGAAGGAGATCACTTGGCCCATCAAATTCACGTAGAAAAATCCAGTCAGATGCACTCCCCCAATCTATCACTGTAGTCCTCAAGTTCATTTTCATCCCTAATTTTTTATTGAAATTGTTGGCTGCCTCCACTATAACCACCATCATAGTTAGTGAATTACTGTTTTCTATATAAAAGACATACTTGCTCATATTGTCCTTATATCCCTTCTCCAAAAAATATAATCTGTGTTCAGAAGTATGGTCAGCAGAGCTGTATGCAAAAGTTCAGTTGTGGCCCAACCAGTTATATAAAAGCTCAGGATAACTTTTCTATTTTTGTAGACATTCCTCTATGAATGCAAGTGAAGATCCCATCTGCTCTCCCAATGACTATCTATGACCCTCCCACTCTGTAATTTAAAATACACTTGTTTGCTCACTTTTCTGATTTGATGAAGGATTCTGTTTTTCTCCCCACAGATGCTGTGTGTCCTACTGAGCACTTTTCCCACTTATTACTTTTGACTCAGATCCCCAGCATCTGCAGTGGTTTGGATCAACCACTCTCTCAGTCTGTCTTGCTGCATTCAAGGGTCGAGGCACTTGAATCCCAGTATCTCTGACCCCGATTTTACATTCTCCGGAGACTGCAGAACTAGATAGATACTGTATAGTTGTAGATATTTTACTGATCCCAAAGGAAATTAGAGTGTCAGAGTAGCATTACAAGTGCACAGATTTACAAATATACAAATATTAGAAGTAAGAAAGAATAAAAAATAATTTACCTCTAACAGTCTAACAGGAGGGGGTCATCACTTTCCTGGCTATAGGTTGACTCATTATAGAGCCTAATGGTCAAGGGTAAGAATGACCTCATATAGCGCTCTATAGCAGCCCGGTTGTCTTAGTCTATTACTAAAAGTGTTCCTCTGTTCAGCCAAGGTGGCATGCAGAGGGTGAGAAACATTGTCCAAGAATTGCCAGCATTTTCCTCAGGGTCCTTTGTTCTACCACAGTCTCCACTGTGTCCAGTTTGACTTCTATAACAGGGCCAGCCTTTCTAATCAGTTTATTGAGCCTGTTGGCATCACCCGTGTTGATGCCATTGCCCCAGCACACCACCGCATGGAAGATAGTACTGGCGATAACAGACTGGTAGAACGTGTGATGGAGAGGCCTGCATACTCCAAAGGACATCACTCTCCTCAGGAAGTAAAGGTGACTCTGGCCCTTCTTGTACACAGCCTCTCAATTCTGTGAGGAGGTACTCCACTAAATTCTGTCATCCAAGTGCACTCCTTGGTACTTGTAAGTCCTCACCACATCCACATCCTCACCAGGGAGCAGTGCAGACTTAGTCTTTCTAAAGTCCATCACCATCTCCTTTGTCTTACTGATGCTGAGCTGCAGATGATTCGGCTTGCACCATTTGACATTCATCCTCCTTTCCTCCCTTTAAACACCCAACTATTGCTGAGTCAACAGAGAATTTCTGAAGATGACATGACTCAGTGTTGTATCTAAAGTCCGAGGTATACAGGGTAAACAGGAGGAGAGCCAATACAGTCCCCTGTGGGGCCCCAGTGCTGCCTGTAGCATGTCTGACACACGGCTCTGAGACCGCACAAACTGTGGTCTGCCAGTCAGGTAGTCCATTATCCAGGATACAATGGAAGTGCCAACCTGCATCGAATGGAGCTTTTCCCCCAGCAATGAGGGCTGTATGGTATTGAAGGCACTTGAGAAATCAAGAAACATGATCGTCACAGTGCTGCCCTGCTTATCCAGATGGGAGTAGGCTCTGTTCAGCAGGTAGATGACAGCATCATCGACTCCAGCATCAAACCTTTGAGGAACACTCTTTTCCTATCACTCTTGAATCAACCATTTACTACAGCTCACTGCTTTCTCTCCTGAAGCCTATCTTATCTAAGCTGAGAGAAACCCTTCCATTTGATGATATTTTGAATTGAGCCCCTGCATCAAGACCATGCACCTGTAGCAGGAGATCCATAGAACGCAGAACAGTACAGAACAGGACAGTCCCTTGGCCCATGATGCTGTGCTGACCTTTTAACTTATCCAAGATCAATCTAACATTTCCCTCCATTTTTCTTTCATCTAAGTACCAATCTAAAAGTCTCTTAAGTGTTGTTCATCCACCCTGAGGGTGGCTTCATCTTGGGACAAGAGGAGGCTATAGATCGACTCATCAGAATGGGAACTGGAATCGTAATTAAAATGTTTGGCCACCAGAAGTCCCTCTCGGGGCAGATGTTGCCAAAGGTGCTTGACGAACTGGTTCCCAAATTTACAACGGATCTCGCCAATGTAGAACAGGCCACATTAGGAGCACCAAACATGAAAGACAGCCCCCAACAAATTTGCAGGTGAAATGTTGCCTCGCCTGGCAGGACTGTTTGGGGCTCTAGATGGAGACGAGGGAGGAGGTGTATGGGCTGGTGGAGCACACAGGATGCTTGCAGGGATAAGTGCCTGGAGGGACTTCTCCGTTGTGCAATCAAAAAATTCACTTTGCTTTCTCGTTGATAGTATACATTTTGCAAATCCATTCCAACTCAGCTTAATTAACCCAAACCTCTGAAACCTAGATCCCTGATTCTAATTTCTAAAACAATATCCATCACTATTTTCATTGACATCCTCTTCTTTAGTAAACAACCATACAAAGGTCCATTAATATGCATGGCTTGTCCTGCATCTCTAGGCATTTATCACCATCTTTATCCCAAACAGTTCCTATCCTACCTTCTACTGTTCCATTCCAATCAATTTTAATTGTTGTTATACAGTTTTTCATCCCAAAGTGTTACCAAGATTTGAAAAGTTTCACTAGGTTTATACCCATTTCAGAATCAGAATCAGGTTTAATATCACTGTCAGATGTAGTGAAACTTGTTAAATTAGAGGCAACAGTACAATGAAATACATGATAATATACAAAGTTTGTAGAAAAAATAAGTAGATCAATTACAATAAGTATATATATATATATATATATATTAAACAGTTAAATTAAGAATAGTGCCAAAACAGAAATAATATTAAAAAAATGAGGTATTCATGTGTTCAATGTCCAATTAGGAATCAGATGGCCGAGGGGAAGAAGCTGTTCCTCAATTGGTGAGTGTGTGCTTTCAGGCTTCTGTACCTCCTTCTTGATGGTAACAGTGAGAAGAGGGCACATCCTCGGTGATGGGGGTCCTTCATAATGGACGCTGCCTTTCTGAGACACCAATCCTTGGATACAATGGAGGCCAGTATACAAGATGGAACTGACTGATTTTACAACTTTCTGTAGCTTCTTTTGATCCTGTGCAGTAGCCTCCCTCCCACCCCCACCCATATTGGACAGACATGCAGCTAGTCAGATTGTTCTCCATGGTACATCTGTAGATACTTTCGAGTGTTTTAGGTGACAATCCGAAGCTCCTCAAACTCCTAAAGAAATATAGCAGCTGGCATGCCTTCTTTACAGCTGCATTGATGGGTTGGGACCAGGTTAGATCCTCAGATACTAACACCCAGTACATTGAAAATGCTCACTCTCTCCACTTCTGATCCCTCTACGAGGATGGGTTTGTGTTCCCTCATCTTATCCTTTCTGAAATCCACAATCAGTTCTTTGCTCTTATTGACGTCGAGTGCAAGGTTGTTTTTGCGACACCTTTCAGCTAGCTGGTATATCTCGCTCCTGTACGGCTTTTCATCACCATCTGAGATTCTACCAACAGTAGCTGTATCATCAGCAAATTTATAGTTGGCTTTTGAGCTGTGCCTAGCCACACGGTAATAGGTATAGGGAGAATCGAGCATTGGGCTAAACACACATCCCTGAGGTGCACCAGTGCTGATCATCAGCGAGGTGGAGATATTATTACCAATCCACACAGATTGTGGTCTGGCATTTATGCCACAGGCACTTGCTTTTACCTGAAAATTTTCTCTCCCTAGAAGTTCAAAGTTCAAAATATGTATACTATATACAACCTTGAAATTCATCTTCTTACAGGCAGTCACAAAACAAAGAAACCCAATTGAAGGCCATCAAACACCCAATGTGCAGAAAAGAACAAATTATGTAAGCAATAAAAGTAAGCAAGTAAACCAGAGTTCCTTAATCGTGTCAGCATCATCTGTACTGTGAGTGTTGTGGGTAACCTGTTCCTCAGCCCCGTTTCACTCTCAATTGTGTAACTTCTGGGATTTGAAACTTCTTTATTATTAACAACTTGCTTGGTCAAAATTGTAATTGATTTTTCCAAATAGCAAGGTTTCATTGTTGTCCTTGGACACAAAGATTTAATTTGATTTAAATAAACCAGTCAGCCACCGTCTACAGAGATCAACAGCTGCATAACATATAAAAATAATGCATTGCTGAGCATTACCAATGGCAATTTGATTATTTTTACCAGCCTCTGTTAAAGCTCTTTTGAAGCAGGGAGCCACAGTAGCACAGCAATTAGCACAATGTGGTCTAAAGTCCAATGTGGAGACTGCAGCAAACATTACGTCGGCCAGACTGCGAGAAAGCTATTTCAAAAGGAGCCATGAGCATCAGCTGGCTGTGAAGTGGCATGACCAACTCTCCCTAGTCTCTACCCGTGGAGATTGAGAGGGGAACCAATTCGACGGGCATCAATGAAAGTCATGACGCAAGCAAACATGCGGCATGGAAGCAAATTCCTAGAAGCACGGTTTTCCACAAACAGTTCTGTAAACGGACGGGTAGATGCCGATGTGTAGACATGTGTTCTGCTGAAGAGTCTTGGCCTGAAATGTCAACTGTACTCTTTCCTATAAAGGCTGCCTGGCCTGCTGAGTTTCTCCAGTATTTTGTGTGCTTTGTTTGGATTTTCAGTATCGGCAGATTTTTTCTTGTTTGCAGACCCTAATCCTATTTATAAGCCAATGTGGGCAAAATTCCCGACCACAACATACACAGTTTGCCACGCAACCAATTAACGACAAGACCCCCTTCCCTACATCACAATTGAGTTTCCATCATGAGCAATCAGCTGACTGATAACTATATAAAGGCCAAGCATTCATAGGACGTACCATAAGTCAACAGCGCACTGATAATGTCTCCTCGTATGGTGACGAAACGTTTGCAAGTAAATCACCAAGAACGGAGAACAACTCAACCCAACCAATTAGAACAATGCTTCATAGCACCAGTGATCAGTTTTCAATTCCTGCCATTGTCTGCAAGGCATTTGTATGCTCTCCCTGTAACCATGTGGGTTTCCCTTGTGTGCTCTAGTTTCCTCCAGCATTCGAGAAAGATGTACGGGTTAGGCTTAGTGAGTTGTGGGCATGCCATGTTGACACCAGAAGCATGGTGACTCTTGCGGACTGCCCCCAGCACATTCTCGGACTGCGTTGGACATTGACAGAAACAACACACTTCTCGGTCCTCTCCACAGATGTTGTCTAACTTGCTGAGTTCCTCCAGCATTTTGTGAGTGCTTCTGCATGTTTCGATGTGTATATGACATACAAGCGAGCACGTGTTAGACGACATCCCAGAATGAGTACTCAGGGAATGTGCACACCAGCTCATTGACATCTTCTCAGACATCTTCAGCATTTTGCTCATCCAGGCTGCTATCCCACATGCTTCAAGTCAGCCCCCTTCATCCCTGTACCAAAGAACTCTATACATTTAGAACTAATCAGCTGCCGCCTGGTGGCACTAACACCAATCCTCATGATGTGCTTTGAATGGCTTGTAATGGAACATATCAAAAGCTCAATTCCTGACACATTGGACACTCACCAATATGTTTACTGACAGAACCTGTCATGCACCAAGCCTTAACACACCTAGAAAGCAAGAACACTTATGTCATAAAGCCAAGAAGGTGCCAGTGAATCATGGCAATCTGTTGTGGGCTGCTTATAAAACTTCTAAATATACCTCTTCTGAATTACACTCACTGCAATCTGCAACCTATAATTTCCCTTGAAGAAACATAATTTTGAACTATCTTAATGAACTAGCGATTTCATGATCTTCTGAAGGACTCAGTGAACTTAATTCTCAAGCATATAGGTACGGCACCTTTAAACAGAAGATGGTGCATACATAATCGTGCTGTAAGAGAGAGAGAGGACAGCAAGACTCCAAGCCAGGTTGAAATGCCAAGCAAAGAAAGTTCCTCGACTCAGCATCTTGCTAGCAAGTGTACAGTTGCTGGAGAACAAGATTGAGCACCTTAGGGCAAAATTGTATTGGAGGGAAATGAAGAGTTGCTGCATTCTGTGTTTCACGGAGACATGGCTCTTTCCAAACATGCTGGATTCAGTGATCAGAACTGAGAGCTTCTCGATAAGCTGGATGGACTGGACTACTGATTTGGATAAATCGAAAGGTGGGATCTATGGTTCGTGATAAACTTTCTGGGTGCTCGTACACAGCGGACTTTGGTCTTATTGCTCTCTTGTTCCCACAACCAGGAACATCTAACGATTATGTGCCAACCATTCTACTTACCAAGAGAGTTCTCATCTGTGATCCTGACTGCAGTTTACGTACCACCAAAAGCCAAAGTTAATCAGGCACTCAAGGTATTGAATACTACCATCACTGAACGGGAAACAGCTCAGCCTGATGCATTTCAAATCATAGCTGGGGACTTCAATCAGGCTTCTTTGAAGAAATCTCTGCACAATTATCATCAGCATTTAATCTGCAGCATCAGGGGTCCCATCTTGCTAGATCACTGTTATACTACTTTTAGGAATGGCTACTGTTCCATACCTAGACTGCAAGTTGGGAAATCCTTCAGGAGGGTGAACCCATAGAAAGCATCTGGCCCATACAGGGGACTTGGCCAAGTAATAAAGACCTGTGCTGATCAACTAGTTGGAGTGTTCACCAATATCTTCAACCTCTCACTTCAGCAGTCTGAGGTATCCACCTGCTTTAAACATCTGGCCAGCAAAGATGCATACACCAATATGTTCTTTATCAAGTATGGCTTGGCATTCAAAACTATTGCACCTCAATTAATAAGCTTCAAGAACTTGCCTCCATACCTCCTTCTGCAACTGGATTCTCAATTTCCTCACTTGCAGACCCCAATCAGTTTGGATTGGCAATAACAAGATTCATCAGCACAGGGGCACCACCTGGCAATGTGTTTTGCCTCCTGCTCCATTTGCTTTACATTTATGACTGTGAGGCTAAGCTCAGCTCCAATTCCATATTTAAGTTTGCTGATGACACCACTGCCGTTGGCTGAATCAAAGGTGGTGATGATTCTGCATAAAGGAGGGGGACTGAAAATCTGGTTGATTGGAGCTACAGCAACAACCTTTCATTCAATCTCATCAAGACCAAGGAGATGATTATTGACCAGGAGGGGGAAATTAGAGGTCCATGAGGCAGTCCTCATTAGGGGATCAGAGGTGGAGTGGATCAGGAACTTTAAATTCCTTGATGTTATAATTTCAGAGGATCTATCCTGGGCCCAGCATATAAGTGCAATTGCGAAGAAAGCACAGTAGTGCCTCTACTTCCTTAGAAATTTGTGTAGGTTTGGTGTGACATCTAAAACTTCCGTCAAACTTCTATATCTGTGTGGTGGAGAGTTTATTGACTGATAGCATCACACCTGATGTGAAAACATCAATGCCTTTGAATGGAAAATCTTACAAAATATAGTGGATATAGCCTAGTCCATCATGGGTAAAGCCCGTCTACACTGTGGGCTGTGGGAGTTTGTGAAGTTTCTTCCATGTTTTGACAGTTAAAGTAGGTGCATCTACATGGAGCATTGACACAGAAAGCAGCATCTATTGTCACGGACTCCCAGCAACGAGGCCAAGCTTTCAGGAAGGAGGTACAGGAGCCTCAGGACCCTCACCACCAAGTTCAGGAACAGTTATTATCCTTCAAACGTCAGGCTCTTGGACCAGAGGTGAACAGTTACCAATTCCTTTGAGCACACATCTCCTACAACCTCTCATGGTGCAAGAACTTTCTGATGAGGCTGAACTTTCATCAGGGAGGAGGCTTCATAGCACAAACCAGCGCCACCAGACTCAAAAATAATTACTTTCCCCAAACATTAAGACTGATCAACACCTCCACCCACTAACCCACCCCTCCACTCCCCTACCACCACTACTTTATCATTTCCTGTCAGTCACCTTATGTACAAACACTTCTGTGCTGAGTGTCACTATTATGGACATACATACAATCTATGCATATAAACTATTTTGTGCATTTGTAGTTATTGTGTTCTTTATCTTATAGTGTTTTTTGTGCTGTATCAGAAGCGAAGTAACAATGATTTTGTTCTCCATTACACTTGTGTACTGGGAATGACATTAAGCAGTCTTGAATCTTGACTCTGAAGATAATCTTTTAAACTTTAATTTATGTTGCCTTCATACTTCATTGGATCTGCTGTGCTTCATGACGCACTGAAAGATTTAAAGAGTAATACACGTAAAGTGCTGGAGGAACTCAACAGTCAGGGTGCATCTATGGAGAGAAATAAACTGTCGACATTTTGGGCCGAGACCCTACATCAGTACTGGAAAAGAAAGAAGAAGAGCTCCTCTGGCATCTTGTGTGTGTTACTCTGGATTTCCGGCATATTCAGAATCCCGTCTTGGTAATTTAAAGTATAATTTCTTTTCAAAGGTTCATTTACATTATGTGGGTGTGAATGCAAGAACATAATGTGCTGTTCACATTATGAAAAGGATATAGAGAGAGGCTGGAGAGAGTGAGGATTTAGAAGTGTGAGGATTTAGATGTCAAGAAAGGAGAAACAGACGGGACCTCCTTCCACTTGAGAAGAGAAAGCATAAAAAGTGATCTACCTTTAAGATTATGGATGGGCTTGGTAAAAAGGACAAAGGTAAATGTAACACACACACAAAATGCTGGAGGAACTCAACAGGTCAGGCAGCATCTATGGAGAGGAATAAAGAGTCCATGCTTCAGGTCGGAAAGGAAGACAGAAGAGGCAAGAATAAGAAGGTGGGGAGGGGGAAGAAGTACAATCTGGCAGGTGATAGGTGAAGCCAAATGGGGGAGGTGTGATGAAGTGAGAATTCGGGATGTGGTAGGTGGAAAAGGTAGAGGACTGATTAAGAAGGAATCTAGAAAGGAAAGGAGAGTGGACCATGGGAGAATGAAGAGGAGGAGGGGCACCAGAGGGAGGTGATAGGCAGGTGAGGAGAAGGGAAGGGGTAAGAGGAGATCCAAAATAAGAAAAGAAAAAAAAAGAGAAGGAAGAGAGGAGGGGAACAGCTGACCAGAAATGGCAGAAATTGATGATCATGTTGTCAGTTTGGAAGCTATCCAAACGGAATATGTGGGGTTGCTCCTCCAACCCGATGGTAGCCTCGTTGTGGAAGTAGGGAAGAACAAGTCAGAATGGGAATGAGAATTGGAATTTAAATGACTGGCCACCAGGAAATCCCCCCTGTTGAGAGAATGGCTAATGAATTAACAGATGGAATATAGTGTGGGAAAGTATGTGGTCATGCACTTTGGAATAAAGGCATAGATTATTTTCTAAATGGGGAGAAAATTCAGAGGTGCAGGATTACCTAAAGGTTAACTTGGAGGTTAAGTCAGTGTTAAGGAAGGCAAATGCAATGTTAGTATTCATTTCTAGAGGACTAGAAAATAAAAGCAAGGATGTAATGCTGAGGCTTTATAAGGTATTGGTCAGATGGTATTTGGAGGATTGTGAGGAGCTTTGGGCCCCTTAGTGTGGAAGTGAGGGTTCAAGGGAGGTTCATGCGAAGGATTCCGGGAATGAAAGGGTTAACATATGAGGAACATTTGATGGTTCCGTAGTTGCTGGAGTTTAGAAGAATGATATTATATATCAAATATTGAAAGACCTAGATACAGTAGAACAGATGTGTAGAGGATGTTTATAGTGTGAGAGTCAAGGACCAGTGGCCACAGTATCAGATAGAAGGATGCCTCTTTAGAACAGAGGTGAGGAGGAATTTCTTTAGCCAGAGGGTGATGAATCTTTGGAATTCGTTGCCACAGACAGCTGTGGAGGCCAAGTCATTTGGGTAGTTAAAGAAGAGGTTGACAGTTTCTTGATTAGTAAGGGTGTCAAAGGTTATGGGGAAAAGGCCGGAGAGGGATAATTAATCACCCATGGTGGACTCAGTGGGTTGAATGGCTTAATTCTGTTCGTGTGTCTTATGGATCGCTCTACAAGGCAGAATGGGACAATGGCCTTTTGCTGTGCCAGGAAGTCAGACTAATTTAAATAAAGGCCGCTTGCTGGGATTTGAGTGCAGTATTAGAGTGCAAATCGAGTAATATTACCTCTGCGCTACCTTACCCAAACCAAGTTGGCCACTGGTTAAGCTGCTGACCTTAACGTTCAAAAGTTAAATTCAGGCCAGGTTCCATGAAATGTGATGATACCTGAGGCTCCCTCTGTTGTGTGAGACAATTAGCTGGTATAAACATGACCTGTCCTTTCCTTCCCTCCCAGCCTGAGGAGGACACTGACTGTGGAAGCCTTGCTTAACCTGCTGTGTGCCATCTGTCCAAAACGGACACGATCAAAGTGGCTAAGTCCAAAATACCATCTTACCTCCAAACCCTTCAATACTTTTGAGATAGTCACAGTGCACCCTGCCCAGTGATCAAGAATCAACTTTATTCACCATATGCATTTACCTGTATTAAGAGCTTGCTTTGATGTGTTGGCATGACATGCAACAAAAATATAAACATTCAGCAATTATAAAGAATAATGAATTATATATAGCATAACTATAAAGTTAAAGGTTAGAGTATAGACATGGAATAAAATGTGCATAAATACATGAATACCAGCATGTATTTATAATGTAAACAGCATTATAAATTCATAGAGTAGTAGAAGAGTACAGTACCACAACATGCCCTTTGGCCCATCTAGTCCATGCTGAACCATTTAAACAGCCTACTCCCATTGATCTGCACCGCGACTATAGTCCTTCCTACCCCTACCGTTCATGTATCTATCCAAACTTCTCTTAAACGTTGAAATCGAGCTTGCGTACACCACTTGTGTGGGCAGCTCATTCCACATTCTCACTACCCTCTGAGTGAAGAAGTTTCCCCTCATGTTCCCCTTAAACTTTTCACCTTTCACCCTTAACCCATGACCTCTAGTTGTAGCCCTGTCCAATCTCAGTGGGAGAAGCCTGCTTGCATTTACCTTGTCTGTACCCCTCATAATATTGCATACCTCCATCAAATCTCCTCTCAATCTTCTACATTCTGGAGAACAAAGTCCTGCCCTATTTAATCTTTCCTTTTAACTCAGGTTCTTCAGACCCAGAAACAACCTTGTAAATTTTCTCTGCAGTCTTTCAACCTTGTTTACATCTTTCCTGTAGGTAGGTGATTAAGACTGCACACAATACTCTAAATTATGCCTCACACACATCTTATGCAACTTTAACATAACATCTCATCTCCTGTATTCAATACTTTGATTTATGAAGGCCAGCATGACAGAAGTTTTCTTCATGACGCTATCAGTGATGCCACTTTCAATGAATTATGGACCTGTATTTCCAGAACCCTTTGTTCCACCACAATCCTCAGTGCCCTACCTTTCACTGTGTAAAAAGTGGTTTTAAAAGTAGTGAGTGATTGAGGGAGTGGGGTGGGATGAGGCTAACTGGAAAAGTGGCCTCAGAGACCATGAAGAAATTGTACAAAGCACTAGTTAGGCCACTACCAGTGTATTCAACACAATTCTGGTCCCTAGAATACAGGGAACACATGACAGCACAAAATATGGTGCAGCTGCGATTGATCGAGGTGAATGGGAGGACCAAGTATAATATATCCAAGCTGGCTGATCTAGAGGTTGAACTAGAGGTCATAGGTTAAGGGTGAAAGGATGTCAGAATGTTAACTGAATGGATGAAGATATGTTAGATGGAATATAATGTGGATTATTTGCAAGGAGTTGGTGTTGTTCAGAGGGATTTGGATTCTTGGTTTGTACATGAGGTTAAATGTATAAATACAGAGACCTTTATTGCAAGAAGGTTTTAATACAAGACAACTTGCTCCACTTAGTCAATACAGTAGTCTATGATGGCCAAGTGGTCTAAAGAGCTGGTCACAGCCTCACCTGGAGGTGTGAATTTGAATCCCACTCCTGACATAATTCCTCTAGGATTGGAAGGTGTTGAATAGCTGTGGATAGAGCTAAGGAACGGCAAGGGTAACGAGATCTGGATGGGAATTACACACAGATCCCAAGCAGCAGTAAGGATGTGGTCTACAAGATACAATGGGAGATAGAAAATGCATGCCAAAAAGGCAATGTTATAATAGTCATGGAGGATTTCAATATGCAGGTAGATTGGGAAAATCAGGTTGGTGCTGGATTCCAAGAGGGGGAATTTCTAGAGTGCCTGTGAGATGGCTTTTTAGAGCAGCTCATGGTTGAGCCCACTAGGGGATCAGCTATGCTGGATTGGGTGTTGTGCAATGAACCAGAATGGATTAGACAGCTTAAGGTAAAAGAACCCGGAGGGGAAAGTGATTTCGCCCTTGAATTTGAGATGCTAGAGTCAGATGTATCAGTATTACAGTGGAGCAAAGCAAATTACAGAAGCATGAGAGATGAGTTGGTCACAATTGATTGGAATAGAGCACTGGCAGGGTCAATGACAGAGCAGAAATTGCTGGAATTCTTGGAATTCAGAAGGTGCAGGATATTTACATCCCAAAGGAGAAGAAGTATTCTAAAGACAAGATGACACAACCATGCTAAACAGGGGAAGTCAAAGCCAACATAAAAGCCAAAGAGAGGGCATATAATAAAGCAAAGATTAGTGGGAAGTTCGGGAATTGAAAAACTTTTAAATACCACAGACGGTAACTAATAAGGTCATGAAGAAGGTAAAGAAGGAATATGGAAGTAAGCTAGCCAATAATATTAAAGAGGATATGAAATGTTTCTTCAAATACATAAAGTGAAAAAGAGAGATGACAGTAGATATTGGACCACTGGGAAACAACGCTGGAGAAGTAGTAATGGGGAACAAGGAAATGGTGGACAAACTTAATAAGTATTTTGCATCAGTCTTCGCTGTGGAAGACACTAGCAGTATGGTGAAAGTTCCAGGTGTCAGGGGTCATGAAGTGCATGAAGTTACCATTACTCGGGAGAAGGTTCTTGGGAAACAAAGTTCTAAGGGTAGATATGTCACCTGGATGTACCTAGTGTACACCCCAGGATTCTGAAAGAGGTGGCTGAAGAGGTCGTGGAGGCATTAGTAATGATCATTCAAGAATTCTAGAATGATTTTGGAAGACTGGAAAATTGCAAATGTAATGCCACTCTTCAAGAAGACAGAAGAAAGTAAACTATAGGCCAGTCAGTCTGACCTCAGTGGCTGGGAAAAAAATGGAGTTGATGATTAAGGATGAGGTTTTAGGGTACTTGGAGGCACATGATAAAATAGGCCAAAGTCAGCATGGTTTCCTCAAGGGAAAATCTTGCCTGATGCATCTGTTGGAATACTTTGAAGAAATAACGAACAGGATAGACAAAGGAAAATGAGTTAATGTTGTGTACTTGGATTTTCAGAAGGTGGATTCAGTATTTCAGAAACTGCTGATCTCCTGGGATTTTCAAGCACAAGAGTGTCTAGAGTTTACAGTGAATAGTGAGTGGCAGTTCTGTTGGCAAAAATCCCTTGTTATGGGAGAGGACAGAGGAGAATGGCCAGACTGATTTAAGTTGACCGGTAGGTGACAGTAACTAAAGTAACCATGTGTTACAACAGTGGTGTGCATAAGAGCATCTCTGAATACACAACACATTGAACCTTGAAGAGGGTGAGCTTCAGCAGTAGAAGACCATAAACATATATTCTGTGGCCACTTTATGAGGCACAGGAGCTACCTAGTAGTGTGGCCACTGTCTATAATAATTATTCTACTTTTCTAAATCTAAACACTGTAAATTTTTTAATTATTCTGTTATTGCCTTTTCCTTTGTATTACACTGAAGTATTTAAATTTGAAAAATCTATACAGATTGCATGCAAAACAGTTTTTAATCCTGTACCTTATCAGCATACAATGATGTACAAACCAGGAGTCTGGGTCTCAGAATAAGGGCTGAGCTATTCAGTGCTGAAATAAGAAGAAATTTCTTCACCCAGAGAGGAGCAAGTCTTTGGGAGTCTCTACCCAAGTGAGCTGTAAACATTCAGATCCCGAGTACAGTGATAGACTTTTCCATATCCATGAAGTTTGGTGTTAGTGCTGGAAAGTGGGGCAAAGATTAAAGATTAGCTATGATCTTACTGAACTGTAGAACAAGCACCGAGGGGCCAAATGGCCTCTCCTGTTTCAATTTCTCATTTTTTCATTAAAATTATAAATCTTGCACATGGTTTCCTTGCGTGCATTGTTGGCTGAGATTAATGTCGACATGGGATACTCTGCCTGGTGCTTTAAGAAATACTTTGACTTTCTTTTGTTTTTTTTCCTCTTTCAACAATAAATTGACTACAAAGCATGTGAGAGGATGTAAACGTAATTTTTTATCCAGGGCTGAAAGACTGAAGCTGAAACAAAAGGTCAACTACATTGATATCAACGCCAGCAGCACAACTTTCTTGTCAGTCTTTACCTATATGACATGCAAGCAGACCACAGATATACACAGAGGACTGATCTGTACAACTGCCTACCACGGTTTGTTGAATTTAACACACAGCTTTACAATTCCTCAAGAGAGATTCATGGATTCAGCACCATCTTTGAAAACGTTTAGTCACACAAGTGTACATTCTGCCCATTTAATCTGCTCTTCTATTAAATTAGATCATCGTTGATCTATTAAATAGATTGATTATCAACCCAATTTCAGTTAGCCTGCAGCAATTTTTGTCTCCAACTTTTGAAGTAGGTCCCTGCCTTAAAGATATTGAGACTCTGCTTCCAACATTCTTTTTTTAAAACAATGTTTTTATTGTTTTTTAATAAAGAGAATCACATTTATGAAGGAGATGCACCCGTAGTACAATCATGCTTTGATTATCACCCCACTCCTCCCAGTCCCCAACTCCAAGCCATCAATGCATTGGCAAAAAGGGTTAAACAGAACTTTTGCCCCTACAGACCTGCATTGATGTAGAGAAGGTGTATTTTTCTAATACATAGGCTATTTCATGTTAACAAATTTGACTCCGAAGAGTTTTACCGGAAAATGCTGGAGGTCAGGGATTTATGTACTAAGGAAAGGGAGAGAGAATAGATCTTTAGTCTGGCTGGGAATTTTGAAAATATTCAAGAAAGGGTCCCCACACCTTTTGGAACTTCGTGTCCGAATTGAAGATTCAATAGTGGATCTTCTCAAGGTGTAGACTGGACATGATGTCCCTGCTTCGAACATTCTTAAAGGAAAAAAAAAATTCCAAAGACTTGCTATCCTTTGTGAGAAATTTTCCCTCATACCGGACTTAAATAAGTGACCCTCTATTTTAAACAGCAACCCTTAGTATTCTTACATGAGGAAAGATCTTGTGTTCCACTCTTTTCAAGATGCCGTGAAAACTGTGGCCTGTACAACTTCCTTCATAACACAACACACCTATTACAGATATTAGTTATACACACTTTTACTGTACTGCCCCAAACACATTAATATCCTTCCTTAAATACAGAGACCAATATTGTAGGCACTGGGGACCACGGATTCTGGTATCTGGAGCAAGATACAAAATTCTGGAAGAACTCTGCAGTCCTGGAAGTGCCTGTGGAATGAAATGGGTAAAGGGTCTAAGACAAAGGGGCCCTGAAGAGATGCAGGTGTAGGGTTAATCTGAAACTTTCAACCATACATTTTCTTCTGTAGATGCTACCTGACCCATTAAATTCCTCAAGCATCTTGTTTGCTTCAGACCAATGATGCATATACAAGGTTCAGGAAGTTATTACCCCTCAACCATCAGGCTCTTAAACCAAAGGGGGTAACATCACTCAACTTCACTTGCTTCGTCACTAAACTGCTCCCACAAGTTATGGACTCATTTTCAATGACTCTTCATCTCATGTTCTTGAGATTTATTGCTTATTTATTTATTTATTATTTCTTTCTGTTTGAACTTGAGCAGTTTGCTGTCTTTTGCACACTAGTTGAGCGCCCAAGTTGGTGCGGTCTTTCATTGATTCAGTGAACCCAACCAGTCACACCGACCCAACCACACCGACGGGGGAGGTGACCATCACATACCCTGGTTACAGTTAGGGTGACCCACAGAAACACAGGCAATTAACTATATAACCCGAGCTAAAATGTAACAATAAATGAACTGGAACTTCCCACCATAATGATTTTGATGTCAACAAAATAGAGAGAGTACAGAGGTGATTTACTAGAATCATACCTGGGTTTCAGCACCTAAGTTACAGAGAAAGGTTGAACAAGTTAGGTCTTTACTCTTTGGAGTGTAGAAGGTTGAGGGGGGACTTGATAGAGGTATTTAAAATTATGAGGGGGATAGGTAGAGTTGATGTTGATAGGCTTTTTCCATTGAGAGTAGGGGAGATTCAAACAAGAGGACATGAGTTGAGAGTTAGGGGGCAAAAGTTTAGGGGTAACACAAGGGGGAACTTCTTAACTCAGAGAGTGGTAGCTGTGTGGAATGAGCTTCCAGTAGAAGTGGTAGAGGCAGGTTTGATATTGTCATTTAAAGATAAATTGGATAGGTATACGGGCAGGAAAGAAATGGAGGGTTATGGGCTGAGTGCAGGTCAGTGGGACTAAGTGAGAGTAAGCGTTTGGCACAGACTAGAAGGGCCGAGATGGCCTGTTTCTGTGCTGTGATTGTTATATGGTTATATAATCCCACAAAAGCATTTTAACTCAAGAACAATAAACAGTACTGTTCATTAGAAATGCAGGGGCGGGCTGTCGACCACACCCCCACGCAGAACATCACAATATGTTTAGATGCGATAACCCCTATGACACTTTTATACTTCCTTATTTCTTCCTTTTCTCTCTTGGAGGCTCTCTCCAAACTGTCCGAGATAAAATCAAAGTAAAATTTGTTATCAAAGTCCATACAACATATGCTGCCGTATACCAGCTTGACATTCATTTCCTTGCAAGTATTTACAGGAGAAATAGAAATAGATAGAGGATAACAGAAAACTATACATAAAAAGACTGACAAACAACCTGTGGCCAAAAGAAGAAAACAGTGCAAATAAAAACAAAGTATGCAACTCCACCCACGGTCTCTGGCCCTGTGGTGATACTTCACACGTGTGTCCAAACAATGGGCGGCTGGGATCACAGCTTCAGACATCATGTCCTCTCCAACATCCAAAACCTCCCCATAGAAAGCATCCTATCTGGATGCTTTTCAGCTTGTTATGGCAGCTGCTCTGTATGTGACCACAAGAAACTACAGAGGGTTGTGGAGGCAGTTCAGCACGCAGTGGAAACCATCCTCCTGTCAGGCCGCTGGAGCAGGGACCCAATCGCAGACTCAGTATAGTGCACACTGTGATATTTATTGAGTAACAAATCCCAAGGTGCAAACAAAGTCAGCGGCAAAAGTCAGGCGGACGTCAAAAAATCCAGAGAAATCCAAAAATCAGAATCAGGAAACCTGCAGAGTCAAAAACCCGAACAACAAGATAAACAGGTGGGGTCAATATTCAGAGGGACAGAGTTTAGGTATGAATGCTGGAAAGGCTCAGGAAAATTCACTGGCACAATCTGGCAAAACACAGGTGAAAACAAAGGACTAAAATACACTGAGCAAAAAAGAGAGAGGCAGATGATAGGTGGAGCACAATCAGAATCAGAATCAGGTTTATTATCACTGGCATGTGATGTGAAATGTGTTAGCTTAGCAGCAGTTCAATTCCATACATAATCTAGCAAAGAGAGAAAAGATAATAATAATAAATAAAATAAAACACAACAAGTAAATCAATTACGTACATTGAATAGATTATTCAAAAATGTGCAAAAACAGAATGAGACACAGGTGGCAGCAATACAGGTAATAATGGGAAACAAGTGAGGGGCGGAGTAATCAGTGATACAGGGGCTGGAGTAGAGCAGGAGCAGGGACAGGAACAGGAGCACATGGGGCATGAAAACAAACAAGAGCACATGGCAATACAGAAACACAGAATGACGGCTGGGGGGGAAACACACAAAAATACAGAGGTACTGGCACCACCAGTCCATGGACTCTGTCGATAATTTTTGCTGCTTCAGTAAAGAAGCAAGCAGTATCAAAGATAATGCCCTGGACATTCTCTCTTCTCCCTTCTCCCATTGAGTAGAAGATACAAAAGCCTGAAATGATGTACCACCAGGCTCAAGGACAGCTTCTGCCGCACAGTTATCAGACTCTTGAGATGGAATCTACCTTGTTATAATCTTGCACTTTAATGTTTACCTGCACTATATCTTCTGTGTAGCTGTTTCACTTCATTCTTCATTGCTAATAGAATATAAAAAATAGAACATTAGAGTACATTAGAGCCTTAGACCCTCAATATTGTGCCAAACTTTTAACCTACTCTAAGATCAATCTAACCCTTTGCTCCTACATAGCCCTCCACTTTTCTATGATCAATGTGTCTTTGAATGAGCTTCTTAAATGTCTGTAATGTATCTGCCATTATTACCACTCCTGGCAGTCATTCTATGCACCTACCACCCTCTGGGTAAGAAAACTTTTCTTCAAGATCGCCCCTATACTTTCCTCCAATCACCTTAAAATAATGTCCCCTTGTGTTAGTTATTTCCACCTTGGGAAAATGTCTCTGGCTGTCGACTCAGTCTATGCCTCCTCTCATTATTATTTTTGTTACTCTTACTTTGCCTTGTTCTACCTCAGTTTACTATGTAATATCCTGATCCTTATGAACAGTATGCAAGACAAGATTTCCACTGTATCCTGGGACACGTGACAAGAATAAACCGATTCCAATGTCCTCCAATCTAGGCAACACCCTGCTGAATCTTCCAGTGTCTGATCTGTATGAATAGAATGCAAGACAAGCTTTCCATTGTACCTAGGTGCACGTGACAATCATAAACCGTTACTAATACCAATAGTACTAAGAAATTATGGGTTGAAAGTGAAGAGAAGGAACAGACTTATTTCAGTAGCATGTTACAGACACTCATTACTGAGCGAAAAAAGTGCTGGAAGAACTCAGTAGGTGTGAGGAGGGTAAATGACAGTCGGTGCTTCGAGGGGAGACCCTTGAGCTGGACTGTCTCTGCCTCATATTATTTACTGTAACCCAGAGTTGAAATCACTTACAACATCTTTAATTTCCATGACTGAGGGATATTGTGTGATAGAGTGGATCAAAAAGACGTATTAGAAAAGAGGACAATAGGCTGGCACTTACTTGCTGTTCATTATGGTGGAATTCAGGGCAGTGATGAATATCCTCCATTTTTTGGATGTTCAGGGCTTCCTTCGTCATGTCAATAGCTTCCTCTTGGTTTTCACTACTGTCATTCAAGTACCAGCTGGTAACTCAAGAAAACTGTTGCACTCATACGTAGAAGGGTTCTTTGTTGCTATTTCCATAGCAATTTTGCTTTACCAGTCAGGTCTAGCAACCTGGAGGACTGGTGGACCACTCTTAGTCTGACCTCTACCCTTTGACCTATTTGGCATGGGTGACCCTACCAAGAGCCAAAGCATAAAGCCCTGACTCCAGCCAACATAGCTCCCTGGGTCATTGAGGCAAGCAAACCTCCAAATCACACAAGGCTGTGGTCCTCTTGGAGGAATAAGCAAGGAATTTAGATCTAATGTATTCCTCCCCCCTGCCCCTACCCAACCACCTTTCCCCTCACCTGCTCTCACCTATCACCTGCCAGATTGTATTCATTCCCCTTCTCCTTCCTTTCTTATTCTGGTGTCTTCCCTTTTCATTTCCAGTCCTGATGAAGGTTCTCAGCCTGAAACAACCACTCTTTATTCCTCTCCATAGATGCTGCCTGACCTGCTGAGTTCCTCTAACATTTTGTATGCGTTGCTCTGGATTTCCAGCATTGCCGAATCTCTTGTGTTTGGATTTAATGTGTGGTAGAAAGATGATTTCTTTCAGATCATGTTTTTCTTTTTTACACGGATATCTTTCAAGATTCAAAGTACATTTATTATCAAAGCCTACATGCAGTATACAACCCCGAGATTCATCTTCCCACAGTCATGAAGTAAAGAAAGAAAACTATGGAACCCTTTTAAGGAAAAATATCAAACCCCACAACATGCAAAACAAAGAACAAATCATGCAAATAGCAAGAAAAAGAGGAAACCCCACAGAATATAAAACACCAAACCACAAATCATCAAACTAATCCAGGCATATTCCGTTCAGCTCAGTTCAGTTCAATCTAGTTCTGTGTTGTTCGTCAACTTCAGGCCATAGAGCCAGTCTGCCCTGATCAAAGTCGCACAAAATAACAACAAAAAAGGAGAGACCGGAAACCAAAAGCACATCATAACGCGAACTACGGAATCCAACCCACAAACTGCACCGATTAAATCCTACCCAAGACCCAGGACTCTGGCAGCATCAAGCAAGAGGGAGACAGAGAGACCATTGAACCTCTGAGACCTCTGGGATCAGAAGACAAGAAGGAGAGAGAGAGAGAGAGACTGTCACGTCCAGGGACCTTCCTCTGGCAGCAGCTACCGAGATCGGTCACCCTCAGGTACACGGCGCTGAACGCCTGCTCACCTTCTGCTCTCGTCCTCGATGACTTTAATCTTCCCCGAGGCTTTACGCAGCGAGGTGGGTGAGAAATGGAGTCGATCACGGGCTCGCGCCCTGTCTCCAGGTCACACACCTTGTGACACAGCACTGAGCCTTTTGAGCCACGTCGCCCAGCAACCCCACAACCCTGGATAACCCTAACCTAATCACGTGACGATCTACAATGACCAATTAACCTACCGAGTATGTCTGTGGGAGGAAACCGGGGAAAACCCACTTGTTTCACAGTCAGGGCCGGAATCGAACTCCGAACACCAGAACATCCTGAGCTATAATAGCATCATGCTAACTGCCACGCTACTGTGACACCTGACTGTCTTGATTAATTTATCTATGATTTAGGTTCTGTGTGTGGTCTGAACATAAGTTCCACTGTTGATGCTGCTGCAAGCAAAGTTGTCACTGCATTTGTACCTGGCCATACCTGCGCACATGACAACAAACAGAACCACTTGAGGGTGAGTTGTGGGAAAGCTGTTTCAGCCAAAGTGCAGAGTGGCGGGGGTAGTGAGAGACGGCACAGCTCACTTCCTGAATGCCAAAGATAAAGATTAGCTTCATTTGTCACATGTACATCAAAACATAGAGTGAAACAGGTCACTTGGACTCAGATCAGATCAGCAAGGTGTGCTGGGGGCAGATCACAAACATCACCACACATTTGGTGCTAATAAAGCATGCCCACAATTTACTAACTTGTATGTCCTTGGAATGCGAGAGGGAGCCCAAGTGGTCACAGGGAGAATGCACAAATTCCTTGCAGTCAGTGGCGGGAATTGAACCCCAATCTTCTGAACGTTGCACTAACTGCAAGACTACTGTGCATGTGACAACTAATGTGATGACTTGAGGATCAGGTGAGGGGGAATTGTTTCAGCTGAAATGCAGAGGGGGGTGTGAGAGGTGTGGAGTTCATTTCCTGAGTCGGTGGTGGAGGTAGAAAGGCTTGTCAGCAGTCCGCTGCATAATCCACTAGGTTAGGCAGAAAATGCAGACAAGTAGATGCACAGTTGAGGCTATTCAGCCCATCGAGCTATGGAAACGTACAACATCATCTGCCCACCTTGCTATACTATGAAAGATCTAACTACCCATGCTCCTGCTCGTCAACGCCTTCCATCTCCATCAGAATGGTCTCGAGATCAGATTCGGATTTATTTATCACATGTACATCGAAGCATACATCATTTGTGTTAAGCACCAACACACCTAAAGGTGTGCTGGGGCCAGCAGCAAATATTAACACATATTCTGGCAGCAGCACAGCATGCCAACAATGCTTGGCAGGGGACCACAGAACACGACAAGCAACATGCCAACACCAGCAGAACAAGCCTGTTCCTCCCTCCCACCCACGCGCACACATGGACTGTCCCCCAACTCCAGGCTTCAGCTTACGGACTTCCATTGGTCTTCAGGCTCTGATTTTCAGTATCGACCCACTGTCTAGCCGACGATGGGACTGTCACATCCATGCTCAAGGTGGTTCATGTTTGGCCCTACTGGGAAGCAGCCCATGGAGTTCTCTCAGCCTTGCCGAGGAATGTCACGGCCAGGAAAGTTCAGTCACTGAAGTGATGCTGGAACATGGCAGCCATTTATGTTCACAGCAACTTCCCACAGCCAGGAGTGACCTGGCCTCTTTCTAGTGATGGCTGTGGAAGCTCTAGAAAAGGTCTATAGGAGGTATACTGGGTTGCTGTCTGGACTAGAGGGCATGGCGTGTGAAGATAGGTTGAACAAGCTCGGGCTTATCTCTTTGGAGTGAAGGAGGATGAGAGGTGACTTGATAGATGTGTATAAGATAAAAGCATAGATCGAATGGATAGCCAGAGACTTGTTCCCAGGGTGTCAATGGCTAATATGAGGGGATATAATTTTAATGTGATTGGAGGAAGGGATGGGGGGAATGTCGGAGGTAAGCTGTTTACAGAGAAGGTGGTGGGTGTGTGTAACACCATGTCTTGGGCGGTGTTGGGAGCAGATACATTAGAGTCATTTAAATGCTGCTAGATTAACACATGGATGAATGAAAAATGGAGGGTCACGTTGGAGGAAAGGGTTAGATTGATCTCAGTTTAGGTTCAATGGTCACCACAATATTGAGCCGAAGGGCCTCTACTGTGCTATAATAGTCCAGATCTTTTTTTTTGAACTTTATTGAACAAACACATATCTGCAAACAAGCATCGGCTATCAGTCCACAGTTCACTGCACGATGGTAAATAGCTATCTTAACAATACCAGAGGTGGAAGAGAGTAGGAGCAAGAGAAAGAAGAAACAGAGCGCACGTACATACAATTACATACAAACATACACATGATCTGCATACTCTACATCACCCCTCAATGTAGATTTACATCTATTTTAAATAAAATCACAGTCCTCAGTAAACCAACTCAAGTCCTCCATTTTACCAAGCCCCTGTATGGGCCTTTCACTGTGCCAGGTACACTATAACAGAGTTCTGTCTTTTCAAGTAAGAGTCAGTTGTAAACTTGCAGTGATATTTTCCATACAGTTCACCTCTTTCACTGTCTGCATCCATTGTTCATATTCCAGATCTTATGTTAACACAATCCAACAAATCATGTGGGAAGGTTGCCCATCGTTCTCAGAACACCTGGTGTAAACAGGGCACAAGGGCACCCACAGTGCAGGAAAAAGCAGGCCTGGGTGACATGTTATAGGTCAATGTGTGGATCTCACCACATTAAGAGGCAATCAGCCTCCCTCCAGCTCCCAGAATCTCATTCCAGCACTTCAGTATAATTAAAATGCACTGTAGAGGCTAAAAGCCTGACAGATGCAAACAGTGGGGAGTCTTTTCAGCTGACAGGCTCACGTTTTCAGACTCACGCCTGCTTTGGTAATAACAGTTGAACTCCAGCTTTTGCTGTAAAGGAATTAGACTTCAGCACAGTCGTTCAGCCCATCACATTCATGCCAGCCTTCAAACACACAGTACATTTACACTGCTACCATTTATTCATCACAAATTTTCACTAACTCCCCCCCTCCCAGATTCAGTCACCCACCTACACACTAGAAGCAATTTAGATCATAGAGCATGGATTAAAGAAAATAGAATACAGAACATAGAACATTACCGCACAGCGCAGGCTCACAATGTTGTCCTGACCTTTTAACCTACTCTAACATCAATCTAACCCTTCCCTCCCACATAGTCCACTTTTATTCTATCATCCATGTGCCTATCAAGGAGTCTCTTAAATGCCCCTATTGTATCTGCCTCCTCCATTACCCCTGGCAGCATATTCCAAGCACTCACAGCACTCTGAGTGAAAAAAGCACTTCTGATATGCCCCTGTACTTCCCTCCAGTCACCTCAAAAGTTATGCCCACTTGTATTAGACATTCCCGCCCTGGTAAAAAGTCTCCAGATATCCGCTCACTCCATCATGTTGTTCACCTCTATCCAGTCACCTCTCATCCTCCTTCACTCAATAGAGAAATGCCCTCGCTCGCTCAACCTCAAGAATGCTCTCTAATCCAGGCAGAATCCTGTTAAATCCTCTCTGCTCCATCACTAAAGCTTTCACAACCTTGCTGTAGCGACATGACCAAAGCTAAATGCAATATTACAAGTGTGCTTTAACTACAGCCAGTTAACCTACTAGCTGGTATTTCATTGGAATGTGGGAGGAAACCAAAGAACTGGGAAGAAACCCATGGCATTACAGGAAGAACATGAAAACTCAACACAAGTAGCACCCCAGGTTATGTAATATAATAAGATTTTACTATATTCCAACAAAATCTGAATTGGAAGCACAATGAGAAACCAGGTCTATTGGGGAATTGGTAGGATCTTGCTTTCCAGCCTTAAAGGAAGAGGAACAACCTACACAACCTTCAGAATTTCCAAGACCAATGTAGATCTCGCTACTACCTTCAGAGAGGAAGTATAGGTCCTCCCCAGACCACCAGGTTCAAAGTTCAAAGTGAATTTATTATCCAATTTCATATACTGTATATGATCTACCTTGAAATTCATTTCTTTAGAGACATTAACAGGAAGAAAAAGAAATTCAATAAAAATTATGAAAATTATGCATAAACCGACAAAGACAAACAACCAATATGCAAAGACAAACTTAAAATACTGAGATCATGAGTTGTAGAGAGTCCTTGGAATTGAGTCTGAAGGTCATATAATCAGTTCAGTGTTGAGGAGGGTGAAGTTATCCACACCAGTTCAAGAGCCTGATTGTTGTTGGGTAATAAATGTTCCTGAACTTGGTGGTGTGGGACTTAAGGCTCCTGTACCTCCTGCCCAATGGTAGTAGCGAGAAAAGAGTGTGTCTTGGATGATGGGAGTCCTTGATGGTGGATGCTGCTTTCTTATAAGCAAGAAACACAAAATTGCTGGATAAGGAGAGATGGGGTTGTGGTGTGGTTCAAGATAGTTGGAACCATGGGAGCATTCAGAGAGAAAAGAGACCTTGAGTTTTTATTTACTTTACAGCCCTTTTGGCTCTTCAGCTGTACTGCCCAGCAACCCCCATTTTAACCTGAGCCTAATCACAGGGCAATTTACAATGACCAATTAACCAACTACTCAGTGCATCTTTGGACTGTGGGAAGACCCGGAGAAAACCCACACATTCCATGGAGAGGACGTACAGACTCCTTACAGATGATATCAAATTGAACTCCGAACTCCGATGCCCCGAGATGTAATTGCATCGTGCTAACTGCTACGCTACCGTGGTACTCTTGGGTGGGTGAAGGCTGGATGATGGAGTAGGGTAGGCAGGCGGTCAGAGTCAAGTCTGTGGCACGGCATCAGGTTGCTGAGGCCACAGGGATGTGGGGTAAGTGAGACATGAAAAGAAATAAAACAGGAACACTGAGTGTGAATTGGGATTGCAGAATAGATGAAAAGAGGTAAAATAGTTGGACTAGGGGAAGTATCAAGATTGTGGGGAGCTGGGTAAGCAGAGGGTTACCTGGGAGAGAAAAGGTTACAGAGTAATAGCAGTTCAGAAACAGTTATTACCCTTCAACCATAAGGCTCCTGAACCAGAGTGGATTACTTCATTCACCTCAACTCTGAAATGATTCTACAACCTATGAACTCACTTTCAAGAATTCTTTACAACTCATGTGCTCAGTATTACTTTGTATTTGCAGTTTGTCTTCTTTTGCACATTGGTAGATGGTCAGCCTATGTTTATGTATAGCTTTTTGTAAATTCTATTGTATTTCTTTATTTTCTTATAAATGCCTGCAAGAAAATGAATCTCAAGGTAGTATATGGTAACATATATGTACTTTGATAATAAATTTTATTTTGACGACTTCAGGAGCTTCCCAACTGCTTTCTTCTCCTATGGCACACCATATGTTTGAGAGGATTAGAATATAGAAGCAAGGATATAATGGTCAGGGTTCATAAGGCACTGGTGATGTGTCATTTGGAGTATCATGGAGCAGTTTTGGGCCCTTTATCTAAGAAAAGATGTGTTTACATAGGAGAGGGTTCAAAAGAGGTTCATGAAAATGATTCCAAGATTGAATAGCTTATCATATGAGGAGCGTTTGATGGCTCTGGGCCTGTACTCATTGGAATTCAGAAGAATGAGGAGGGATCTCATTGAAAACTATCGAATGTTGAAAGGCCTCGATAGAGTAGATTTGGAGAGGAAATTTCCCATGGTGGGGAAATCTAAGACCTGAGGACACAGCTCAGGATAAAAGGATAAGAAAGGAGATGAGGAGGAATTTCTTTAGGCAGAGAGTGGCGAATTTGTGGAATTTTTGCCACAGGAGGTTGTGGAGGTCAAGTCACTGGGTATACTTAAGGTAGAAGTTGATAGATTCTTCATTAGTCAGGGCACAAAGGGATATGGGGAGAAGGCAGGAGATTGGGGCGGAGAGGGAAATGGATTAGCCTTGATGAAATGGCAGAGTAGACTCAATGGGCCGAATGGCCTAATTCAGTTCCTGTATCTTATGATCTTACAGTCTTATGTTAGGAAAATGATGATCAGTGTTGTTTTCTCATCAAGAATGTCAAAGGAATGGATGAGATCACTGTTGATGTGGAGGGGATGTTTCAGTTTTAACAGCACAGGCAGTTCCTGTTCACTGACAAATACAATACTCAATTACTCAATGTTCACATATTTATTAGTTTGTTTAATCTATGTGGTTCACTCAAAGTTCAGAACAAGATGTTTCAGTGGAGAGACTGGTTCACCAAACCCTATTCCTCAACCATGGCCCTGCGGACCGTGGTACCCGGAGCTACTGGGAACAGCCTGGAGGATAGGAGGAGGGGTTTGAGAATAAAATTATGCAGATGATGAAAACCCAGAACTAAACCAAAACATGGACAGAAACCCTCAGAAGGTCAGGCAGCATCTGTGGAAAGAGAAACTAATGATGTTCAAGGTGTGGTCCCATTGTTAGAAGGTTATGGTGGTTGAGTGAACAGACATGAGGTGGGAGGGAGTCGTGTGGAGAACATATTTGGCCATGAAGCTCTTTTTATTAGTGCAGTCAATCAATGGAGTTTTTTGACTGGACCAGTGTGTAATGTTCTTCCTTGATTATTTTTCAGCAGTGTGATGAGTTTGACCACTTCAGAGGGCAGTAACCTGATGGCATGAATATAGATATCTCCTTCTGGTAAAAAAAAATCCTCCCCCACCCCCCATATTCCCCACTCTGACCTTTTACTTCTTTTCACTCACCTCTCCAATCAAATTATTTTGTCTCCAGTCCTTGACCTTTGCCACCCACCTGGCTTCATCTATCACCTTCTAGCTAGCCTTTTCCCCTCCCTCCATTTTCTAATTCAGGCATCTCCCCTCTTCCCTCTCAGTCCTGAAGAAGGGTCTCAGGCTGAAATGCTGCCTGACCTGCTGATTTCTGCCAGCATTTAGTGTGTGTTGCTGATGAGGAGGTGCTGTGAGTCCAGGTTAGGTTGTCCACAGAACTTTGTGCTCTTCACTCTCACTGTGGCAGAGCCACTGATGTTCGGTGGAGAGTGGTCGAGCTGCACCTTCCTGAAGTCTAATCATCTCTTTTGTCTTTTGTCTTGTTAGGTTGTTGTTCTCACACATCTTGGCAAGCCTCTCTGTATGCTGACTCATCACTGTTGCCGGTGAAGCCGACCGCTGTCGTCACCAGTGAACTTGATGATGTGGTTTGAGCTGAATCTGGCGGTGCAGTCATGAGTCAGCAGTGTGAATAGCAGAGGGGCTGAGCACATAGCCCTAGGGAGCACCAGTGCTCAGCACGAGGTATTTCTGCCAACTCGGACTGACTGGGATCTTTCTGTCAAGAAATCCAACATCCACTTAGAGGGAGGAGTGATGAGTACTTACAAGGACAGTTTACCCACCAGCCTCTGAGCTTTAAGCCAGTTCACTTTGCTCACTCTCGTGACTTATAAAGAGAAACAACTGGGTCTTCATTGGCCTAGTTAAACATTTGATCAGTCTGGCCTGATAAATATAGTTAAGAAACATCACACACAGTTGATGCCAATTAATAGAAAAACAGTATAAATGATAGAAGGCAGCTGGGGTTGGTCGTGACAGAGAGAAGACACAGAATCCGTCCCTTAGCCTCAGTTTCTGTGATGGCACGTTTGCAGCCCATTGGTAGGTCTTTCCAGCTGGTAAGAATTGTACTTGTGTTTTGAAATCCTTTGTAAGTTATAAATCTTATAACTTTATAATTTATAACTGTATAACTTCTCAGAATTAAACACATCTCACTTAAAAATAAACTGTGTTTAATTTGGTTCATTAGTTGGAACTATCTCTTTGTTGCTGGGAATGGGAGGCACACCACTGAAATGGAGACTGTTTACAGCTAGACTCCCTCCAGGAAGAGAATAAACTGGTGAAGTAAATTAATCCTCGAAGTGTGCATTGGTACAGTACAATCTCCCCAAGGTGAGGATACTTGTAGATTTTTATATCATCTGGAGCTTAAAGTTTTGAGTCCTCTCAAATGGGTATGCTCAATATCATCACAGATTGAATAAACAAGGGGCTGAATGGACTACCCCTGGTGCTGGTTCTTATGATCACCATAGAACACTACAGCACAGTACAGGCCCTTCAGCCCTCCATGTTGTGCCGACCCATATAATCCTTAAAAAACAGTACTAAACCCACACTACCCCATAACCCTCCATGTGCCTCTTTCATCCATGTGCCTGTCCAAGAGGCTCTTAAATACCCCTAATGTTTTAGCTTCCACTACCATCCCTGGCAAGTCATTCCAGGCACTCACAACCCTCTGTTTTAAAAAAAAACTTACCCCTGATGTTTCCCCTAAACTTCCCTCCCTTAATTTTGTACATATGCCCTCTGGTGTTTGCTATTGGTGCCCTGGGAAACAGGTGCTGACTATCCACCCTATCTATGCCTCTCAAAATCTTGTAGATCTCTTTCAAGTCCCCTCTCATTCTTCTACGCTCCAAAGAGAAAAGTCCCAGCTCTGCTAACCTTGCTTCATATGACTTGCTCTACAAACCAGGCATCATCCTGGTAAATCTCCTCTGCACCCTCTCCACTCCCCCCCCCCCCTTTCTACCTCCCATCCTATTCCTTTTAAAACACCTGAATCCCGGGACCTGCATCATCCAATCCTGCTCTTCCTCCAACCAAGTTTCAGTAACGGCCACAACATCATAGTTCCACGTACTAATCCATGCTCTAAGTTCATCCTCCTTGTTCCTAATACTCCTAGCATTGAAATAGACAAATTTCAACCCCTTTAACTGGCTACAATTATGTTCTGTCCCCTGCCTGTTCTTCCTCATCAACTCAGAACTCTTAGCATCATGCTCTTGTCCTTCTACCTTAATCCCTGCACTCACATTCTGATTCCCACCCCCCCTGCCAAACTAGTTTAAACCCTCCCCAACAGCTCTATCAAACCTGCCTGCCAGGATATTGGTCCCCCTGGAATTCAAGTGCAACCCATCCTTTTTGTACAGGTCACACCTGCCCCAGAAGAGGTCCCAATGATCCAGAAATCTGAATTCCTGCCCCCTGCTCCAATCCCTCAGCCACGCATTTATCCTCCACCTCATTCTATTCCTATTCTCACTGTCGCGTGGTACAGGCAGTAATCCCGAGATTACTACCTTTGAGGTCCTGCTTTTCAACTTCCTTCCTAACTCCCTGTAGTCTTCTTTCAGGACCTCTTCCCTTTTCCTACCTATGTCATTGGTACCAATATGTACCAGGACCTCTGGCTGTTCTCCCTCCCACCGCAGGATATCTTGGTCGCGATCAGAAACATCCCGGACCCTGGCACCTGGAAGGCAAACTACCATCCGAGTTTCTTTCCTGCGTCCACAGAATCGCCAGTCTGACCCCCTAACTATAGAGTCTCCTATCACTACTGCCTTCCTCTTCCTTTCCCTACCCTTCTGAGCCACAGGGCCAGACTCTGTGCCAGAGGCACAGCCACTGTCGCTTCCCCCAGGTAGGCTGTCCCCCCCAACAGTACTCAAACAGGAGTACTTATTGTCAAGGGGTACAGCCACAAGGGTACTCTCTAGAACCTGACTCTTCCCCTTCCCTCTCCTGACTGTGACCCATTTCTCTGTCCCCCATGGCCCCGGAGTGACCACCTGCCTGTAACTCCTCTCTATCACCTCCTCACTCTCCCTGACCAGACGAAGGTCATCGAGCTGCAGCTCCAGTTCCCCAACACGGTCCCTTAGGAGCTGCATCTCGATGCACCGGGTGCAGATGTGGCCGTCCGGGACACCGGGAGACTCCAGGACCTCCCACATCTGACACCGACCACAGAAAACATACTACCTCCTTTTGCAATCAACAACTGCCTCACCTAGTGATGCACCATCAATAACTCTCTCTGAGACGTAAAGGCGAGATATCGGCTTTTATTGACTGGAAGAAGGAACAAGCAGTGAGTGACCACCATACTACATCCTGGAGACTGAGAGGCCGGGCTCAGGCCTCAATCGCCTTTATACCGGGGTCTGTGGGAGGAGCCACAGGAGCAGTCAGCAGGGGACGTGTCCAGACAAGTATATGTCGTTCACCACACCTAGTCTCGTTACCGCCGAAGCATGTTGAGCCAAAGCCCTTTCACTCTGCTGCCTCTCACTCCGCTGCCCGCTGGATATGGCTGCCTTCTTTTTAAACTATTCGCGCTCAACTGGCTGACGTCATGCGCCTGCGCAGTCTGGCCTCTCTCTTCCCCCGAGAACTCAAAATGTCTTCCTGCTGGAAATCCTTAGGTGCTCTCCCACTGCCTTCTTGTTCTGAATCAAAAATGAATCTCAAGGTAAAATGACCCAGTCACTCAAATACATGACCCTGCTTATTTCAGCACAATGCAATCAACAAGAGACTTACCCTGGACTGTATTACGTTAATGATTCATTCTGGGCTCTTTCCTGTCACCTTCCGATGCTGAGGTGAGGGCAGTGTTCGCTGTCTACGGTGCCCCATGTCATTGCTGAGGCTCCATCATGTGATGGGCATCCTGGGGAGCTGACAGGCACTATTGGCAGAGTCGCTGGTGTCATGGTGGAGCAGCGGTTGGCGCAGCACTTTACAGCGCCAGCTGTGTGATCAGGGTTCGATCCCTGCTGCTGTTTGTGAGGAGCGTGTATGTTTGTCCCATGGGTTTCCTCCGGCCGTTACAATTCCCTCCCACGTCCCAAAAGCTTAGGTTTATTAAGTTGTGGGTTTGTTATGTTGACACTTGTGGTCTGCCGCTCCACCCCCACAACCTTCACTGATTAGATTTGACACAAATGACACATCGCACTGCGTGTTTCAAAGTACACGTGACAGATAAAGCTAATCTTTTCTACAACTCCAGCACCCCAGGCTCAACCCTGACCTCGGGTGCTATCTGTGTAGTGTTTGCCCCGTGACCATGTGGATTTTCTCGAGGTGCTCAGGTTTCCTCCCATATCCCAAGGGATATCCCAAGTTTGTAGCTTTGAGAGCAGAATTAGACCATTTGGCCCATCGAGTAGTTAACAAATTTCATGACACATGTCGGTGATAATAAGCCTGATTCTGATTCTGAGTCCGCTCCACCTTTTCATCATGACATAAAAGCATTCAGCATAAAAAGAAAAATTGGATAGGTATATGGACAGGAAAGGAATGGAAGGTTATGGGCTGAGTGCAGGTCAGTGGGACTAGGTGAGTGTAAGCATTCAGCATGGACTAGAAGAGCCGAGATGGCCTGTTTCTGTGCTGTAATTGTTATATGGTTATATGACTGATCCATTTTCTATCTCAGCTCCAATCTGCCTTCTCCCCAGATTCCTTCATGCCCTGACCAATCAAGAAGCTATCAGCCTCTGCCTTAAATATACATAAAGACATGGCCTTCGCAGCTGCACGTGGCAAAGAATTCCACAGCTTCACCATTCTCTGGCTGAAGACATTCCTCCTCATCTCTGATCTAAAAGGACATTCCTCAATTCTGAGTCTGTGTTTTCTGGTCTCAGACTCTCCCACCATAGGAAACATCCTCTCTTAACAGAGGTGTTTTCTCACTGCTCCAGAGGCTTAGATTCCATGTTGACCTCAGGCAATGACTGTGTCAAGTTTGTATATCTTACTATGACCCACAGGCTCCCCCAAAGTGTCAAAGTAGATTTATTGTGAAAGTACATAAACGTCACCATATGTTATCCTGAGATTCATTTTCTTGCAAGCGTTTACATGAAGTAAAGAAATATATGAGAATTTATTTATTTATTTTTTATTAAGGTACAGTGTGAAGCATGCCTTCTGACCCTTTGAGTCACACTGGATAGCAATCCATTGATTTAACCCCAGCCTAATCACGGGACAATTTACAATCATCAGTTAAACTACCATTTGGTATGTCTTTGGACTGTGGGAGGAAACTGGAGCTCTCAGAGGAAACCCATGTGGTCAGGTGTAGAACATACAAACTCCTTACAGGCAGCATCAGGAATGGAACCCCGGGTCACCTGTAATGTAAAACGTTGTGCTAACCATTCACTACCATGCCGCCCCCAAAAAATGATGAAAAACACTATAAATAAACACAGACGGACAAACTACCAATGTGTAAAAGAAGACAAGCTGAAAAAATAAATGAATAATACCCAGAACATGAGTTGAAGAGTCCTTGAAAGTGGAAAGGTTGTGGAATCAATTCATTGTTGAGGTGAGTGAAGTTATCCACGCTGGTTCAGGAGCCTGATGATTTAAGGATAATAACTGTTCCTGAACCTGGTGGTGTGGGACTTAAGACTCTTGTACCTCCTTCCCAACGGCAGCAGCGAGAAGAGAGCATGGTCTGGATGGTGAGGGTTCTTGATGATGGATGCTGCTTTCTTGTGGCAGCACTCCTTGTCGATGCTGGAGAGGGATTTGCCTGTGATAGAGTCTTGTGTTCTGTTTCCCTTCTGCACCACAAACCACACTAGTGGACAAACTGGCCACTGTAAATCATTTCTAGTGTAGAATCAGGGCAAAGTTGATGAGCATGTGAGAGAGAGTGGGCTCCCGGGAAGGGGGGATATTTTTATAGAGATTAGCTTTATTTGTCACATGCAGTGAAATGCATCAATTGCCTCAAATCAAATCAGCAAGGATTGTGCTGGGGAAAGTCATGCTTCCAGCACCAACATATCATACCCACAACTCACTATTCCTTTTCCTAACTGCAAGTCTTTGGAATGTGGGAGGAAACCAGAGGAGTGGGAGGAAACCCACGTGGTCACGTGAAGAGCGTACAAAATCCTCACAGACAGCTACGGGGAATGAAACCCGATTGGTGATGCTGTAAAGCACTTGCATTAACCACTACACTACCGCGCCTCCCCATGAAATAAAGGGGGGGGGGGCGGGAGCTGGGATGGCACTGAGAGATGTTGTGGACTTGATGGTGTTTGGTGCGCGGGATTCGGTTGCTGCTATTCAGACAATACAGCAGAAGCTGTGCTTCAGACAGCCGGCGGTTAGCACAACCACTTTACAACACAAGCGATCAACGATCAGGCTTCGATTCCTACCACTGGATACAAGAAGTTTGTACGTTCTCACCATGACCGAGAGTGTTTCCTTGGAGCGCTCTGGTTTTCTTCTCCATTCTGAAGATATTTGAGTTAGGATTAGTACATTGTGGGCATGCGATATTCGTGCCAGAAACATGGCGATACTCGTGAGGTGCTCCCAGCACATCCTCGGATAGTGTTAGTCATTGATGTGTGCTTAGCCCACGTCTCTACTCTTTCTGCACCCACGACTGTGTGGCTTGGTACAGCTCAAATGCCATCTATAAATTTGCTGATGACACAACTATTGTTGGCAGGATTTCAGATGGTGACAAGAAGGCGTACAGGAGCGAGATATATCAGCTAGTTGAGTGATGACACAGCAACAAACTTGCACTCAACGTCAAGAAGACCAAAACTGACTGTGGAACAGGTAAGATGATGCCAGTCCTCACAGAGTGATCAGAAGCGGAAAGACTGAGCAGTTTCAAGTTGCAGGGTGTCAATGTCTCTGAGGATCTATTCTGAGCCCAACATATTGATGCAATTACAAAGAAGGCACGAGAGCAACTATATTTCATAAGGAGTTTGGAGATATTTGGTACGACACCAAAGACACTTGATAATTTCTACAGATTACCCTTGAGACCATTCTAACTGGCTATATCACTGTCTAGTATGGGAGGGTGGGGGAAAGGGGACTACAGCACAAGATCGAAAGAAGCTGTAAAAAGTTGTGAACTTGGACAGCTCCATCATGGGCTCTAGCCAGGAGCAATGCCTGAAAAAGGCGGCCTCCATCGTTCAGGACCCCCATCAACCAGGAAATGCTCTGTTCTCGTTGCTACTCAGTGTCTCAGGAGCAGCTTCTTCCTCTGTGCCATCAGATTTCTGAATGGATATTGAACCCATAAACATTACCTCAATGATATTCAACCTGATTCTGACACAAAAACGATGCATTTCACTTTATGTTTCGATGTTTCGATGTACATGACAAATAAAGGCAATCTAAGAATCTAAACAAATAACAATATGCTTTGGAAGATGCTGTGGCCATGAAAGGTTATATAAATGCAAGGCATTCTGTTCTCCACTGTTTAACTGAAAGATAAAGCACTAATTAAATGCCATCAAAGTGCAGCAGATGCTGAAATTAGATATAATTAAATACTTCTACCATTGTTCAATCATCAATTGCAAATTGACAGTTCTGCGTCTCAGGGGCATCATCTTACTTTTAATATATCTCTGTTTACTGATTTACCTGCAGAATACCTTGGGGAAATTGTAAAGTACTTCTCTTTTACCCTTAAACAGGACACTTATTCTGAACAACTAGGTCACAATGGTTTATGTTCATTGTCATCAGCTAATAAAGGGAACACAGCAGGCTAGATAAATGAGACAAAGTATAAGTGTGTAAATGGAAGATTATACGGCTTAATCCCACTCTTGAGATTCACTTCTTCACTAATGCAGAGAAAAAGGCCTTTCTGCCCATTAAGTCATGCCAGCTGCTTGGGAAGAAATCCATTAGCCCTTCTTCATTAGTCTCTGTTCAAATGTGCTTAGAGTCTTGAACTCATGCATCATAGAAACAGGCCATTTGGCCCATCATGTCCATACTAACCCACATCTATTTTCCAACACTTCTATGCCTTACTGATTTGTGTTCCTTTAGTTAACTAAAGGTTGCAAGAAAACTTGCCTCCACTGTGATGGATATACACTTTCCAGGGCCCAAGAGAATTATTAGTAATATTTCTTTCAAAGCAGCATGACCTTTCAAAAGGGTCAGAGTTGTTTTTGATGAAGGTAAACTTCTAACCAATATTCCTTGCTCTGCTTCTTCTTGTAAACAATGAAGACATGTTCATTCAATGTAATACAATGGGGTTATGTTACTTGAACCATTGTGACTGAGTGAAAATAAGTTTGCAGACCAGACTGACTTTGTCAGTTCGCACATCAAACATGGTGGGATATCAAAATCAGTAGCTGGGATATTTGTGAGATTAAGCATTCAGAGGATTTGCTTTGGGTGCCTGGGATCTCTGTGGCCTGAAGCTTTCAGACCATCTGTGTGAATTACTTTGACCCAGTAAAGGTATCTGAAGAAACCATCACAATGTCAACTAGTGGCAAAGCAGTATAAATGTTAGAAAACATTGGGGTTTTCTAGGGATGACAAGGAGAATGACAGAAAGAAGACCTAAAATTCATTCCTCAATATTCAGTTTCTGTGATGGACATCTTGTTCATCTGCAATGCGTAGGTGTGTTCTTCTGTTCATGAGAATTTTACCTGTGCTTGGAAAACCTCTGTAGTTTATAATCTTGTGTAATTCAATAATCTTTTACAAATCATAAATCCTCTGAGTATGACAGCTATAACTGTATAAAATGGACAATTTTGAACTGTAACCTCAGAACAATTCTGTGGCAGGGGCTGATCTGTTGATGAGTAAATAACGTGTGATTCATGAATGAGTGCAAGCTGTCAGAATCCAGTTCATTGGCTGTGGCTGAACCAATAAGTTGCACCATGACCTCCCTGCTATTATATTCTTTGCCCTGGCTAATGAAGGCAAGAATTCCATATGCCCTCTTCACCTGAGTTGACATCTTTTGTGCGACCTTTTGGGTACATTTAACTTACACACCAAGGTCCCTCTGTTCTTCAGTATCCACTGGGCCCCACTCTGAGAGGTCACCGTCGGTCAGGGTCGACCATCGATATTGTGTCCTAGCTGTCTAGATATGGAAGCCAGGACAGGACAATATGGAGTGCAAGTCCATGTGGCAAGCTCCCCTCTCCATGCATCTGATGAACCCAAAGAAATGGCAGAGCTTGGCACCAGCAGTGTCACAGTGTTGCCAGTCAGTGTTGAACTCAACATAGGACTGCTCTGGATTTTTCCCTCGGGGTTTACTCCTGAAGCCTTCCACATGAGTGGGTATAGCCGCAAAGGAGTGGTTGGACATCAGAGTTTTCCTTCTGCTAGATGAACAGTCAACCACTGCTGACGATCCCTGTCTGCCTGAAGTGACTGGTTTCACGGCACCAGTAGCCGCCCCCCCCCACCTTTTGCCCCTTCTCCTGCTGGTTCACCAAGCTTAGTAGCTAAACCACACGTGAAGGCCAGGAGCTGGACTTGGTTGTCAGAGGTTTTTTGTGTCACACGCCGCTGGGAGCATTTAATAGATAGTGGGAGCTTCTCCCCGTTACCACCCTTGGCTATAACAACCTTAAGGAACCATTGGTGCATTGGTGACTGTGGACTTCAGCTGTAGTAGTTCCGAATGGGAGCATTTGATAATTTCCTTTGGAGCGGCACACCACTCTCTGGCGCCATCTTGCAGGGCAGCAGCAACTTAGGAAAAGCCTCTTCCCCTCCATCATCAGATTTTTGAGTGGTCCATGAACCCACGAGCACTACCTCAAGATTCCTCTTTCGCACAATTATTCTATTTTATCTGAACAATACATTTCACAGCATATGTCAGAGATTAGAACTGAAGGTTTGGTTGTGTTGAATGCTAAGTCAGTCAATAAACTGCAGCCTGATGTACAGCAGGTATTATGGTTGTCCAGTGAGATTGCAATCGCTGTAGGCCAAATCTGACGATGACGGGTCCAGTCTTGTTTTGGCAGGAGTTGATGCTATCCATGACCAAACTTTCAAAGCACTTCTTCACAGTAGATGAGAGTGCCATGGGTGGTAGTTGTTGAGGCAGCCCACCCTGCTCTTAAGACCATAAGCATATAAAAAATAAGAGCAAAATAAGGCCCTTCAGCCCATAGAGTCTGCTCTGCCATTCAATCATGGCTTATTTATTGTCCCTCTCAATCCCATTCTCGGACTTTTCCCTGTAATCATTGACATTGATGCCCCTACTAACGAAGAACATACTCCACTTTAAGTATTCTCAATGACTTGGCCTCCACAGCCGCCAGTGGCAATGAATTCCATGGGTTCACAACTCTCTGGTTAAAGAAATTCCTCTTCATCGCTGATCTAAATGGATGTCCTTTGATTCTTTATTCCCACCGTTTGCCTTCTGCAAGTCAGCCAATATTCTGTTTATGCTAGTATCTTTCCTGTGATATCATACGTTCTTATATTGTTAAGCCACCTTTGGGATGTATCTATCCTGTGCCTTTGGAATTGTCCCCAGAACTTCAGCCATTGTTGTCCTGAGGTCATCACTGTTAGTGTCCCCTTCCAATCAACTTTGGCCAGCTCCTCTCTCATGCCTCTGTAACTCCCTTTACTCCACTGTGATACTGATACACCTGAAATTTATCTTCTCCCTCTGAAACTGCCGGGTGAATTCTATCATATTGTGATCACTGCATCCAAAGGGTTCCTTTACCTTAAGCCCCCTAATCAAATCTGGTTCATTGTTCAACAACCATTCCAGAATTGCCTTTTGCCTACTGGGTTCAACCACAAGCTACACAAAAAGCCATCTCGTAGGTATTCTGCAAATTCCCTCTTTTGGGATTGATAGCACTGACCTGATCTGCTTAATGTAGCTACATAATGAAATTCCCAATTACTACTGAAAATCTGCCCGTCTTACATCTTTCCTATCTCCCATTGTAATTTGAACCCCACTTCCTGGCTACTATTTGGAGGCGTGTATATATTTCCCATCAAGGTCTTTTTACCCTTGCAGTTACTTAACTCCACCCAGAAGGATTCTACATCTTTTGATGCTATGTAACCTCTTTCTCAGGATTTGATTTAATTTTTTTTTACCAACAGAGCTACAACACCCCCTTTGCCTACCTTTTTCAACTATGATTTTCTTTCAGCCATGAGCCAGTGATGCCCACAATCTCTAAACGTGTTACAAGATTATTTATCTTATTCCATATATTGCGTGCATTCAAATCTAACGTCTTCAGTCCTGTATTGCCCCCATGTTACACTTCATCTCATTCCACTGACTGGAATTTTGCCCTATCATCTATTTGTCCTTCCTGACAGTCTCACTATACTCTGCATTTGTTTTACACCATCTGCCTCATCCTCAGCTCTACTCTTCTTGTTCCCACCCCCTTGTCAAATTAGTTTAAACCCTCCCTACAGCTCGAGCAAACCTACCCCCTCCAGTTCAGAGGTAATCCATCCTTTTTATGCAGGTCATAATTTCACAAGAATAATGCAAGTGATCCAGAAATCTGAAACCCTGTCCTCTGCACTAATTCCTCAGAAATGCATTCATCTGCTCTTACCCATCTTGCTCTTTCCCACAATGGTGCATGGCACAGGCAGCGATCCAGGGATTACTAGCCTGGGGTCTTGTTTTTCAGCTTTTTACCTCATTCCCTATTTTCTGCCCTCTTGGGCACTGATATGATTGTGAAGTGGGAACCTCTGACTGCAGCAGTGAGAGGATGAAGATCTCAAACACTCTCGCCAGTTGGTTAGCACAGGTCTTCAGAGCCCTACCAGGTACATCATCAAGGCCTGATTTCTTGCTAGGGTTCACCATCTTAAAAGATGTTCTGATGTCAGCCTCCGAGACAGAGCTCACAGGGTCACCAGATACTGCAGAGATTTGCAAAGGTGTCATTTTGTTCTCCCTTGCAAAGGGTGCATAAAAGGAATTGAACTCATCTGTTAGTAAAGCATCACAGAAATTCATAATGTCAGTTTTCATTTCCTAAGAACTAATGGCCTGCGAACCCTGCCAGAGCTGATGTGCATCCAATTCCATCTCTAACCTCAATCAGATTTGTTGCTTTTTTGCTCCTAAAATAGCTTTCTGAAGGCTGGGCCTCGATTTCTTGTATGCTGTAGTTCTGAATCATCGGTCCTGAACACCACAAGTCTAGCCCTTAGCAGAGTATGAATCTCCTGATTCATCAAAGGCTTTTGGTTTGGGTCCGTCCACTATGTTCTCGACGGCAAACTATCATCCACACAGGTCTTAATGAAGTCAGTGACAACCGTGGCGCATTTATTCTGATTTGAAGACATGTCAAAGGTTCAAAGGTTCATTTATGATCAACTCTGAGATCTTCTCCAGATAGCCATGAAATAAAGAAAGAACATGAAAGTCATTCAACGAGAAACACCTAACCCACCCCCACACAAAGAAGAATGTCATCCCGATCATTAATCTCCAAACCCCCCTCCCTCCACACAAAGTGGAACAAAAATATTGAGCCCCTCCCCTCGCACAACAAAAGAGAAAGGAATAGGCAAAGAACATAGAAATTAAAAACCATAAGTGTGAGAAAGTTCACAGTCCATAAGTCCAGATGTCCAATCCATAACACAGAGCCATAATAACATCTTCCCTTGTCAACAAAGAGAGAGGCACCATACAAGCACAAAGGCCTACCCGTCAGCCACAGCAATAGGCCACTCACAGACTCCTTTTTAGCAGTAATCAAAAGGAAGGTAGCTGGAGTTGAGAAGAAGGAGGAGGAGGTGATCTCATTGATAACCTTTGAATGTTGAAAGGCCTTAACAGGGTAGATGTGGAAAAGATGTTTCCCGTGGTGGGGGAGTCTAGAACAAGAGGGCACAGCCTCAGGATGACAGGAGAGTCCGTTTAAAACAGAGGTGCGCAGAAATTTCTTTAGCCAGAGGGTGGTGAATTTGTGGAATTTATTACCACAGGCCAGGTCATTGGGTGTACTTATGGCAGAGCTTGGTGGGTTCTTGATTGCACACAGCCTCAAAGTTTACAGGAAGAAGGCTGGGATGTGGGGCTGAGGAGGAAATAAAAAAGCATCAGCCATGATTGAATGGCAGAGCAGACTCAATGGGCCAAATGGCCTAATTTTGCTCCTACGTCTTATAGTCTTATGCCCACAATGCTTGGCAGAACAACGCAGAACACAGCAAGGAACAAACAACGGTGAAAACAAGTCCTGTTCCTGCCTTCCTCCTGTGCACTCACGCAGACCTTTAACCTGAGGTTAGGCCTCCAGAGGAAGCAGGCTTGGGTCCACAGAAACAGAGCTTCAACCTCCCCAGTGGAGTTGAAGTGGGTCAAAGGATTGGCTCTGGCCAATGAGCCTCGACTTCTGGACTTCCATTTTGTCCTCGGACCTCGATCCTCAGCATCAATCGAAAGACATGAAGGTCACTGATCACCAAGTCTCGAAACCCGGAATTGCTGATGGTGACAACCTGAACACTAGGTCGCAACTCCATTCTCACGATTTGCAAACCCAGGGGTTCATTGCAACTGTATGAACTTTGGATCATTCAGATGACTGAGGGGTTGATCAACAGGATGCACGGGGAGGTAGCTACACCCAAACTTCAGTCAAAATCATGAAATTCCCTCCCTAATAGCACTGTGGGTGTACCTAGACCTCCAGGACTGCAGCAGTTCAAGAAGGCAGCTCATCACCACCTTCTCAAGGGCAACTAAGGATGACCAATAAATGCTGGCTTAGTTGGCAATGCCCACATCCTATCAATGAATATTATTTTAAAAAGTACACGTGCAACTGAATGATCATGAGGAGGGGGAAAGGGGATTGACAGCCAGTGCAGAGTCCCCTTGTGGCCCTTCCCTTCAACAACAGGCATTGTGCTTTGGATTCTGTTGGGGACCGGGCGGGGAGGAGGTGTGTGGGGAAGACCTTGCAGATGAAAGCCACTGCAGTTGGGTCTCTGACACTGAGTCCAGCCCTGTGGCTCAGAAGGAAAATGGGGAGGAGGTGAGCTGTGCTGACAGGGGATTCAATGTTTAGGGGAACGTTGGTTCTGGAGGTCCCACGGACAAGATTCCCAGAAGGTACGCTGCCTCCTGTGTGCCAGGTTGAAGGACAGCTTGGATCAAGTCCACAGCATTTTTAAGTGGAAAGGGTTATCAGCCAGAGGTGTGGTCAACATTGGTACCAATGACATGGGTAGGAAGGATATAGAAGTCTTCCAAAGAGAATTCTGGGAGTTAGGTGCTATGTGAAAGGACAGGACTTTCAAAGTTGTGATTTCTGGATTGCTACCTGTGCCACGTGCTAGTGCAGCCAGAAATAGGAAGATTATACAGTTTAATGTGGGGCTTAAGAGGATGATGTAGGAGGGAAAGCTTCAGAATTTTGGATCATTGGGCTTTCTTTCAGAGAAAGTGGGATCTGTATAGAAGGGGCAGTTTGCAACTGAACTGGAAGGTGATAATATCCTTGCTGAAATTTGCTAGTGCTGCATGAGTGGTAGGATGGAGTTTTAAACTAGAGCACCAGAGCAGATAGTGGAATAGTTGTGGGGAAAGATGTTGTTAAGCCTACATACAAAGTCAGGAATCAAAATGTTGAGCATGGTGGGATAACAATCTGAGCTGTGTATATTTCAATGCAAGGAGTATTGTAAGAAAGGCGAATGAGCTCAGGGCATGGATCGGCTCATGGGATTATGACATTGTAGCCATTAGTGAGATTTGGTTGTAGGAGAGGCTGGATTGGCAGCTCAGCATTGTGGGGCTCTACTGTTTTAGACACAATAGAGCAGGAGGGATTAAATAGGGAGAGGTGTCTTTACTAGTTAGGGAAAATGTCTTGGTAGTGCTTATCAGGCCAGACTGCATCCTGTGAGGCTTTATGGGTAGAACTGAGGAATAAGAAAGGGACGACCACATTAATGGGATTATATTACAGATCACTCTGCAGGATATAGAGGAGTAAATTTGTAGAGATTGCAGACTGTTGTAGGAAACATAAGGTTGTGATTGTTGGTGATTTTAACGTTCCACATATTGACTGGGATTCCCACACTGTAAGGGGCCTGGATGAGATAATTTGTCAATTAATTAATTGATTATTAATGGTAAGACACTTGGCAATGTGGATCAGAGGGATCTTGGGGTCCGAGTCCATAGGACACTCAAAGCTGCTGCGCAGGTTGGCTCTGTAGTTAAGAAAGCTATGATGCATTGGCTTTTATCAATCGTGGATTGAGTTTAGGAGCTGAGGTAATGTTGCAGTTATATCGGACCCTGGTCAGACCCCACTTGGAGTACTGTGATCAATTCTGGTCGCCTCACTACAGGAAGAATGTGGAAGCCATAGAAAGGGTGCAGAGGAGATTTACAAGGATGTTGCCTGGTTTGGGGAGCATGCCTTATGAGAATAGGTTGAGAGACCTCGGCCTTTTCTCCTTGGAGTGACGGAGGATGAGAGGTGACCTGATAGAGGTGTATAAGATAATGAGAGGCATTGATCATGTGGACAGTCAGAGGCTTTTCCCAGGGCTGAAATGGCTAGCACGAGAGGGCACAGTTTTAAGGTGCTTGGAAGTAAGTACAGAGGATATGTCAGGGGCAGAGAGTGGTGAGTGCGTGGTATTGGCTGCTGGCGATGGTGGTGGAGGCAGATACAATAGGGTCTTTCAAGAGACTCCTGGACAGGTACATGGAGCTCAGAAAAATAGAGGGCTATGGGTAACCCTAGGTAATTTCTAAGGTAAGGACATGTTCGGCACAGTTTTGTGGGCTGAAGAGTCTGTATTGTGTTGTTGATTTTCTATGTTTTCTACATTATTCAGAAATATTTCCTTAAACTATACATAGAGAGAGTGTGATACTCGATCTCCTATTAAGAATGAGACAGGGAAGGTGACAAATGTTTGTTTAGAAGAACACTTTGCATCTAGTGATCATAATGCTATTTGTTTCAAGAGAAGGTTTGGTCTGGTCCTTGGGTTGAGATTCTAAACTAGAGAAAGATCAATATAGGTAGTTTCAGAAAGGATCTGACAAGTGTGGCTTGTGACAGGCTGTTTTCTGGCAAAGGTGTATTTGGTTAGTGGGATCATTCAAAAATGAAATTTTTGAGGGTGCCGAGTTTGTATGTTCATGTCAGAATAAAAAGCAAGGATAATAGGTTTAGGGAACCTTAGTTTGCAAGATATATTGAGGCTCTGATTAAGAAAAAGAAAGGGGGTGCATTGCTGGTACAGGCAGGATGGAGCAAATAAGGTACTTGAGGAGCATAAGAAATGCAAGAGGACACTTAAGAAAGAAATTTAGAAGGCTAAAATAATCATGAAGCTGCTCTAGCAGACAAGGTGAAGGAGAATCCTAAGCTGTTCTACATATTTATTAAGAGCAAAAGGATTGCAAAGGACAAAATTAGTAGAGTGGTCATCTGTGCATGGAGCTGAAGAGATGGGGAAGATGTTGCATGGATTTTTCCATCTGTATTTACTTGGGAGACAGAAACAGAATCTATAGAAGTAAAGCCATGCAGTAGTATGGCATTAACTACATGGACCCTATACAGGTTACAGAGGACATGTTGTTGTCTTGAGGAACATTAGTGTGGATAAATCCCTAGGGCTTGACAAGATATTCCCCGAGATCCTATAGGAGGCTAATGTGGAAATTGTAGGGGCCCTAGCAGAGCTATTTAAAACATCCTTAGCCACGGGTGAGGAGACAGGAGACTGGACAATACTTAATGTATGTTTCGTTTTTCAAGAAAGGCTCTAAGAATAAGTCAGGAAATTATAGGCTGTAAGCCTGACATCAGTAGTGGCAAGTTGTTGGAAGGTATTCTAAGGGATCAGATATATAAGTCCTTGGACAGACTGATTAGGGACGGTCAACATAGCTTCATGCTTGCTTAACCAATTTTATAGAGTTTTTCAAGGAAATTTCCAGAAAAGGTGATGAAGGCAAGACTACATGGACTTTAGCAAGGCCTTTGAAATGGGAGGATGGTCAGAAAGGTTCAGTTGCTTCGCATTCATGATGAGGTAGAAAACTGGATTAGACATTGGCTTTGTGGAAAAAGCCAGAGTGTGGTAGTAGATGGTTGCCTCTCTGACTGGAGGCCGGTGACGAGTGGTGTGCTGCAGGGGTCGGTGTTGGGTCCGTTTGTTGTCTATCATCTATATCAATGATCTGGATGATAATGTGGTTAACTAGATCAGCAAATTTGCAGATGACATCAAGTTTGGGTGTTTAGTTGGACAATAAGGAAGTCTATCAAAGCTTGTAGCAGGGCCTGGATCAGCTGTAAAAATGGCAAATGGAGTTTAATGCAGACAGGTGTGAGATGTTGCACTTTGGGAGGACAAGCTAGGGTAGGACTTACACGGTGAGTAGTAGGGCACCGAGGAGTGTGGTAGAACAAATGGATCTGGGACCTCAGATCCATACTTCCTTGAAAGTGGCGGTGCATGTAGATAAGGTTGCAATGAAAATTTTTGCACAATTTCCTTCATTGATCAAAGTACTGAATCAAGGAGTAGACATTTTATGTTGAAGCTGTATACGAGATGTGCTGAGGCCTAATTTGGAGTACTGTATGCAGTTTTGTCACCTACCTACAGAAAAAATATCAATAAGTGAAAAAGTGCAGAGAATATTTGCAAGGATCTTGCCAGGATCTGATGATGTGAGTTGCAAGGAAAGGTTGAATAGGTCAGGACTTTATTCCCTAGCGCGTAGAAGAATGAGGGGAGATTTGGTAGAGGTACACAAAATCATGAGGGTATAGATAGGGTAACTGCAAACAGGCTTTTTCCAATGAGGTTGTGTGAGACTAGAACTAGTGGAATGAGCTGCCAGTGGAGGCCGTGTATGTAGGTTACATTTCAAGATTTAAGAGAAATTTGGATCGGCACATGGATGGGAGGCGTACGTAGGGCTATGGTCCAGGTGACTGCCGATGGGACAAGGCAGATAAAGAGTTCGGCATGGACTAGATGGGCCGATGGGCCTGTTTCTACGCAGCAGTGTTCTGTGACTCTATGACTCCTCCTGCCTGCACAGAACTCCAACTCCAGAACCCGCTGACAACTCATTGATTGGGAGGCTCTTGCCCACTCTCTGCCCATCCGACAGGCGACATACCGACATCTGTGTCATTGAGCTGCAGACACGGGGCAGAGACTTAGCTGTACATCCATTATCTTCTCCACACCATGCTCTCCTCAGCTTGTGACTGGAATCTCGATAAATGTCAGAGCTTGAACCTTGAACTGTTTATCTTTCCTGCTTCTTAACTTTCAACTTTGACAAATTAATCAACGTCTGGGTATGAATATTGTTAAATTAAATTTGAATATCAGTACAAGACCTTGCTGCTCATTTGCCTTTTTCTTTGTTCCTCTGCGCCCATCTAATTGTCTGGAGAAGTTATTGGAAAAATAACAAATGGACAGTAGGCAAGCTCATTATATTTGAAATGACAAATTATATCATGAGCAATGTCAATACGCATTTGAACTCCTAATTCATTTTGCCTAATGAAAACAAAGTAAATATGGTTAACACAATCATGAATATTGTTCCCTTCAGTCAAGTAAGTAAAGTGTAGGAAATCTTCCCAGTGATTGTTGGCACTTAAAAGGATGCAAACCATTAAAGCTGCCTTTATCGTCTTCAAAGTCAATGTCAAAGTTAATTTATTAACCATGTACGTATATGTCTCCATATATTGCCTTGAGATTTATTTTTACAAGGAAATATTGAAATACAATAGAATTTATGAAAAAACTATATATAAGTAAAGACTGATGAAAACCAATGTGCAAAAGAAGACAAATTGCGCAAATAAAAAGAAATAATATTCAGAACACGAGTCCTTGAAATTGAGTCTGTAGGTTGTGGAATCAGTTCAGTTCTGAGATGAGTAAAATTATCCACGCTGTTTCAGGAACATGATGATTGTCAGGTATAATTGTTCCTGAACCTGGTGGTGTGGGACCTTAGGCTCCTGTACCTTCTGCCTTATGGTAGTAGCGAGAGAGAGAGTGGCCTGGATGGTGGGGTCCTTGATGATGGATGTCACTTTCTTATGACAGCGCTCCTTGTAAATGTTTACCATGGTGAGGAGAGTTTTATCTTAGTCCCTAAACTATAGTATAGTCCAAAATATTTTTGTGATTGGTGTAATTCTTGGCTATACCTCGACACAAGAGATCCGAAAAGCCGCCGAGGTAGGTTTGAAGTGTAGTCTGGGCTGATTAATTTTCCTTCTGGGTGAAAAAATAAAATTATTCATCTTGGTTGATAGCAGCCGTCACTGTATGAAGACTGCCGGCAATGTTGTAGAGGCCCCAGCTGAAGGCTCCCGACTGCTGCTCTCGCCCAGTACATCGATCAGTCACAGTGTAACTCATGTTTTCACTAAATACATAAATAAATAAAGGGCAGCAACACAGGCATTGCCCGGTTTCTGCACTGCCAGAATGTAATCAATCCTCTTCAAACAGGCCTTTCCCCACCGCAGGTTTGATCTGTACATTTGTAAAGATAAATAGTCTTTAAGTAGGTGGATCAACAGACTAGTGGGCAGAACTGGTTAGTAAAGAGACAGGCAGGGCAGAGAAGATAGAGACGCAGCTGACAGATAGGTAGAGAAGATAGGAGAGTTTCAAATCCGAGGACACACACGCATTTAAAATGAAAAGGGTAAGTCAAGGACCCACAAGACCTTGATGTGCTGAGCAGTGTCAATAGAGTCCCTGTGTTGGTCGGGGTTGACCATGAATGTTGCATCCCAGCTGTCTACATGATTTGCAAACAAGGGCAGTATGACAGGGAGAGCAAGCTGCTGCCATGTTGCAAACCACCCCCCACCCACCCCCACCACCTCCTGGAAGCTGATGGATCCAAAGGAATGGCAGAGGCTGACATAGTTCAGTACCAGTGGCGTCGGAGTTGCCAGTCAGTGTTGAACACAACATTGGAGACTGCCTGAGGAACTCCAGCGCTGTCTTGTTCTTTGCGGGTTTACTCCTGACGCCTTCCCCATGAGTGGGTATAGTCGTAACTCAGCGGAAGTCTGAGATTAGAGTTTTCCTTCTCCTAAGTGAGCTGCCAACCACCAGCTCCATCAGGCAGAAGTCACTGGTTTTAAGGTAACCCACTTCTCCTGCCCTTTCTCTTGTCATAGATATAGTTCTGCAGTACTTAGTAGCTAAGCCACAGCTGAAGGCCAGGAGCTGGACTTGGTTGTCAGAGGTTATTTGCGATGCACACCATGTGGAGCATTTAATAAATCAGTGCAGCTTATCCCTGCTTACTGCCAACCCCCGGCTACAACAACTTTAAGGAACTGAGCTGTGCCTACATAGTTGAATTATACACTCAGTGGCCACTTCGTTAGGACAGGACTGGAGTCTGGTGTGGTCTTCTGCTGCTGGATTCCATCTACTTCAAGGTTCAACATCTTGTGTATTGAAAGATGCTCTTTTGCACATCACTGTTGCGATGCATGGTTATCAGAGTAACCACTCTGACCTTTCTCCTCCATTGACAAGGCATTTTTGCCCACAGAACTTCTGCTCGCTAGATTTTTTTTCACTCCCACACCATTTCCTGTAAACTCTTAGGCAGGGGTTCCCAACTTTTTCTTATTGCGTGGATCCTTACCATTGACCGAGCGGTCCATAGACCCCAAGTTGGGGACCCTGCTCTAGAGAGTGTTGTGTGTGAAAATTCTAGGAGATCAGCAGCTTCGAAGATACTCAAACCACCCCGTCTGGCACCAACAGTCGTTCTCCATCAATCACTTAGATCACATTTCTTCCCCATTCTGGTGTTTGGTCTGAACAACAACTGAACCTTTTGACCACGTCTGCATGCTTTAATGCACTGAGTTTCTGCCAAATGATTGGGTGATTAATATTTGCGTTTACAGACCACTGAGTGTATTCCCCTTCTGTCATCTTCAAAAAGCTCACCAGCCGGGTTATGCCTCTTCTCCTTACCACCATCATGGACAAGATACGGGAGCCTGGAAAGCCACACTCAAAGATTTAAGAACCGTCTTTTTCCCCTCTACCATCAGATTTCTGAATGGACATTAAACCCGTGCACACCACCTCACTATTCCTCTTTTGCAATATTCATTTATTTATTGTAGTTTATAGTAATTTTTTATGTATTGCACTGTACTGCTGCCGAAACAATAAATTTCATGACATTTATCCGATAATAAACCTGATTCTGATTCTGAAGTTTAAGGGAGGCACGCCCATATGTGTGCTACGTGTACAGGGGTTAGACCACCTCCCCGTCCTCTGTGGTTCAGCCTGACTCTGAAAGGAGTTCAGTGCCCATGTGTTGCCAGTGAGGAGGCACTACATGAGGCTTACTGTTGGAGGGGCTGTGTACTGGCAGAGAGACTTACACATTCAGCTCTCCTTCTTGCAAGACTGCCAGCCAGCGGTGGAAGCTGAAAGTGAGAGCAACAAGCACTACCTACAACACTACCACACTAGATGCATCACGACAACCATTTTGACACCTTATATGGTGACATATACCTACTTTGATACGAAATTTACTTTAAACCTTGAACTTAGTAATTTAGTCTCATTCAGCATCATTTTTAGCACAGGCATTGTGGGCTGAGGGTCCTGTTCCTATGCTGTTTTCTATGTGAAGGAGAGATAAATGTGGTCATAGGGAGATAGTCAGAGTTAGTAAATGGGCAGACAGATAGTTGCAAGATGCAGTGGCAGGTGGGACAGCTGCTGCTACCTGTTACTATTACAGTGATAGAGTCAATCATCAGGTGACTTTCCAGATGCGACTCAAGATGGTGCATTCACCAGGACTCTGGAGGGGCACCAGTAGAGTCCATTTTCTCTATGAGCCAACTGGTGCAGCAGCTGTTCACCACATCTTCTCCATTCTCTCCGACTTTCCCTTCTCTATGGGTGGCACCTATTCAAACACAAACAGTTGACATTTCCTGGAGATTCCCACTTGGATATCTGCCAGGCTTGGCCAGTCACAGTTCCAGTTACTACAATCATATGTAGAATAAGCCTGTCTTGTCTCAAAATATGTCGATTAAGATGTGTAAACATGCCTTAAAACTACTTATAAACGCAAGAAATTCTGTAGCTGCTGGAAATCCAAGGCAACATACATAAAATGCTGGAGGAACTCAGCAGGTTAGGCAGCAACCATGGAAATTAACAGCCAATGTTTATAAAAGCTATAACAAGCTACTTACAAAAGCTAACACAGCGATTAGGGAACTGGTTTAGAGTGCACTAGCTGTAAGTCGGGTTTTGATATTAGCTGCTGCCTGTAAGGAGTTTGTACGTTCTCCCCATGTCTGTGAGGCTTTCCTCTGGGTGCTGCAGCTTCGTCCCACGTTCCAAAGTTGTACAGGATAGAGATAGGGTTCATAAGTTGGCATGCTATGTTGGCTTTGTGAGCATGACAATAGTTGGGGGCTGTTCCCTGGCAAGTGGACTTTGTCATTGATGAAGATGAAGCCTTTCATTGTATGTTTTGATGTACACATGACAAATGAATGTTGAGGAAGCAGGGAGTCTGCAGAAGAACTTAGACAGATCAGGGGATTATTGTATAGGTAAGTGTATAAAGTTTGGTAAAAGGAATAACAGCATAGATTATTTTCTGAATGGGGAGAAAATTCAGCTATCAGAGATGCAAAGGGTCTTGGGAGTCCTTATGCAAGACTCCCTAAAGGTTAACTTGCAGGCTGAGTTGATTGTAAGAAAGGCAAATGTTAGCATTCATTTCAGGAGGACTAGAATATAAAAGCACGAATGTAATGCTGAGGCTTTATAAGGTACTGATCAGACCACACGGAGTATTGTGAAAGTTGTGTGCTCCTTATCTATAATATACAGTGGTTGAGCCACATCCCTGATAGGAACCAAGACTAATGCAAATGGCCATTGAGTCTTTCCACCTTCCACCTATTAATTCTTTCTCCCACAGACAACCTACATTACTCACTTCACCTCTAAAAAGGGATTCCCATTGAATGTCAATGTATTGTAAATTTATTATCAAACTACATACTGCATATGTCACCATATACTACCTTGAAATTCATTTTCTTGCCAGCATTTACAGGAAAATAAAGAAATAAATATCACATACAAAATGCTGGTGGAACTCAACAGGCCAGGCAGCACCTACCAAAAACAGCTGATGTTTTATCAGGGAACGTTCACTGTTTATTCTTTTCCATAGATGCTGTCTGATCTGCTGAGTTCATCTAGCATTTTGTGTGTGTTACTCTGGATTTTCAGCATCTGCTGAATCTTGTCTTAAAAGATACATACAATTGAATTGACGAAAAGCCCTACATAAACAAAGATAGAGAAGCAACCAATGTGCAGAAAAGGACATTTTATTAAAAAAATTATAAATAAATTAATAAATAAATAAAAGTGAGAACATGAGTTATTGAATCCTTGATAGTTGTTCTGTAGGTTGTGGAATCAATTCAGAGTTGAAGTGAGTGAACTTAACAAGGCAAAGAGCACAGTTTACATTCAACCAAAATTCTACAGAGTTTGCTTTCCCCCTTCATCTACAGCATGTTGTTACATTGCCAAGAAAGCCTTTGCTTCCAGCCGTAAGAGAACTCACCTCATCTTAGACTACCTTTAGTTACTACCCCAATCATATTTTCTTTTAGAAACACCAACGATGATCTTAACTCTACCCACCTGTTGAAAAGTAGTCACAGCAACACGAATTGTCTTTATTTATTCTTTTGTGGGATGTTGATACTGCTTGCAATGCCAGCACATCCTTAATAACCCTTTGAACCAACTGGCATTCTGGGTCATTCAGAGGACAGGTATGTGTCAACCACTGGCATGTTTGGAGTCCCATGCCTGAATGGGTAAGAACATCAGTGAGCCAGATGGGTTTTTATGGCGCTATCATTAGTACAGACATTCTTTATTATTTTTAAATTTTATTTAGAGATACAGCATAGTAACAGACCCTTCCACCCCAACAATCCCATGCTGCCCAGTTAACCTTCTAACCCATATGTCTTTGGAATGAGAGAGGAAACGGAGCAGCTGGAGGAAACAGGAAAACGTACAAACTCCTCGCAGACAATGATGGAATTGAACCTGGGCAGCTGGCTGTGTAATAGAGTTATGCTAACAACTACACTCAGTGGGAAAAAGCCAGAATAAGAAGATGGGGGAAAGTGTTAGGAGTACTGGAGGAGGCGATAGGCAGGCGAGGAGAGAAGAAAAGGAAGTTTGCTCTACCGTGGAGTTAAAAGCGAGGATTGTGATGGGAAAAAGTTTCCTCGTGTGTTGGATCCTACTTTAGTGTGGGCTACTCCTGCTATGCTGTCATATTCCTCCCAGTTCTCAGACACTAGTCCAAAAACTGATGGAGGAACTCTGAAATGGAAATACTTAGGGCTCTGAGAGAAAGAAGCCAATTCAATGCTTCATGCTAATGACCTGTCATCAGCTCTGTTCAAATGTTGGTGACCTGAAATGTTGCCTTTATTTTCCTCCCCGCAGAATCCTGATGAAGGGTCTCCGCTTGAAATGTTGACTGTTTATTCCTCTCTATACATGTTATCAGCCCTGCTGAGTTCCTCCAGCACTTTCTGTGTGTTTCTCCACAGAGTCCTCTGTTTTTTTTTTATTTTAAATTTCCAGTTTTTGCTGTCATTGTCT